>NC_137147.1:154982360-155323360 GCF_951394435.1 Stenella coeruleoalba
TAAGATCTTCCTGTCACAGGAAAATAAGGTACCCACTTACCTTTTTTCTGTTATTTTTCAGCTGTATTCTGTGACTTTTGCTCATCTGTCTCAGTTTCTCAGACTTCAGTCACTAAAGTCATAGTAGTTTAAGTAAACTGGTATGCCTGAGGTTGTAACCTAAAGTGGCCCTGAATTTCTATGACGCCTGATACCTTTTCTTTAAAAATTATGTAAATTTTGTCCTATGCATTATTATTTGTGTTTATTTTAATATAAGCATTATGTTTTAAGTTATTTACTTACAAGTAAAGCTGATGTTTCATGAATATCTGCCGTACAGTAATCCAGTAGATTTGTGTACTTCTAGCACACTGCCACATACCCTGATTTGTGATGTATAGGTTTATATCAGCCCCCTAACGTAATAGATTAAAAAATCAAAACTATAGAGTTTAAAGTGACCTGCCAAGATACAGGGCTATTTGTTAATAGAGAATTCCAGTGCAGTGGGCTGTGTTCCTTTTGAAACCAGCATCCTGGATACAGCCCCATAAAATATGCTTTAGTATTGTAGGACCTGGAACCAGACTTTATAGTTTGTTACTCTTACCCACAGTACTTACCCTTTACCCTCAGTAAATGTTCTTTGAAAATATGATTACAAACATATGTCATATTCTGTCGTGTTTTTAAACTATAATTCATCTATATAGTCTTTTATTTTTTTCTAAAAATACAAATTTAGCTGTTTTTTTCCTATTTGAATTATCACTGTTAATGAGTGACCTTATAACCTTGCATATAAATATTTATGTATATATCTGATTACTTCCTCATGTTTGTTTTCTAGTAGTGAAATTACTGAATCAAAGGGCTTGAAAATTCTTTTTTTTTAAACATCTTTATTGGAGTATTGTTGCTTTACAATGGTGTGTTACTTTCTGCTTTATAACAAAGTGAATCAGATACATATACATATGTTCCCATATCTCTTCCCTCTTGTGTCTCCCTCCCTCCCACCTTCCCTATCCCACCCCTCTAGGTGGTCACAAACCACCTAGCTGATCTCCCTATGCTATGCGGCTGCTTCCCACTAGCTATCTATTTTATGTTTGGTAGTGTATATATGTCCATGACACTCTCTCACTTTGTCACAGCTTACCATTCCCCCTCCCCATATCCTCAAGTCCATTCTCTAGTAGGTCTGTGTCTTTATTCCCATCTTGCCCCTAGGTTCTTCATGACATTTTTTTCCCCTTAGATTCCATATATATCTGTTAGCATACGGTATTTGTCTTTCTCTTTCTGACTTACTTCACTCTGTATGACAGACTCTAGGTCCATCCACCTCACTACAAATAACTCAATTTCGTTTCTTTTTATGACTGAGTAATATTCCATTGTATATATGTGCCACATCTTCTTTATCCATTCATCCGATGATGGACACTTAGGTTGCTTCCATCTCCTGGCTATTGTAAATAGAGCTGCAATGAACATTTTCATTCAGTACATGACTCTTATTGAATTATGGTGTTCTCAGGGTATATGCCCAGTACTGGGATTGCTGGGTCATATGGTAGTCCTATTTGTAGTTTTTTAAGGAACCTCCGTACTGTTCTCCATAGTGGCTGTACCAATTCACATTCCCACCAACAGTGCAAGAGGGTTCCCTTTTCTCCACACCCTCTCCAGCATTTATTGTTTCTAGATTTTTTGATGATGGCCATTCTGACCGGTGTGAGATGAGATCTCATTGTAGTTTTGATTTGCATTTCTCTAATGATTAATGATGTTGAGCATTCTTTCATGTGTTTGTTGGCAATCTGTATATCTTCTTTGGAGAAATGTCTATTTAGGTCTTCTGCCCATGTTTGGATTGGGTTGTTTGTTTTTTTTGTTATTAAGCTGCATGAGCCGCTTGTAAAATTTGGAGATTAATCCTTTGTCAGTTGCTTCATTTGGAAATATTTTCTCCCATTCTGAGGGTTTTCTTTTGGTCTTGTTTATGGTTTCCTTTGCTGTGCAATAGCTTTTTTTTTTTTTGCAGTACGCGGGCCTCTCACTGCTGTGGCCTCTCCTGTTGCGGAGCACAGGCTCCGGACACACAGGCTTAGCAGCCATGGCTCACGGGCCCAGCCTGTGCACGGCATTTGGGATCCTCCCAGACCGGGGCATGAACCCGTGTCCCCTGCATCGGCAGGTGGACCGTCAACCGCTGTGCCACCAGGGAAGTCCTGTGCAAAAGCTTTTAAGTTTCATTCGATCCCATTTGTTTATTTTTGTTTTTATTTCCATTTCTCTAGGAGGTGGGTCAAAAAGGATCTTGCTGTGATTTATGTCATAGCATGTTCTGCCTATGTTTTCCTCTAAGAGTTTGATGGTGTCTGGCCTTACATTTAGGTCTTTAATCCATTTTGAGCTTATTTTTGTATATGGTGTTAGGGAGTATTCTAATCTCATACTTTTACATGTACCTGTCCAGTTTTCCCAGCACCACTTATTGAAGAGGCTGTCCTTTCTCCACTGTACATTCCTGCCTCCTTTATCAAAGATAAGGTGACCATATGTGCGTGGGTTTATCTCTGGGCTTTGTATCCTGCTCCATTGAGCTATCTTTCTGTTTTTGTGCCAATACCGTACTGTCTTGATTACTGTAGCTTTGTAGTATAGTCTGAAGTCAGGATGCCTGATGCCTCCAGCTCTGTTTTTCATTCTCAAGATTGCTTTGGCTATTCGGGGTCTTTTGTGTTTCCATACAAATTGTGAAATTTTTTGTTGTAGTTCTGTGAAAAATGCCAGTGGTAGTTTGATAGGGATTGCATTGAATCTGTAGATTGCTTTGGGTAGTAGAGTCATTTTCACAATGTTGATTCTTCCAATCCAAGAACATGGTATATCTCTCCATCTATTTGTATCATCTTTAATTTCTTTAATCAGTGTCTTATAATTTTCTGCATACAGGTCTTTTGTCTCCTTAGGTGGGTTTATTCCTAGATATTTTATTCTTTTTGTTGCAGTGGTAAATGGAAGTGTTTCCTTAATTTCCCTTTCAGATTTTTCATCATTAGTGTATAGGAATGCCAGAGATTTCTGTGGATTAAATTTGTATCCTGCTACTATACCAAATTCATTGATTAGCTCTAGTAGTTTTCTGGTAGCATCTTTAGGATTCTCTATGTATAGTATCATGTCAGCTGCAAACGGTGACAGCTTTACTTCTTCTTTTCCGATTTGGATTCCTTTTATTTCCTTTTCTTCTCTGATTGCTGTGGCTAAAACTTCCAAAACTATGTTGAATAAGAGTGGTGAGAGTGGGCAACCTTGTCTTGTTCCTGATCTTAGTGGAAATGCTTTCAGTTTTTCACCATTGAGGACAATGTTGGCTGTGGGTTTGTCATATATGGCCTTTATTATGTTGAGGAAAGTTCCCTCTATGCCTACTTTCTGCAGGGTTTTTATCATAAATAGGTGTTGAATTTTGTCGAAAGCTTTCTCTGCATCTATTGAGATGATCATATGGTTTTTCTCCTTCAGTTTGTTAATATGGTGTATCACATTGATTGATTTGCGTATATTGAAGAATCCTTGCATACCTTGAATAAACCCCACTTGATCATGGTGTATGATCCTTTTAATGTGTTGTTGGATTCTGTTTGCTAGTATTTTGTTGAGGATATTTGCATCTATTTTCTTCAGTGATATTGGCCTGTAGTTTTCTTTCTTTGTGACATCTTTGTCTGGTTTTGGTATCAGGGTGATGTTGGCCTCGTAGACTGTTTTGAGTGTTCCTCTTTCTGCTGTGTTTTGGAAGAGTTTGAGAAGGACAGGTGTTAGCTCTTCTCTAAATGTTTGATAGAATTCCCCTGTGAAGCCATTTGGTCCTGGGCTTTTGTTTGTTGGAAGATTTTTAATCACAGTTTTAATTTCAGTGCTTGTGATTGGTCTGTTCATATTTTCTATTTCTTCCTGATTCAGTCTTGGCAGCTTGTGCATTTCTAAAAATTTGTTCATTTCTTCCAGGTTGTCCATTTTATTGGCATAGAGTTGCTTGTAGTAATCTCTCATCATCTTTTGTATTTCTGCAGTGTCAGTTGTTACTTCTCCTTCATTTGTAATTCTATTGATTTGAGTCTTCTCCCTTTTTTTCTTGATGAATCTGGCTAATGGTTTATCAATTTTGTTTATGTTCTCAAAGAACCATCTTGTAGTTTTATTGATCTTGGCTGTCATTTCCTTCATTTTTTTTCATTTATGTCTGATCTGATCTTTATGATTTCTCTCCTTCTGCTAACTTTGGGGTTTTTTTGTTCTTCTTTCTCTAATTGCTTTAGGTGCAAGGTTAGGTTGTTTATTCGAGGTGTTTCCTGTTTCTTAAGGTTGGATTGTATTGCTATAAACTTCCCTCTTAGAACTGCTTTTGCTGCATCCCATTGATTTTGGGTCGTCGTGTCTCCATTGTCATTTGTTTCTAGGTATTTTTTGATTTCCTCCTTGATTTCTTCAGTGATCACTTCGTTATTAAGTAGTGTATTGTTTAGCCTCCATGTATTTGTATTTTTTACAGATCTTTTCTTATAATTGATATCTAGTCTCATAGCGTTGTGGTTGGAAAAGATACTTGATACAATTTCAGTTTTCTTAAATTTACCAAGACTTGATTTGTGACCGAAGATATAATCTATCGTGGAGAATGTTCCATGAGCACTTGAGAAAAATGTGTATTCTGTTGTTTTTGGATGGAATGTCCTATAAATATCAATTAAGTCCATCTTGTTTAACGTATCATTTAAAGCCTGTGTTTCCTTATTTATTTTCTTTTTGGATGATCTGTCCATTGTTGAAAGTGGGCTGTTAAAGTCCCCTACTATGAATGTGTTACTATCGATTTCCCCTTTTGTGGCTGTTAGTATTTGCCTTATGTATTGAGGTGCTCATATGTTGGGTGCATAAATATTTACAATTGTTATATCTTCTTCTTGGATCGATCCCTTGATCATTATGTAGTGTCCTTCTTTGTCTCTTGTAATAGTCTTTATTTTAAAGTCTATTTTGTCTGATATGAGAATTGCTACTCCAGCTTTCTTTTGATTTCCATTTACATGGAATATCTTTTCCCATCCCCTCACTTTCAGTCTGTATGTGTCCCTAGATCTGAAGTGGGTGTCTTGTAGACAGCATATATATGGGTCTTGTTTTTGTATCCATTCAGCCAGTCTGTGTCTTTTGGTGGGAGCATTTAATCCATTTACATTTAAGGTAATTATCGATATATATGTTCCTATTCCCATTTTCTTAATTGTTTTGGGTTTGTTATTGTAGGTCTTTTCCTTCTCTTGTGTTGCTTGCCTAGAGCAGTTCCTTTAGCATTTGTTGTAAAGCTGGTTTGGTGGTGCTGAACTCTCTCAGGTTTTCCTTGTCAGTAAAGATTTTAATTTCTCCATCAAATCTGAATGAGATCCTTGCTGGGTAGAGTAATCTTGGTTGTAGGTTTTTCTCCTTCATCACTTTACATATGTCCTGCCACTCCCTTCTGGCTTGCAGAGTTTCTGCTGAAAGATCAGCTGTTAACCTTATGGGGATTCCCTTGTGTGTTATTTGTTGTTTTTCCCTTGCTGCTTTTAATACGTTTTCTTTGTATTTAATTTTTGATAGTTTGATTAATATGTGTCTTGTGTTTCTCCTTGGATTTATCCTGTATGGGACTCTCTGTGCTTCCTGGACTTGATTAACTATTTCCTTTGCCATATTAGGGAAGTTTTCAATTATAATCTCTTCAAATATTTTCTCAGTGCCTTTCTTTTTCTCTTCTTCTTCTGGGACCCCTATAATTCGAATGTTGGTGCGTTTAATGTTGTCCCAGAGGTCTCTGAGACTGTCCTCAGTTCTTTTCATTCTTTTTTCTTTATTGTGCTCTGCAGTAGTTATTTCCACTATTTTATCTTCCAGGTCACTTATCCGTTCTTCTGCCTCAGTTATTCTGCTATTGATCCCTTCTAGAGTATTTTTACTTTCATTTATTGTGTTGTTCATCGTTACCTGTTTCCTCTTCAGTTCTTCTTGGTCCTTGTTAAATGTTTCTTGCATTTTCTCTCTTCTATTTCCAATATTTTGGATCATCTTTACTATCATTATTCTGAATTCTTTTTCAGGTAAACTGCTATTTCCTCTTCATTTGTTAGGTATGGTGGATTTTTACCTTGCTCTTTCATCTTGTGTGTTTTTCTGTCTTTTCATTTTGCTTATCTTACTGTGTTTGGGGTCTCCTTTTCGCAGGCTGCAGGTTTGTAGTTCCCGTTGTTTTTGGTGTCTGTCCCCAGTGGCTAAGGTTGGTTCAGTGGGTTGTTTAGGTTTCCTGGTGGAGGGGACTAGTGCCTGTGTTCTGGTGGATGAGGCTGGATCTTGTCTTTCTGGTGGGCAGGTCCACGTCTGGTGGTGTGTTTGGGGGTGTCTGTGGGCTTATTATGATTTTAGGCAGCCACTCTGCTAATGGATGGGGTTGTGTTCCTGTCTTGCTAGTTGTTTGGCATAGGATGTCCTGCACTGTAGCTTGCTGGTCGTTTTTGCACCTTTTTGTATTATGTGGAGCTGGGAGGTCTCTTGTGGACCAGTGTCCTGAAGTTGGCTCTCCCACATCAGAGGCACAGCAGTGACTCCTGGCTGCAGCACCAAGAGCCTTTCATCCACACGGCTCAGAATAAAATGGAGAAAAGTAGAAAGAAAGAAAGAAAGAGAGAGAGAGAGAGAGAGAGAGAGAGAGAGAGAGAGAGGGGGGGGAGGGGGAGGGGGAGGGGGAGAGAGAGAGAGAGAGAGAGAGAGAGAGAGAGAAAGGAAGGGAGGGAGGGAGAGGGAGGGAGGGAGGGAGGAAGAAAGGAAGAGAAAGGAAGGAAGGGAGGGAGGGAGAGGGAGGGAGGGAGGGAGGAAGAAAGGAAGAGAAAGGAAGGAAGGAAGGAAGAAAAAATAAAGATAAAATAAAATAGTTATTAAAATAAAAAATAATTATTAAGGAAAAAAATTTTTTTAAGTAAAAAAACAAAAGAACAAACAAAAATGGATGGACAGAACTCTAGGACAAATGGTGAAAGCAAAGCTATACAGACACACAGTCTCACACAGAAGCATACACATACACATTCACAAAAAGAGGAAAAGGGGAAAAAATAATATATTTTGCTCTCAAAGTCCACCTCCTCAATTTGGGATGATTTGTTGTCTATTCAGGTATTCCACCGATGCAGGGTACATCACCTTGATTGTGGTGATTTAATCCGCTGCTCCTGAGGCTGCTGGGAGAAATTTCCCTTTCTCTTCTTTGTTCACACAGCTCCGAGGTTAAGTTTTGGATTTGGCCCCGCCTCTGTGTGTAGGTCACCGGAGGGTGTCTGTTCTTCTCTCAGACAGGACGGGGTTAAAGGAGCAGCTGATTCGGGGGCTCTGGCTCACTGAGGCAGGGGCACGGAGTGCAGGGCGAGCCTGCGGCTGCAGAGGCCAGCATGACATTGCACCAGCCTGAGGCGCGCCATCCGTTCTCCCGGGGAAGTTGTCCCTGGATCACGGGACCCTGGCAGTGGCGGGCTGCACAGGCTCTGGGAGGGGAGGTGTGGATAGTGACCTGTGCTCGCACACAGGCTTCTTGGTGGCGGCTGCAGCGGCCTTATCTTCTCAGGCCCGTCTCTGGGGTCCATGCTGATAGCCGTGTCTCGTGCCCGTCTTTGGAGCTCCTTTACGCAGCGCTCTTAACCCCCTCTCCTCGCGCACCAGGAAACAAAGAGGGAAGAAAAAGTCTCTTGCTTCTTCGTCAGGTCCAGACTTTTCCCCGGACTCCCTCCCGGCTAGCCATGGTGCACTAACCCCTTCAGGCTGTGTTCACGCCCCCAGTCCTCTCCCTGTGCTCTGACCAAAGCCCGAGCCTTAGCTCCCTGCCCCCACCCGTCCCGGCGGGTGAGCAGACAAGCCTCTGGGGCTGGTGAGTGCTGGTTGGCACCGATCCTCTGTGCGGGAATCTCTCCGCTTTGCCCTCCGCGCCCCTGTTGCTCTGCTCTCCTCCGTGGCTCCGAAGCTTCCCCCTCCGCCACCCGCAGTCTTCGCCCAGGAAGGGGCTTCCTAGTGTGTGGAAACCTTTCCTTCTTCACAGCTCTCTTCCCCTGGTGCAGGTCCTGTCACTATTCTTTTGTCTCTGTTTATTCTTTTTTCTTTTCCCCTACCCAGGTACGTGGGGAGTTTCTTGCCTTTTGGGAGGTCTGAGGTCTTCTGCCAGCGTTCAGTGGGTGTTCTGTAGGAGTTGTTCCACGTGTGATCTCCACATCTTACTCTTCGGCCATCTTCCCCCTCTCCCCTGAAAATTCTTAACTCTTGATAAATATTGTGACTTTCAGAAAGACCATGCTCATTTACAGTCCCAGAACCAGTATTTGATGATGCCAAAACTCAACTCATTGCAACACTTGATATTATCATTTAAAACAATCTATGGCATTTGGAATAGGTTTAAAAAGTGGTATCTCAAATTTTAGTTTTAAAATTTTAGTTTTAAATGATGGTCATATGGTACTGAATCACTTAATGACAATTGTGTATATTGCCTAGGGAGACCTAAAACACCTCAAATTTCTAAAGCTTTGTCAAATTCCATTTTCCCTTTGATACAGTTAAAACATTGGAGATGAGAAAAGTGACTGCTATTGTAGGTGATGGTCCGGGGAAAAACTTAAGTAGCTAGTAGACAAGCTAAGAAGAACAGAGATATATTGCAAAGAATAGCCTGCCATTGGTAGGCAAATAAAAATAAGTGCCTGCTGGTGCCCCTTGTTTTTCCTTCCTAATACCTTTTTACACTTCTAGTAGTTAGATTTCCAAATAGAGTTACTGATCTCTTCATCTTCTTTCTGAACCAAATTCCTCTGACATGTCTGTGTATATTTTTGTTTCCTTTTAGTCATACCAAAAATGTCATCAACCAAATTTCATTTAAGGGTATAGAATATACTTTATATTGTTACTTAATATTAAAATTTTTATATCAGCAAAAGTGTGCATTTTGCATTGCCTTATAATAGCAATTCCTAAAGCAAAGTGTTAGTTTTTTTATAGTTATTTCATTCAGTGATTATTTCTTGAATCAGACAGATTTAAATAGAGAATTAATCTGCTTTTTAGGTTCTGAAAAAATACAAGTTGATGTTTTTAAGTTTTGTCCATTTTCCCCCTAAATTTATAGTGACAGTTAAGGCTTGTTGCATTGATTTTGTGATATGATTTCAAACACAGTATATAAATGTTAGCAATGAGGAATAAAAGACTTAAGATTATTATTTAAAATGGTCCTAATAGTTTTTTTAATAATTTCCAAAGGAACTGTTGGGAAGCAGTCATTGTTAGAAAAGCTTTAAACTATATGGAAAATCTATATAGTAGTTGTTAATGAAAAAAATTATATGTGGTAATATTGATAGCCTTACAGCATTGGGAGTCCTGTGTTGTAATGTGGCTATCAGACTGTCATTGACCTCCGGCATTTCTTTGTTTCCAAAGGGATTCTAATAGATGGCTGATTCGACTAGCCTGGCTTCTTTCCTGGGATCCTTGGGGTTCTTCCCAGTGGCATTCCCACTATCTAACATCACTCCTTGGTTCGCTTCTCTCATGTTTCTTCTTTACCTGCTCTAAGTGGAGTAAAGTGTTATCAGTTGTTCAACTGTTGACAGACTCACTGAGGGTGTCACTAAACCGTATTTGTTGCCTCTAAATACAGCCTAGATCCCTGTCAGTCTTTTACCAGGGCATAAAAGTGTTTGCCATATGCCATCAGTAATTAGGCCGCTTTAAACTCTTTTTAACTGAGGCACCAAAGACAGAGGAATGTGCCTCTTGACTGTTCTTCCCCAGAACTCTCATCAAGTTTAAAGCTTGCTTTGAAGTGATATGTAACTCCTTGGCCCGAGGGATGAATGGGGCAGTTTTCCATATCCAGTACTGAAGGATATGGTCTGCAAGCAAGTGGCACTGTGAAACAACATCCACGTACATGGACCAACATATTTTGACTTGACCAGAGCTTTTACTCTTGATCAGTTTGGTGTGTGTACGTACATATGAACGGCTTGATATTCAAATATCTTTCTTTCCAGCAATTAAGTTTTAGTGTCTCTATTCTTGCAGCGAATACGTTTCAGAAAGATTTTGGTTTTGTGTATCCTGTCGGTGATCTCGTATGTAGAAGCTTATACCATAAAATCCTGAATGATGAAATCTTTTGATACTTTTTTTCAGCATGAAAATTCTCTCCAGAATGAATAAATACATGATTATGTAAAAAATTGGTTCTGTTTTTGTTTTGGTATAGTTCTGAAACTTATTATTTTGTATTTCTAATTTAGGTGTGTCTACTTGCCATTTTGCCTGGGCTTTTCATTCTGAGGCTGAGGAAGAGCTGATTAATATGATTCCGGCAATTCAGAGAGGGGACCCTCAGTGGTCTGAGTTAAGAGCTATGGGAATAGGTTGGTGGGTGAGGAATATTAACACTCTTCGAAGATGCATTGAAAAGGTAACTTTACTTCATTGGATTTTGAAGTTAAGTCTTTTCTTAAAGCATAAAAGGTATTATCTTCCAGAAAACCTGTGGTGAGGGATTAGTATGTGCATCTTGAGATCTTGAGAACTTCTTAAATAAAAATTTTTGGACCTTTAAAACTAAAACTTGACCTTTATAAAATGTCCAAGCAGTATATCAATTGTCTTTTGCCATATATACTAAGTATATAATATGTATGGAACAGATATTTTCTGCTATCAGTTGAGGTGCATCCTAGTTTAAGAAAATACAAAGTGTATGTCAGTTACATACATTACATAGAAAAAAAGTTCTCTTCATTCATTCATTTATTTATTTATGCATGCTGCACTGCATGGCTTGCGGGATCATAGTTCCCCAACCAGGATGGAACCCGCACCCCCTGCAGTAGAAGCACAGAAACGTGGAGTCTTAACCTCTGGACCTCCAGGGAAGTCCCAAATCATTCTTTTTATATAAAAGATTCTCTGCATGGCTAGGTTAATAAATACCAAACTTCCTGTGCACTTTTAAAATACCATTCAAAAAGTTTTGATTTGTGTGCACTTGAAGAACGTATCTATGGCAGCAAATGACACATACTATAAATTTCTTTTTTAACTTATTTAATTAATTTTGTTTTTGCTACGTTGGGTCTTTGTTGCGGTGCACGGGCTTCTCATTGCAGCGGCTTCTCTTGTTGCAGAGCACGGGCTCTAGGCGCTAGGGCTTCAGTAGTTGTGGCACGTGGACTCAGTAGTTGTGGCGCATGGGCTTAGTTGCTCTGCGGCATGTGGGATTTTCCTGGACGAGTGATTGAACCTGTGTCCCCTGTATTGGCAGGCGAATTCTTAACCACTGCGCCAACAGGGAAGTCCCCTCATGCTATAAATTTTAAAATGGGTTTTTGGAATCAGTTTTCTAGTAGAAAATAAAATTGTTAAAAAATTTTTAGTAGAAGCTGAAAATTCTTTCAGTGTTGCAGAAACTAACCATTATTGAGCACCTTTTGTGTACCAGGTTTGGTTCTAGTTGCTTTTCATAAATTATTTCATATAATCTTCTCGTCAGCTGTATGTTACCATCTCGATTTTCCACCTGATAGAACTAAGACTCAGAGAGGTTGGGTAACCAGCCCAAACTCCCATCATTTAGAAGTGTTAGATTTAGTCTGTGCCCTTTCTACTCTGTCGTGATTAGGAGAGTGGGATTGTCATTGTTTTGTTTACTTTTAGGAGTCCATTGAAATTCTCAGAAGTACGATTAATGATACTACATTTGTGGAGTATGAATTCATTTCCCCCAAGAGGAATTTATTCCTCTACAGTAGTAGTTTCTAAATTTTAGTGTTTGAAGAATCACCTGGCAAACTTGTTTGAAACATACATCCCTCACTTCCACTCTCAGAAGTTTTCATTTAGTGGGTTGGAGGTGGTAGGGCTGTGGCATCTTCATCTGAATTAGCATCCTGTGATTCTGGTGTTCATGGTCCTCACATCACAGTTTGAAATGTAAGTGTAAAAGTGTCATTTTCCTGCTACATGTAAGGCTGCCAATAATATATAAGTATTTCTCTTCTCAAAATAGGCAGATGTAAGAAGGAATTTGTTCTCATACCAATCAAGAGATGTAGTTTCTGATGTACAGGGAAATTAATTGTTATAGCATATAAATTACACAATATCTACGTTAATTTTTTTTTTTTTGGCCACGCCACATGGCTTGTGGGATCTTAAGATTGTTCCCAGACCGGGGATTGAACCTTTGCCCTCGGCAGTGAAAGCACCACTCGAGTCCTAACCACTGGACCACCAGGAAGTCCCCATTAATTTTTTTTCATATCCCAAAGCAATGGAAAAAGAGGAGGACATATTTTATCTGAAATGTTCTACAAAGTCTCTTCAGTTTCTTGTCATCAGTGTGTTGTGTCATTGTAATTGAGTATTTCTGATATATATGTATGATTTATTTCCACAAGTAATTTATCTCTTAAAATTAAATCGAAAGGAAATGTAAAATTTTTTCCCTTGAAATATATGTTATATTGGGTTGGCCAAAAGGTTCATTCGTTTTTTTCTGTAGGCTGGCTCTAGTAGCACTTAGTTGTCTTCAACTTCATTCGAAACAAATTTTTAGATTGTATTGTGACAGCTGTCATATCAGCACGGATTTAAAAAACGCTTATCAGAATTGGTGAATTTTTGTGTAGCCATTTTAATATTGAAGATAGAAGGAAAAAAGCAACACTTTCAGCATATTATGCTTTATTATTTCAAGAAAGGTAAAAACACAACTGAAACGCAAAAGAAGATTTGTGCAGTGTATGGAGAAGGCGCTGTGACTAATCAAACATGTCAAAAGTGGTTTGCGAAGTTTTGTGCTGGAGATTTCTCGAGAAGCTGGACCAGTTGAAGTTGATAGGGATCAAATCGAGACATTAACTGAGAACAGTCAACGTTATACCACGCGGGAGATAGCTGGCATACTCAAAATGTCCAAATCAAGCATTGAAAATCATTTGCACCAGCTTGGTTATGTTAATGGCTTTGATGTTTGGGTTCCACGTAAGTTAAGCGAAAAAAACCTTCCTGACCGTATTTCCTCATGGGATTCTCTACTGAAAGGTACCAAAAACGTTCCGTTTCTAAAACAAATTGTGATGGGTAATGAAAAGTGGATACTGTACAATAATGTGTAATGGAAGAGATCATGGGGCAAGCGAAATGAACCACCACCAACCACACCAAAGGCCAGTCTTCATCCAAGAAAGGTGATGTTATCTATATGGCGGGATTGGAAGGGAGTCCTCTATGATGAGCTCCTTCTGGAAAACCAAACGATTAATCCCAACAAGTACTGCTCCCAGTTAGACCAACTGAAAGCAGCACTTGACAAAAAGCATCTGGAATTAGTCAACAGAAAACACATAATCTTCCATCAGGATAATGTAAGACCACATGTTTCTTTGATGACCAGGAAAAAACTGTTACAGCTTGGCTGGGAAATTCTGATTCATCTGCTATATTCATCAGACATTGCACCTTCGGATTTCCATGTATTTTGGTCTTTACAAAGTTCTCTTAATGGAAAATATTTCTATTCCCTGGAAGACTGTAAAAGGCACCTGGAACAGTTCTTTGCTCAAAAAGATAAAAAGTTTTGGGAAGATGGAATTATGAAGTTGCTTGAAAACTGGCAGAAGGTAGTAGAACAAAACAGTGAATACGTTGTTCAATAAAATTCTTGGTGAAAATGAAAAATGTGTATTTTATTTTTACTTAAAAACCAAAGGAACTTTTTGGCCAGCCCAAAAACTCATTAGCTGAAGATGAATAAAAATCCTTGTAAGAATTATTAAACATTGAAGTACTAAGTTAAATGATTGAAGGCAGAGAAAATACTGAAAAAGGGGAAGAGGAATAAAAGCATTTTGGTAATGTGATTTTAGGTGTCTTTACCCCTCTTTACCATGCCTTGGTGGCTTCCTGCTCTACCATCAGTCAGTGTTCATTAATAAAACATCCATTGTTTTTAATCGTTATACCTCTCAACTTAGTTATTTGCAGAGGTTATATCAGTATCTTTGAGAAATATGTGGTCTGTATGGTACTGTATTCAAAACCGTATGATTATGTACAACAGTGTTACTGGCTTAATAATTTTTAAACTTACATTGAGTTGATTGGTTCTTTATAAATTCAGCAACTTTGGTCATATGGCTCAAAGGAGGTTATCAGTTATGGTACAAGGGGAATTATGTATTCATTAAGGCTTTTTCTCATGGAATTTCTAAGAACTAAAATTTGAAAGCCCTTCAAAATAATGGAGCTTCAACCACCTGTATTTTAATTACATACCAGAAAGAATGTGTCAGTCCTTCAGAACTGTCAGAATTTGATTGAAAAATACTGGAGGGCTTCCCTGGTGGCGCAGTGGTTAAGAATCTGCCTGCCAATGCAGGGGACATGGGTTCAAGCCCTGGTCTGGGAAGATCCCACATGCCGCGGAGCAACTAGGCCCATGAGCCGCAACTACTGAGCCTGCGCGTCTGGAGCCTGTGCCCCGCAATAAGAGAGGCCGTGACATTGAAAGGCCCGCGCACCATGATGAAGAGCGGCCCCCGCTTGCCGCAAATAGAGAAAGCCCTCGCACAGAAACAAAGACCCAACACAGCCAAAAATAAATAAATTAATTAATTTTAAAAAATACTGGAAAATTATGTTTAAAGAAAAAAACTAAAACATTAATTTTTGTATTTTTCAAAATGTGTGTGTATGCATGTGCGTGAGTATAACTGATATTTATTTACAGTTGTCCGTATCAGTATTAGTTGAGAGAGCTTTAAAATGTGAAATCACATATACATACCATAGAAGTCAGCATTTTAACTTTTACAAAACATTAAGAAATTTAATATGTCTAATTTTCAAGAAAAGGTCTCACTGGGAATTCCCTGGTGGTCCGTGGTTAGGACTCTGTGCTTCCACTGCTGGGGGCCCGGGTTCGATCCCTGGTTGGGGAACTAACTTCCTGCAAGGTGTGCAGCACAGCCAGAAAAAAAAAAAAGAAAAGAAAAGGTCTTACCTATCAAATATTCTGCATTCTTTATTGTTTCCTATCTTAGACAGTTTTATTACTACCTGGGTTCTAATCCCTTTTACACCCCTTACTTACTGTGTGACCTTAGGCAATTCAGTTAACCTCTTTGTGTCTCAGTCGCCTCATGTGTAAAATGGGGATAATAATAGTACCTCTTGGATCGTGGTGATTCAGTAAGATAAGTGAAAGGTACATGGTAAGTAGTCAGTAAATACTAGTTGCTGTTATTATTTTTATTGTAATTACTGGTATACAAAGGGTTGTTTCTAGGAGCATGTATTATAAGCTACTGGCGATTGTGGAATAGAGTCAGCTCTTCCCATCTGCGTAGTTTGTGTCATCCATGGAAGTAGTAGGGAAGCATTAATTGTTGTAATTTGTTTATCAACTAGTTAATTCAGTATAACTTTTTATTGACTGTTTAGGTTGCCAAAGCTTCTTTTCAAAGGAACAATGATGCCTTGGATGCTGCATTATTCTACCTTTCAATGAAGAAGAAAGCAATAGTGTGGGGTCTGTTTAGGTAAATTTCCTCAACACTTAATATGGTTTAATGGAATGAAGATTGTGCTGTGACTCAGAAACATAATGCTTTTGAAAGTACTTAGATAAATCAGTTTCCTTTTTTGTGCCTTGATTCCTTTATCTGCAAAACAAATAGAATATCATTTGAACTTAACCTAAAGAGTGGGATATTGTTAAAAATAAGTTGATAAAACACTTTGGAAAGTAAAGAGTGCACTTGCTTCCTATTCATGTATACTTAAGGTATTTTGAGTTTTCTCCTTATTAGAAGAAACAAAGAGAAGCTTAATAACAAATACCTACCACTAAAGTTGTTATTGTTCTTCTTTTAGATGGATGTTTGAGGTTTTCATTTTCTATTTTCATATATTCTGTAAAGGATTAAAACTATTTTAAATTTGGTTTAACCACTGATGTTTGTGCTCTGGTTCCCAGGTCACAGCACGATGAAAAAATGACAACATTTTTCAGCCACAATTTTAATGAAGATAGATGGCGTAAAGCCGCTTTGAAAAACGCTTTCTCTTTACTTGGAAAACAACGCTTTGAACAATCTGCTGCTTTTTTCTTGTTAGCTGGTTCATTGAAAGATGCCATTGAGGTATAACTAAGAAAACATGCTATGAAATACCTGTAAGAGCTTGAAAACCTGGGAAGATCATGGAGGAGACTGTAATGTTTGGTCATATGTTTGTAAGGATAGAGGGTAGAGAATAACTACAGAGATTACTAACTTAAATAGTAGCACAATGATAATGGAATTATAAATAAATACATGTAGAAACATAAATGAAAAATTTTATATAGAGAATATTGCATTTCAAGATAAGTATTTCAAGTATAAGTGTATGGAAAAAGGGTTTATGAATATCTTTTTCCTGACCATCTTGTGATTCTGAACTATTTAAGTATGTATAGGTCACAATCTCCTTACTTTGTGTAGACAGGCAGATATTTTAAGTTCTTTTTCGTCTAAATGAAATTCATAGATAAGGAACTGAGATTGCAGTTTATACTGTTTTGAAATATAGTCTTAGATATTGGAAGGTGAATGGGAAGAGATAAAACTTCACATTTTTTGATACACAATCTTGGTAGCTGGTTAAGAGAATAATTACAAATATTTCTGTTGTTTATGAGATATTCCTTTTAGGATACCTATTATTATAGTGAATAATCCAAACAGGTGAAGGAAAAACATAATTGGAAATGATATATCATAGAAAAAATAGGAAATATCCAACAAAGTGAAAGTACTTTATGTTTAGAATTAGTCATATTTTCAGAATTATCTCAGATGTATGAGTTTTTAAAGTAACAAATATTTATAATTTTGAAATGGGAAGCTTATCCTAGAAGATACTCAGGCAAAGAAGAGAAATGTTGATTGAGTGAGAGATGCTCATATTGCCTGCATGACCTCAGATTCTCAGATGAGTAGCTACTTTAGAATATAAACTCAGAGTAAGAATAGAGTATGTGGCTTTATTTCTTAAGTTATTTGCTATGTAAGTAGAAGATTCTTTTAAAATAGTAATAATTATGTTTATATGGAAATATATTTGGAAATTAACAGGAACTGATGTACATAAATTTAGATGTCATAAGTGGTATTTAATTTAAAGATGAATGTTATTTGAATTGATCTAAGTCTGAGATGGTGTTGATATACTTCATTTTATGCATTTTTTATAAATGATCTTTCTAGGCTGGAAACTACTAAGTTCTAGTTTCTTAATCTTCCTGCTATTCCTTAATCTCCTTTCAAGCAAGCATATAACTACCCTTCACTGTCTCAACCTCTGGACCTCTTCCCTCCACTGTGAGAATATAAATAGTGGATAATTTCAGGATATCAGTTGGATATTTCGTATCTCTAAATAATTATCATTAAATAAGTATTTCTTAATATTTAAATTTATAGGTATGTCTTGAAAAAATGGAAGATATCCAGCTAGCCATGGTAATTGCCCGTTTATATGAATCTGATTTTGAGACTTCATCCACTTATATATCCATCCTAAATCAGAAGATTTTGGGTTGCCAAAAGGATGCCTCAGGATTCGATTGCAAAAGATTACATCCTGATCCTTTCTTACGTAGTCTTGCATACTGGGTAATGAAAGATTATGCCCGAGCCTTGGACACGTTATTGGAACAAACACCAAAGGAGGATGATGAACGTCAAGGTAGAACATTTTGTGGATTTCTCTTTTTCTTTTTTAAAAGAAGACAGTTTCTGAACTGATGTTCACTTAGATAATACACACACACACACCCCCCACACACACAACCGATCATTACCAGATTTACTTTTCAACTTTGAGAAATTAGTATCAAAATTTCTTGTGCGGCTAAAGGTTTAGTCACTTACTATCTATAATTGAATCTAGCATTTTGTTATAATAATTTGAGTAGTAAAAGAAGACTTCACACACATTTTTACTCTCATAGCTATATATCAAGGCATATAAGATTACCATACTATTCTAATTTCATATATATTAGACTGAAGCATACAGAATGTTTCCACATCACACAGCTCTTTCTATGTATCATAATAGCCGGTTTCCTAAAAAAGTGTAAATTTTGGCTGTTACACATGTTGGTTTAGTGTATGGGCCTACAAAAACTTTATTCTTGTGTGGCGAACTTTCTTTACTCTTAGTTATACCAAATAATTTAGATTTTTAAAAGCATTTGGAAGGTATCTAGTAGCATTGTTTGCAATAATTTAGAAAATGGAACATTTTAAATATTCATCAATACAATAGTTATATAAATTATAATATATCCGTACTATAGAAACAGTGTGCTATTAAAAATGGGGTAGAGTGATGTGTTAATATGTGCTGTATTATTAAGTGAAAAACTAAGATATAGAACAATATGGTTCTTGTTGCACTTTATGTATATATGTCGTACATATACACACGTGTGTGCACACACGTACTGTGTCTGGTTCCCACTCCCTCTCCATTTTTTGTGTTTTGGAACAAATCACAAGAAACTACCGGCACTGGTTATCTTTTGGGAATAGGAGTGGGGAGATACAAGCTTTTACTTTTCATTTTGTACTTTCCATAGTTATAATTTTCTAGTCTTTTATTTTTATTACATATTATTTTTAAACATTAAAAGAGCTTACATGATTAAAGAGATTCAGGCTCAATTTTTACTTCTTCTTTACAAAAAAGAAATATAATATTTTAATACACAGTACCCCCTTATCCACAGGGATTATGTTCCAAGACTCCCAGTGGATGACTGAAATTGTGGGTAGTACCAAATCCTATATAAACTATGTTTTTTAAATATATATATATGATAAAGTTTAATTTATAAATTAGGCACAGTAAGGGATTAACAACGGTGACTAATAGTAAAATAAAATAGAACAATTATAACAATATGCTGTAATGAAAGATGTTGTTTCTCTCACTCAGAATCTTATCATACAAATTTATTGCCTTTTCCATCTTAACTAAGCACTTACCATGCACTGTGCCGATAACTTTTGAAGTTTGAGGTGTGACAGAAAAACTAGCATGAATTTCTTTTTCCTGCTTCACAATTTCACGGACAGAAGATTCATTCTGACCTTAGATCTTAGTACCCTCAGCTTACAAATTTTTTTACTTTCCTTATTATATAGAGAACTTTCAAATTTTCACTTAAAGGAAGCACTTACGCTTCTCTTTGGCATAGATGAACTGCCAGCATCACTACTTTTGCACGTGGGGCCGTTATTAAGTATTATAAAATGAGGGTGACTTCAACACAAGCACTGTGGTGCCGTGACAGTGGATCTGATAATCCAGGTGGCTACTAAATGACTAATGGGTGGAATACTCTGGACAGGATGGAGCGAGATTTTTGTCGTGCTACTCAGAACCACTCGCAATTTAAAACTTATAAATTGTTTATTTCTGAAATTTTCCATTTAATATTTTTGGACCTCAGTTGACCTCAGGTAACTGAATCCATGGAAAGCAAAACTGCAGATAAGGAGGGAGTACTGTAAATATTTTTAAATTTATTTAAAGGAAAGGAAATAAAACCTTTAGAAGAAAAATATCTGACCTACCCAAGTAATTTTAATAAAATGTACACATTTTTACAGAAGGAAGATTCTGTTTATTTCTTAATCTTTTCCAGGTTAACTTTTAAAAGGTTGTGTGTTATTGGGGAAAATTTTATGTATACATAAAAGAGTGAATGATATAATGAAAGTCTCTGACTCTATCATCCAGTTTCAGTAGTTATCAACTCATAACCAACCTCGAGCCATATATATATTCCCATCCTTTCCACACCCTCCCATTCTCAATACTGTATAGATTCATTTTGAAGCAAACACAACAGATCATTTCATCTGTGAATATTGCAACATGCATCTCTAAAAACTAAGGACTCTTTAAAAAACAATAACACATGTCATTGTTATAACACATAACAATTTTATTAGTAATTAAATACTCAGTCTTCAAATTTCCCTGGTTCTCTCAAAACCTTATACAGTTGATTAATTTGAAACAAGATCCATATGATGCCTATATATTGTGATTGGCTGAGGTGACTCTTATGTCTGTTTTGATCCATATTTAGTTACCCCCTCCCCCTCCCCCAGTTTATTTGCTAAAGAAGTCGGATTGTTTGTCCTGTAGTTTCTTTTTTTTTTTAACATCTTTATTGGAATATAATTGCTTTACAGTGGTGTGATAGTTTCTGCTTTATAACAAAGTGAATCAGTTATACATATACATATGTTCCCATATCTCTTCCCTCTTACGTCTCCCTCCCTCCAACCCCCCCACCCCCCCCAGGTGGTCACAAGCACCGAACTAATTTCCCTGTGCTATGCGGCTGCTTCCCACTAGCTATCTATTTTACGTTTGGTAGAGTATATATGTCCATGCCACTCTCTCACTTTGTCACAGCTTACCATTCCCCTCCCCATATCCTCAAGTCCATTCTCTAGTAGGTCTGTGTCTTTATTCCCGTCTTACCCCTAGGTTCTTCATGACATTTTTTTTTCTTAGGTTCCATATATATGTGTTAGCATATGGTATTTGTCTCTCTCTTTCTGACTTACTTCACTCTGTATGACAGACTCTAGGTCCATCCACCTCACTACAAATAACTCAATTTCGTTTCTTTTTATGGCTGAGTAATATTCCATTGTATATATGTGCCACATCTTCTTTATCCAGTCATCCGATGATGGACACTTAGGTTGCTTCCATCTCCTGGCTATTGTAAATAGAGCTGCAATGAACATTTTGGTACATGACTCTTTTTGAATTATGGTTTTCTCAGGGTATATGCCCGGTAGTGGGATTACTGGGTCGTATGGTAGTTCTATTTGTAGTTTTTTAAGGAACCTCCATACTGCTCTCCATAGTGGCTATACCAATTCACATTCCCACCAACAGTGCAAGAGGGTTCCCTTTTCTCCACAACTTCTCCAGCATTTATCGTGTCTAGATTTTTTGATGATGGCCATTCTGACTGGTTTGAGATGATATCTCATTGTAGTTTTGATTTACATTTCTCTAATGATTAATGATGTTGAGCATTCTTTCATGTGTTTGTTGGCAATCTGTATATCTTCTTTGGAGAAATGTCTATTTAGGTCTTCTGCCCAGTTTTGGATTGGATTGTTTGTTTTTTTGTTATTGAGCTGTTTGAGCTGCTTGTAAATTTTGGAGATTAATCCTTTGTCAGTTGCTTCATTTGCAAATATTTTCTCCCATTCTGAGGGTTTTCTTTTGGTCTTGTGTATGGTTTCCTTTGCTGTGCAATAGCTTTTTTTTTTTTGCAGTACGCGGGCCTCTCACTGCTGTGGCCTCTCCCGTTGCGGAGCACAGGCTCTGGACGCACAGGCTCAGCAGCCATGGCTCACGGGCCCAGCCCATCCAAGGCATTTGGGATCCTCCCAGACCGGGGCACGAACCCGCGTCCCCTGCATCAGCAGGTGGGCCCTCAACCACTGTGCCACCAGGGAAGCCCTGTGCAAAAGCTTTTAAGTTTCATTAGGTCCCATTTGTTTATTTTTGTTTTTATTTCCATTTCTCTAGGAGGTGGGTCAAAAAGGATCTTGCTGTGATTTATGTCATAGCATGTTCTGCCTATGTTTTCCTCTAAGAGTTTGATGGTGCCTGGCCTTACATTTAGGTCTTTAATCCATTTTGAGCTTATTTTTGTATATGATGTTAGGGAGTGTTCTAATCTCATACTTTTACATGTACCTGTTCTGTTTTCCCAGCACCACTTATTGAAGAGGCTGTCCTTTCTCCACTGTACATTCCTGCCTCTTTTATCAAAGATAAGGTGACCATATGTGCATGGGTTTATCTCTAGGCTTTGTATCCTGTTCCATTGATCTATCTTTCTGTTTTTGTGCCAGTACCATACTGTCTTGATTACTGTAGCTTTGTAGTATAGTCTGAAGTCAGGGAGCCTGATTCCTCCAGCTCCGTTTTTCATTCTCAAGATTGCTTTGGCTATTCGGGGTCTTTTGTGTTTCCATACAAATTGTGAAATTTTTTGTTGTAGTTCTGTGAAAAATGCCAGTGGTACTTTGATAGGGATTGCATTGAATCTGTAGATTGCTTTGGGTAGTAGAGTCATTTTCACAATGTTGATTCTTCCAATCCAAGAACATGGTATATCTCTCCATCTATTTGTATCATCTTTAATTTCTTTCATCAGTGTCTTATAATTTTCTGCATACAGGTCTTTTGTCTCCTTAGGTAGGTTTATTCCTAGATATTTTATTCTGTTTGTTGCAATGGTAAATGGGAGTGTTTTCTTAATTTCACTTTCAGATTTTTCATCATTAGTGTATAGGAATGCCAGAGATTTCTGTGCATTAATTTTGTATCCTGCTACTATACCAAATTCATTGATTAGCTCTAGTAGTTTTCTGGTAGCATCTTTAGGATTCTCTATGTATAGTATCATGTCAACTGCAAACAGTGACAGCTTTACTTCTTTTCCTATTTGGATTCCTTTTATTTCTTTTTCTTCTGTGATTGCTATGGCTAAAACTTCCAAAACTATGTTGAATAAGAGTGGTGAGAGTGGGCAACCTTGTCTTGTTCCTGATCTTAGTGGAAATGGTTTCAGTTTTTCACCATTGAGCACGAGTTTGGCTGTGGGTTTGTCATATATGGCCTTTATTATGTTGAGGAAAGTTCCCTCTATGCCTACTTTCTGCAGGGTTTTTATCATAAATAGGTGTTGAATTTTGTCGAAAGTTTTCTCTGCATCTATTGAGATGATATGGTATTCTCCTTCAATTTGTTAATATGGTGTATCACGTTGATTGATTTGCATATATTGAAGAATCCTTGCATTCCTGGGATAAACCCCACTTGTTCATGGTGTATGATCCTTTTAATGTGCTACTGGATTCTATTTCCTAGTATTTTGTTGAGGATTTTTGCATCTGTGTTCATCAGTAATATTGGTCTGTAGTTTTCTTTCTTTGTGACATCTTTGTCTGCTTTTGCAATCAGGGTGATGGTGGCCTTGTAGAGTGAGTTTGGGAGTGTTCCTCCCTCTGCTATAATCTGGAAGAGTTTGAGAAGGATAGGTGTTAGCTCTTCTCTAAATGTTTGATAGAATTCGCCTGTGAAGCCATCTGGTCCTGGGCTTTTGTTTGTTGGAAGATTTTTAATCACAGTTTCAATTTCAGTGCTTGTGATTGGTCTGTTCATATTTTCTGTTTCTTCCTGGTTCAGTCACAGAAGGTTGTGCATTTCTAAGAATTTGTTCATTTCTTCCAGGTTGTCCATTTATTGGCATACAGTTGCTTGTAGTAATCTCTCATGATCCTTTGTATTTCTGCAGTGTCACTTGTTACTTCTCCTTTTTCATTTCTAATTCTATTGATTTGAGTCTTCCTTTTTTTCTTGATGAATCTGGCTAATGGTTTATCAATTTTTTTTGTCTTTTCAAAGAACCAGCTTTTAGTTTTATTGATCTTGGCTGTCATTTCCTTCATTTTTTTTTCATTTATTTCTGATCTGATCTTTATGATTTCTTTCCTTCTGCTAACTTTGGGGTTTTTTTTTTTTCTTCTTTCTCTAATTTCTTTAGGTGTAGGTTAGGTTGTTTATATTAGATGTTTCTGTTTCTTAAGGTAGGATTGTATTACTATAAACTTCCCTATTAGAAATGCTTTTGCTGCATCCCATAGGTTTTAGGTCTTTGAGTTTTCATTGTCATTTGTTTCTAAGAATTTTTTGATTTCCTCACTGGTCTCTTGGTTATTAAGTAGTGTATTGTTTAGTCTCCACGTGTTTGTATTTCTTACAGATTTTTTTCCTGTAATTGATATCTAGTCTCATAACATTGTGGTTGGAAAAGATAGTTGATATGATTTCAGTTTCCTTATATTTACCAAGGCTTGATTTGTGACCCAGGATATTATCTAACCTGGAGAATGTTCCATGAGCACTTTGGAAGAATGTGTATTCTGTTATTTTTGGATGGAATGTCCTATAAATATCAATTAAGTCCATCTTGTTTAATGTATTGTTTAAAGCTTGTGTTTCCTTGTTTATTTTCATTTTGGATGATCTGTCCATTGGTGAAAGTGGGGTGTTAAAGTCCCCTACTATGATTGTGTTACTGTGGATTTCCCCTTTTATGGCTGTTAGTATTTGCCTTATGTATTGAGGTGCTCCTATGTTGAGTGCATAAACGTTTACAATTGTTATATCTTCTTCTTGGGTTGACCCCTTGATCATATGTAGTGTCCTTCTTTGTCTCTTGTAATAGTCTTCGTTTTAAAGTCTATTTTGTCTGATATAAGAATTGCTACTCCAGCTCTCTTTTGATTTCCATTTGCATGGACTATCTCTTTTCTGTCCCCTCACTTTCAGTCTGTATGTGTCCCTAGGTCTGAAGTGGGTCTTTCTTTGACAGCATGTATATGGGTCCTGTTTTTGTATCCATTCAGCCAGTCTTTGTCTTTTGGTGGGAGCATTTAATCCATTTACATTTGAGGTAATTATCAATATGTGTGTTTCTATTACCATTTTCTTAATTGTTTTGGGTTTGTTATTGTAGGTCTTTTCCTTCTTTTGTGTTTCCTGCTTAGAAAAGTTCCTTTAGCATTTGTTGTAAACCTGTTTGGTGGTGCTGAATTCTCTTAGGTTTTGCTTGTCTGTAAGGTTTTTAATTTCTCCATTGAATCTGAATGAGATCCTTGCTGGGTATAGTAATCTTGGTTGTAGGTTTTTCCGTTTGATCACTGTAAATATGTCCTGCCACTCCTTTCTGGCTTGCAGAGTTTCTGCTGAAAGATCAGCAGTTAACCTTATGGGGATTCTCTTGTATGTTATATGTTGTTTTTCCCTCGTTGCTTTTAATATTTTTTCTTTGTACTTCACTTTTGATAGTTTGATTAATATGTGTCTTGGCATGTTTCTCCTTGGATTTATCCTGTATGGGACTCTCTGTGCTTCCTGGACTTGATTGACTATTTCCTTTCCCGTATTAGGGAAGTTTTCAACTATAATCTCTTCAAATGTTTTCTCAGTCCTTTACTTTTTCTCTTCTCCTGGGACCGCTATAATTCGAATGTTGGTGCATTTAATGTTGTCCCAGAGGTCTCTGAGACTGTCCTCTATTCTTTTCATTTGTTTTTCTTTATTCTGCTCTGCAGTAGTTATTTCCACTATTTTATCTTACAGGTCACATATCCGTTCTTGTGCCTCAGTTATTCTGCTATTGATTCCTTCTAGAGAGTTTTTAATTTCATTTATTGTGTTGTTCATCACTGTTTGTTTGCTCTTTAGTTCTTCTAGGTCCTTGTTAAACGTTCCTTGTATTTTCTCCATTCTATTTCCAAGATTTTGGATCATCTTTACTCTCATTATTCTGAATTTTTTTCCAGGTAGACTGCCTGTTTCTTCTTCATTTGTTTGGTCTGGTGGGTTTATTACCTTGTTCCTTCATCTGCTGTGTGTTTCTGTCTTCTCATTTTGCTTAACTTACTGTGTTTGAGGTCTCATTTTTGCAGGCTGCAAGTTCGTGGTTCCCGTTGTTTTTGGTGTCTGCCCCCAGTGGCTAGGGTTGGTTCAGTGGGTTGTGTAGGCTTCGTGGTGGAGGGGACTTGTGCCTGTGTTTTGGTGGCTGAGGCTGGATCTTGTCTTTCTGGTGTGCAGGACTGCGTCCGTTGGGTGTGTTTTGGTGTGTCTGTGACCTTACTATGATTTTAGGCAGCCTCTCTGCTAATGGCTGGGTTTGTGTTACTGTCTTGCTAGCTGTTTGACGTAGGATGTCAAGCACTGTAACTTGCTGGTCATTGAGTGGAGCTGGGTCTTAGCGTTGAGATGGAGATCTCTGGAAGAGCTTTTGCATTTGATATTACGTGGAGCCAGGAGGTCTGTGGTGGACCAGTGTCCTGAACTCAGGTCTCCCACCTCAGAGGCATAGGAGTGACACCTGGCCGGAGCACAAATACCCTGTCACCCACATGGCTCAGAAGAAAAGGGAGAAAAAATGAAACAGAGAAAGAAAAATAAAATAAAATAATATAAAGTTATTAAAATAAAAAATAATTATTAAAAAATTAAAAAGTAATAATAAAAGAAAGAAAGAATAGAGCAAGCAAACCAGAAAAACAAATCCATCAGTGATAGCAAGTGCTAAAAACTATACTAAAAAAACCCCCCAAACAAAAAATGGATAGACAGAACCCTAGGACAAATGGTAAAAGCAAAGCTATACAGACAAAATCATACGAAGAAGCATACACATACACACTCACAAAAAGACAAGAAGGAAAAAAAAAATCTATATATATAAAAGAAAAAAAGGAGGATGAGAGCAATCAAATCAATAAAGAAAGCTACCAATGATAATCAACTCTAAATACTAAACTAAGATAAACATAAAGCCAGGAACAAATTAGATGCAGAAAGCAAACCCCAAATCTACAGTTGCTCCCAGCATCCACCACCTCAATTTTGGGATGATTCGTTGGCTGTTCAGGTATTCCACAGATGCAGGGTACATCGAGTTGACTGTGGAGATACAATCTGCTGTTCCTGAGGCTGCTGGGAGAGATTTCCCTTTCTCTTCTTTGTTCGCACAGCTCCTGCGGTTCAGCTTTGGATTTGGTCCCGCCTCTGCGTGGAGGTCTCCTGAGGGTGTCTGTTCTTCGCTCAGACAGGACGGGGTTAAAGTAGCAGCTGATTAGTGGGTACTGGCTCACTCAGGCCGGGGTGAGGGAGGGGTACGGATGCGGGGCGAGCCTGTGGCGGCAGAGGCCAGCGTGACATTGCACCGGCCTGAGAGGCTCCCCATGTGTTCTCCCAGGGAAGTTGTCCCTGGGTCACGGGACCCTGGCAGTGGCGGGCTGCACAGGCTCCCGGAAGGGGAGGTGTGGAGAGTGACCTGTGCTTGCACACAGGCTTCTTGGTGGCTGCAGAAGTAGCATTAGCGTCTCATGCCCGTCTGTCTCTAGGGTCCGCACTGATAGCTGTGGCTCGTGCCCATCTCTGGAGCTCGTTCAGGCAGTGCTCTGAATCCCCTCTCCTCGCACACCCCGAAACAGTGGTCTTTCGACTCTTAGGCAGTTCCAGACTTTTCCCCGGACTCCATCCCGGCTAGCTGTGGCGCACTAGCCCCTTTCAGGCTGTGTTCATGCAGCCAACCCCAGTCCTCTCCCTGGGATCTGACCTCCGAAGCTCGAGCCTCAGGTCTCAGCCCCCGCCCGCCCCGGCGGGTGAGCAGAGAAGCCTCTCGGGCTGGTGAGTGCTGGTCGGCACCGATCATTTGTGCGGGAATCTGTCCGCTTTGCCCTCTGCAGCCCTGTTGCTGCGCTTTCCTCCGTGGCTCCGAAGCTTCGCCCCTCTGCCACCCACAGTCTCTGCCCGAGAAGGGGCTTCCTAGTGTGTGGAAACTTTTCCTCCTTCACAGCTCCCTCCCACTGGTGCAGGTCCCGTCCCTATTCTTTTGTCTCTGTTTTTTCTTTTGCCCTTCCCAGGTACGTGGGGGAGTTTCTTGCCTTTTGGGAGGTCTGAGGTCTTCTGCCAGCGTTCAGTAGGTGTTCTGTAGGAGTTGTTCCACATGCACATGTATTTTTGATGTATTTGTGGGGAAGAAGGTGATCTCCACGTCTTACTCCTCCACCATCTTGAAGGTCTCCCTCTTTGCAGTTCTTTTTGTTTTGATAGTATATCCCACTAAGGATGTTCAGTCAAATTACTTATTTTTTTTAAATTACTTATTTTTAAGTCACTTTATAGTTCCTCTCTTGTGGTTATGCTACCAACTTGATACAAAGAATAATTTGTTTAATTTTGCTTTTGCTTTTATTGTGAATTTTTTAAAATTAATTTTCTTTTAGAATTATATAAAATGTTGAAGTGGTTTTTAAATAAAAACAATAAAATCAAGGTATTTTCAGAGAAATCTAGCTTCTTTCCTCGTCTCTCTACCCTGTTCTTGCCTCCCTTTTTTAGGGGACCAATTGAAAAAAAAATTGTGTGTTCTCCTTCCATTTAAAAAAATACAAGTGTACGTGTGTGTGTGTGTGTGTGTGTGTGTGAATGTGTGTATGTGTTCCCTCTTTACTTTCTTAGATAAAAGGTAGTTTAGTATCTTTTACTTAATATATTCTGGATATCACTCCATAGCAAAACAGGGAAATTCTTTTTATTTTAGCTGTATTTTGTGGGTATATCGTAGTTTAACTAATCCTAGGTTAATATTTAAGTGTCCTTTTTTTTGAGGAAATGCTGACATATTTTATTCTTTTGTAATATAATTACAAGTTAACATAATACCTTGTGATTGTATCTGTTTGATTTCTGTAGTTATCAAATCTTGTAACCCAGTGGTGTTTAGTTTCTACAACTACCTTCGAACTCATCCTTTGCTTATTCGAAGAAACCTTGCCTCCCCTGAAGGAACTTTGGCAACCTTAGGTCTCAAAACGGAGAAGAACTTTGTTGATAAAATTAATCTCATAGAAAGAAAATTATTCTTTACTACAGCAAATGCTCATTTTAAAGTTGGATGTCCTGTTTTAGCCTTGGAGGTACTCTCCAAAATTCCAAAAGTTACCAAAGTGTCTGCCTTACCTTCAGACAAAGATCAGCCTGACTTCATTTCTAAAAAGACGGACGATGTACCTTCAGAATCAAAAACTCTGAGTGATGGTGATAGAAGTTCTGGAATTGATTGGTCAAACGTAACTTCATCACAGATTGACTGGAGTCAGCCAATAGTAAAAGTTGAAGAGGAACCTCTTACTCTTGATTGGGGTGAAGAGCACGATGGTGCCTTAGAAGAAGAGGAAGAAGATGCTGTCGGTTTAGTAATGAAAAGCACAGATGTCAGGGAAAAAGATAGACAAGAAGATCGGGAAGCCCCAGACCCTAATGTGTTATTGACTCCTCAGGAAGAGGATTGCCTTGAAGGTGATTCTGAAGTTGATGTGATTGCTGAACAACTAAAATTCAGAGCTTGTTTAAAGATCCTTATGACTGAACTAAGAACATTGGCTACAGGTTATGAAGTAGATGGTGGAAAACTCAGATTTCAACTCTATAACTGGCTTGAAAAGGAAATTGCTGCCTTGCATGAGATATGTAATCATGAATCAGTTATTAAAGAATATGCCAGTAAAATGTATTCCACAGTAGAGAGTGATATTCTGCATCAGGAAGAAATGGTGGACAAACCAGGTATTGGTTCCTATGAGTGGCACCAAATAGAAAGGCGGAGACTACAGGCTAAACGAGAGCATGCGGAAAGACGGAAGTTGTGGTTGCAGAAGAACCAAGATCTCCTCAGAGTGTTTCTTAGTTACTGTAGCCTTCATGGGGCCCAAGGTGGTGGTCTGGCCTCAGTAAGGATGGAACTCAAATTTTTGCTACAAGAATCACAGCAGGTATTGACTTTACTTTTGTTTTCAATCTTGGTTATTTTAATAATTTCAGTAACTTTCACTTATAGTTGTAAAGCTCTTTTTACTGGTTAATGTTAATGTGATTAGCTCCTCTATTCATGGGAGGCACATATTTACACTCTGCATGGGTCTTTTTAGACAAAAGTTTTGGTAATTAGGAGTAGGCTAAAAGCTTGAGAGCACAGCTGTGTCAAACTCATCTTTACGTCTTCTGCATCTAAGCATAGGACCTGGTATGCAATCAGTTTTTGTAGAATAAGTGAGCAAGCACATTAACATATTGCTTTTACTCAGATGTTTACTGCCAGTATTTTTATCATATACCTATTAATTGCTTTTTTTGTCCTTCATTTTAACTACGGAAAAACTAATCTCCTGTCACTCACAGGAAACTACAGTGAAGCAGCTCCAGTCTCCACTACCACTGCCTACCACCCTACCTCTGCTTTCAGCAAGTATTGCTTCAACAAAAACAGTCATAGCTAATCCTGTATTGTACTTAAATAATCACATCCATGATATACTTTACACTATTGTTCAGATGAAAACACCACCTCATCCCACTATTGAAGATGTGAAGGTAATGTAGAGTTTATGATCATTTGGTATTGTACATACTGAGAAGGTAAATGTGTTATACTTGTCTTCCAATTTGAACTTAGAAGAAATATTTTACAGTACTCTTATCTGCTACCTTCTCAGTCGGACTAGTTCAAGACCATTTGTCCAATGAATGTAATTTGAAAGTAAGCATTCTTGAAATTCTCCCATTTGCCACAGCTTGGATGGAGTTTAAGCTAAGTGAAGTAAGTCGGACAGAAAGAAAAATACCATATGTTATCACTTAGATGTGGAATCTAAAAAATGAAACAAATGACTGTATAGAACAAAACAGAAACAGACTCCCAGACATAGAGAACAAACCAGTGGTTACCAAAGTGTGTGTGTGTGGGGGGGGGGGGCACATTATGGGTAGGGAAGTTAAGCGATACAAACTACTATAAGCATAAAATAGACAAGCAACAAGGATATATTGTACAGCTCAGGGAAATAGAGCCATTATTTTGTAATAACTTTAAAGGGGAGGATAATCTATAAAAATATTGAACCACTGTGCTGTATACCTGAAATTAATATGATAGTTTCTTCTTACTTGTGGAAAAGTTATTATCTTCCTTTAAGACAGGCAAATACTTTTTTGGTAATAAAATTCATTTTCTAGACAGTATTCTTGCCAGATATTCCTTTGGATTCTCCATCTCCTTTAAATGAATCATTAAGTAGAAATATTTATAACTGTTTGCTTAGATGCCAGGATATTATGAAAATATAAGTGCAGGGGGGTATCTTTGAGAGAACCATGATTGATTAGAAATAGTCCCAGAGAAAGTACCCTCATTACTGTCTCCCTGATGACTGTGTTTTGTTGGAGGCTGTGGAATAGTTTGGGGCAATTAGAGTTTTGGCAGAGTTACTACCCCAAATTAAAACTATATCCTATGGTGAAAACTTAAAAATGGATAGATTCTAAGAAACAGTAGGGAGTGTGGCAGGATCTGGAGAGATGATCAGACTTCCACTGTGCTAGCCTAAGTGTATTTGTACTGTACTTTTTCCAATTCCAGTGGCTGATGTCATTTCAGGTCCCCAATATTTTTATTTTTAATTTTTTTGTTTGAAAGGCACATTCAATCTCTGGTAGTACATTCTTCTGAAGGACCCAAGGTTTACTGGTCATATCATCCTATTAGAGACTTCTAATCCATAGCATGAATTAATCTGTATCAGTATTTTAGCAGAGATTACTTAAATTATTTGATAGGTGAATATGGAAATGCAGAAAATGCATTCAATGCATATAAGCTCTAAGTAAACATTTCTAGTTCCTAGAAATTTGGATAAGCTTTCAAAAAGTATGAAACTATTTCTAAGATCCCTTCAAATTTTAAGATTGTGTGAGTCTCAAAATGCTGATTCAGTGTGGCATTGTAGGATGTGGTTTTTATATTATATTGATCATTTTTAAACTTTCAAAATTTAAAATTCTAAGACTGCATTACTTCTAAGTACTAAGTGGGTTACTTGCTTTCTGGAAAATTAAGCATTTCAGACAGTGATTGATATACTTTCTAAACATTTAATTCATTCTTACTGATAAGATCAAGTTTTTAGTTTCATCAAGGAGAAGTTTTCATAAGGCAACTTTAAATAAAAGCTCTAAAAATTCCAAGCTGATTTTGGTTCTGCTTTTTTTGAGTATTACTACTTAGGCTATTCATTAGCAGGCTAGGACACAGTCCCAGCAATGTGAACGTTGGCACTTTGCTTAGGGCCTGCTAAGTGGCAGGCTCACGGTAATAAATATTTGATAAAGATGCATATGAACCAGTTAGCTTTGTTGTGAGCATGGATATTGAATTGGATGAGTTTTATTTTAGAAGCTTTAAGGTAGAGTTAGCAGTCTCATGTAGGACCTAGTTTTATTTACGATATTGCTAGTTTCCTGGGTATTTTCTGATTTTTAACATACTACTGTTGTGTAGAAATGTTAGTACAAAATGTAATTGTGGCTGTTTTGGTTTTAGGTGCACACACTTCATTCACTAGCAGCATCACTTTCTGCATCAATTTACCAAGCATTATGTGACAGTCATAGCTACAGGTAAAAAAAAAAAAAAAAGTACCTAAATAGTATTAATACAGCAAAAGCATTAAACTGTTCCAGAGTTATATTAAAGTTCTGCTTCCTAGGGACTGAAAAATCCTCAAATATGACCACCATGTGTACTTTAATAGATGAGAATGGGAAATAAAATAATTATTTGTTTAGTTTAGCTATTACCTAGTAACAAGAGACATATAGAAAATGACAAATAGTAAAGGAAAATTATCATCACCATCTTTTTTTTTGTTTGTTTTCAAAAAAAGAAGTGTTCACTATCCAAAGTAATTTATGATATGAAGTTTTCTTATTTTTTCCCCCTTAGGAACTATTCCTTTTAGTGTTAGATTAGTTTCTGTTTGTTTGGTTTTCAGTTGAAAGAGGAAGAACTTTTGAAAAATGAGAAAGTACATTCCTATCATTGAACTATTAAAATCTATTTTACTTACCCATTTCTGTATGTCTTTAGAAGTGATAATCAATATATGTAATGGTTTGAATTTTTGTTAAATGTCTAATTGCCTTCATCAGTGTATACTCTGTATTTTAATGACTGGGGCAGTGTAAGTAGTAAGAAATTGAATCACTTGGAAAGATGACCTAGATTTAAATGGATTGTATTAATAAATGAAAAGTTTGTAATATAAATAGAATCACATTAAATTTATATTACACATATATCTAGATTTTTTTCTTATAAATTCAGCAGCCTCTTGTGGGAAGATTTGTTATTGCATAGGGAATTACTCTCTCAAAATGGCCTGTTCTCTGATGTTAGCCTAATAAGGCCATGTCTAAGTAACTACAAAAACTTAAAAATGTAAATAAGTGAAAAAGAGTTTGTTTGGTTGACTGTGGTCATCTTTTTTTTTTTTTTTTCCTTTGCGGTACGCGGGCCTCTCACTATTGGGGCCCCTCCCGCTGCGGAGCCCGGACGCGCAGGCCCAGCGGGCATGGCTCAGCGGCCATGGCTCTCGGGCCCAGCCACTCCGCGGCATGCGGGACCCTCCCGGACCGGGGCACAAACCCGTGTCCCCTGCATCGGCAGGCGGACTCCCAACCACTGCGCCACCAGGGAAGCCCTGTGGTCATCTTAATGATCAAAGACAACTTGTTTGATATCAGTCACTGCTTAAAATGGCGCCAGATAAGAATCCAAATAAATTTTGTTTGAATGTGTATTTTCTAGTTTTTAGGCTGTGATTGACTCTCCAGGGAGTCAGATTTATTTTCTTCTTTTGTACTTCCCCCACTCCATAAAGATGAGGGAAGTAAATATTTGGGCACATTTGGCTTTAGGACTAGGTATTTCTAAAATAGGATTCTTCAGATTTTAGTTGATGTTTTAATTCAGAGTTGAGCTTGCACGACTTTACAGAACTAAGAAATGCAACAAAATAGTGCCCTGAAACTTTCTGATATATCTTAGTACCTTCGGTAGTCTCCTTACAGCAGACTTTTAAAAAAATACAAATAAGTGAATATAGAAAAGATTTTTAAGTACTAGGTGGCATTTGGAAAAGGTTTTAATGACTAAATGTCATCTGCCTAAATAGAAAATTTGGTATTTTGTTTTAAAAAGCTATCGATAAATATTTGTAACTAATTTAAAGAACTTTCTGAAATAAGTTTTTATTAGAACAGTGAACTCAGTTTTAAGAGTTTTGTTTTAGTTATCTAAAATAAATACGTATAGGGTATAATTGCTTGTTACCTCTATTAAGACCATAAATAACTGAACCCTATTTGTTTTAGCAGTCAGACAGAAGGGAACCAGTTTACAGGAATGGCTTATCAAGGACTTCTTTTAAGTGATCGTCGAAGGCTAAGGACAGAAAGCATTGAAGAACATGCAACACCAAATTCTTCTCCTGCTCAATGGCCTGGTGAGAGAGAATCTGAGTGGTGTTTTTTGTTTGTTTGTTTTTTAATCTTCTATTTGGCAACTCCTTTTTACAAAGCTACCAACTGGTTTCCTGATTGTTGTTGTTTGTGGATTTGGTGAATAGTTTTTTATTTGTTTGGTTTTGATGATGTTTTCTGCCATGGATTAGGAATTCTTAAGTACTGTAATGTTGTCTGAAGACCCAGAAAGTTAAGGCTTCAAAAACCAGCTGTGTTGACCAGCATAAAAAAGCAAGGTTTAACATCCTTCGCAAGGGTGAGCACGTCATGTTTCTTATCCTTAGACATCCCGAATTAGAATCTTAGAGAGCCAGTATCACAGAGCTTTTTTTCATAGATATATCAGAATACAGTTATTCTCAAGAGTGTAGATGTATGTTAGGAAAGGAGTGACCATTCTGTGGCACATATATTATGATGTCTGCCAGTCCTCTTCCTCCGGTTGGCTCTTTCTCACTCTCCATAACAGTTATTTCAAACCTTCTCCACTCTCTTAATATACTTTCCTTGTCTGCCACGTCATTTAATTTTTGCTCTACTTGCTTTATAACTCTGTGGATACATGTTAATGATCATTGTGAAGAGTGGCAGTAGAAGGAAGTGACGGACTCCAAGTGTGTATTTAAAATTCATTTATGCATAAGTTTCTCAAAACATATTGTTGTCGTTTTGATATTTTATTGAAATAATTTCAGACTTAACAAAAGTTTCAAAAATGGTACAAACAATTCTTGTGTAACCTTCACCCAGATTCCCCAAACAGTGACATTTTACCATACTTGCTTTGTCATTCACTCCTCCTCTCTCACTCACTTATTGTGTGTCCGTGTGAATATATACTTTTTTCTGAAATATTTGAGGGTAAGTTGCAGACATGATGCCCCTTTACATCTAAATATATCAGTTTATCTTTCCTAAAAACAGACATTCTCTTATTGTACATAACCATAGCACTGTTATCAAATTCAGCATCTTAATATTGATACAATACTGCTCTCTAATCTATAGATTTTTTGACAGTTTCACATGTTGTCCCACTAAGGTCTTCCATGTAACATTTAGTTGTATTGTCTCATGAATCTCCTCTAATACGTATTCCTCCTTCTTTCTTTGTCTCTCATGACACTGACACTTTGAAGAGCACTAGCCAATTATTTTTTAGTGTCCCTCCATTTGGGTTTTTCTGATGTCTTCTTAATATTAGATTCAGGTTATGAAGAGCGATTGTACCCTTCTCGGTGTAAAATATCAAGAGGCACATGATGCCACTTGGTCCCATTACTGGTGCCATTAACTTTGATCACTTCGTACGGTAGTTTCTGCCAGATTTCTCCTTTGTAAAGTTACTTTCTTTTCCTTTGCAATTAGTGAGTATCTTTTGAAGAGAATGTTTGAGATTGTGTAAAATATCATACTTTTACCCACTAATTATAGCATCCAGTGATGACTCCTGACTGAATCAGATATTACTGTGGGGATTACGAGACGGTGATTTTCTAATTCTATCCATCCTTCTACGTATTAGTTGAAACTGTTCTGTAAGGAAGAGCTTTCTCTTCTCTTCTTTTAATTTGTTTATTCACTCATTTATTATATCAGTAGGGATGAATGGATTCTTATTTTATTCTATAGCTTCTAAACCATTCCTATCATTTTGTTGCTCAAATTATGGAGATATATATATCTCCATGTGTATATATTCACACTATATATATAGTATAATATAGATACATAATTTTGGTTAAACTGCAAATTTGGATTTTTTTTCCTTCTGGAGCTTTATGCTGATAGACTTCTTATAATATTATATACCCTTACAGGTGTGAGTTCACTTATTAATCTCTTGAGTTCAGCCCAAGATGAAGACCAGCCAAAATTGAACATTTTGTTGTGTGAAGCCGTTGTTGCTGTGTACTTAAGTTTATTGATACATGCTCTTGCCACAAATTCCTCCAATGAATTATTTCGACTTGCAGCCCACCCATTAAACAATCGAATGTGGGCTGCTGTTTTTGGGGGAGGTATAAAACTTGTTGTGAAGCCTCAAAGACAATCCGAAAATATTTCAGGTAAGATCAATTTGATACCAATAAGGTATGTAAATGTAAATAGTTTCCAATGTGAAAGTAAAAGTTTTTTTTAATGTTTTAAGAATTTTTATTTTGAAAATCACTGATATTTAAGGTATAATCACTCTTGTTAGGGTAATAAATAACTAAACTTATGTTAGAATAAAGAATATAGTTTCAGTTTAACATTTTTTGGTAAACCAGGATAAATTTGAGGAGGATAAAAAAGAAAAAAGGAAAGGTAATGGTAAGCAAGGAGACAATGTTAAGGAATAAGGTCATGGAAAAAGGATAGTTTTTAATTAGAGAAAGATTTAAATAAATCCTCATAATCTTTACAGAGTATACCAGTAGTTGGCTTCAGATTACGTTTATGGTAATAGACAAGAAGGCTGTTCCAATCATGCACATGGTTTTTAAATTCCATTTTCTGTCCTCTTTTTTTTTTTCTTATGGACCAAAATAGATTTTTTAGCCCACTTTTTTAGATGGTAGGATGGTAAGATATAGACTGATGCCACGGGAAATGTTTACACCTTGGCGCTGAAACACAGAAATTGTCTGTCTTAATTCATCCTTAGAAATGGTCATATTACAGATGAGGAGTTAGTGGCACAGAGAGTTTAAATGGCACAGGTTCTAACCTGTGTCTTTACTGCCCAAGATCACATCAGATGGATAGGTTCCTACGTAAGTCAGAGTAAGGTAGGCCGTCTTATCGACTTGCGTTGTCTCCAGTCCCGTTGCATGTGGATGATTCTTAATTTCCATCTTCCTACCTACTTGTAATCCACTGTAAATTTAAAAGTTTTCCTCCCAAATCACTTCTTTTCTCTTCCTGAGTTTTCTATTATTTTTTCATGGTAGGTAATACATTCATCAAATCATCATGCTTAAACCTCTGAGTACGTATTCATGTTTGCATTTACTTACACCTGCTCTATGCCAGGCTTTTGGGGTATGGGAGTGAGCAAAACAGACAAACCCCTTACCTTCATGAAGCTTACATCCAGTAGAGGTAAACACAATAAATTAGCAAGTGATAATATTTCAGGTATGGGAAGAACTATGATAAAAATAAAAGAGAGTGACTGGACAGAGAATTATGAGGGAAAGGGGATGGGAACAGTTTAGTTAGGGTGATCAGAAGACACATTTCTGATTAGATAGCATTTGAGCAGAGTCCTGAGGAAGTTGGGAATCAGATCGTGCTGATATCTGGGGCCAGAGCATTTCAGGCAGACGGAGCAGTGAGTGCAAAAGTCATGAGGTAGGACTAGTTTGACCTTTTCCAGGAACTACAGTGGAGGCCAGAATGGCTATCCTGATTCAGGGGAGTGTGGTCAGAGATGAGGTAAGATAAGTAACTGGGGCCAAGGTCATTGAGGGTTTCATGGGTCATGTAAAACTATCGTTGTTGTTCTAAAGAAAGACAGGAAACTACTGGAGGGTTTTAAGCAGAGGAGTGACATAATCTGATTTAGGTTTTCAAAAGACCCACTCTAACTGCTATGTGGAGAATAGACTGTGAAAGAATAAAAGTAGGGAGGCTATGTGGGAGGCTCTGGGAATAGCCCACTTAAAAGATAATTGTGGATTACCATCAAGAGTGAATGGATAGGGCTTCCCTGGCGGCGCAGTGGTTGAGCGTCCGCCTGCCGATGCAGGGGACACGGGTTCGTGCCCCAGTCTGGGAGGATCCCACATGCCGCGGAGTGGCTGGGCCCGTGAGCCATGGCCGCTGTGCCTGCGCATCCGGAGCCTGTGCTCCGCAACGGGAGAGGCCACAACAGTGAGAGGCCCACGTACCACCAAAAAAAAAAAAAAAAAAAAGAGTGAATGGATAAACAAAATGTGGTATATAAGTACAATGGAGTGTGATTCAGCTGTAAAAAAAGAATGAAGTATTAACACGTGCTATATAGCTAGCATGAACCTCAAAAATATTATGCTGAGTGAAAGAAGCCAGGCACAGAAAGTCACACATTGCATGCTTCCATTTATATGAAATATTCAGAATAGGTAAAGCCATAGAGACAGAAAGCATACTGGTGGTTGCAGTGGGCTAGAGGGAGGGAGGAATGGGGAGTGACTGCTTAATGGGTATAGGGTTTTCATTGGGGTAGTGAGAATGCTTTGCATCTAGATAGGGATGGTGGTCGCACAACAGTGTGAATGTACTGAATGCCACTGAATTGTACGCTTTAAGATGGTTAATTTTATGTAAATTTCACCTCAGTTAAAAAAAAAGATAAAAGTGATTTAGTCTAGTGATGGACAGAGTGAAAAGTGGTCATATTCATCAAAGAGAACTTGAGATAGAATTATCATTTTCTATGACGGGGAGCTTCAGAAGAGGACCAGGTTGACTTCTTTCTGGTTCTCTCATATCCAGTTAGTTCTGAGTCCTGTTGATATTTCTTTTATGTATTTCTCATATCTAATACTTCCTCTAGGTCTTTACCACCCACCATACTAGTTCAGGTCCTTCTTGTGTCAGATTCTTCCACCTTCCTCTCTAATTGATCCTGCAGACTATACCTCATCCTGTGCCTAGTTCAAGACACTTTCATGAGAATTGCCCATAGGATGAGCTCCCAGCTTCCTATCCACAGGCTTGTCCCACCCTAACTCCAGACTGTCGTTGTTATTCCCCTCCCTGACACCTGTCTAGCAAAAGAAGTTTACTCCTCATTTAGCCAAACCTTTGTTCATTCATTTCTGGTGTCAACTTCCTCTTTACACAGTGAGCTTCTGCTTTTCTTTTAAGGCATGCTTTACATCCTACATATTCATTCAATGAATCTTTCTTGAACAACACAGCCAGAAATAATCACTCAAGCACTCTTTGTACTATTTGTTGAATATATCATTTATTTAATACACTGTATATAGAATCGCTTGAATTCTTATTCTGTATAGCACATAGGCTGCTTCATTGCAAGTTAATCTTTTATACTCTATCCTCATCTGCATCTCTGCCATGATTGTTGGAAAACTGATGCAGTAACTAGAAAAGTTTAGAAGCACAGATGTAAGTAATTTAGTCTACACTGAAAACATGGCAAGAGTAGGATGAAAAGAAAGGTTAACTCTTTGAATTAATAATGGAAAATAAGGCCAGTTTTTTTTTTTTCTATCTTTATTCAGCACCTCCTGTTCCTTCTGAAGACATAGATAAACACCGCAGGAGGTTTAACATGCGAATGCTGGTTCCTGGAAGACCTGTAAAGGATGCTACCCCACCACCAGTGCCTGCAGAAAGACCATCTTACAAAGAAAAGTTTATTCCTCCTGAACTCAGTATGTGGGATTATTTTGTTGCAAAGGTAAGGGGCGTGAGGAATGCAAGCTTTATGTGTGTCTGTTTTATTAACTCTTAGGTTTGCATCACATAGGAATGACGGGGCAGCTTCTGGGCTGAATCACCATAGTTTAGGCATTAATCTCTCAACTCCAGAAACTGAATAATCATTCAGGAATGATCAGATACTTGAAATGGACCAGACAAATTAGAATCATACGGGACTTAGGTATAAACCAAAAGTTAGTTTATTAACATTTAATCAGCATCATCCTTTTCTAGGAACTGGAATACCTGTATCTACCATCTAACTTCCCTTCTTCTGCTTATCAGTAGTTCCCTTGGTCAGCATGAAATTAGAGCAGAAGGAGATGGATGGGTATTTGAGGGTTTCGTGAGACCATGGGTTTCATGAGGTCCCATGACATATCTCTGTTTCTCCAAAGCAGAGAAAACTTTTCTGGGGATCAGAATACTCATCGTGACTAGATCCAACATAGTCCCATTTTGTACCGTGTTGGGTGTGTGCTTTTCTGCACTTTGTTTTTTCAAGCACATCACCTTCTATTGATAGGTTTCCTTCTTTACCTGTGTTCCCTCTTTACATGTGTTTCATTTATACTTCTTCCCACTCCCCAGATTGGTTGGAAGCAAATCCAAACATCATGAAATTCCATTCATAAATATTTCACCATTTATTTTTTGAAAAGAAGGATTTTGAACCAGTACCACACTAGCATTATCACACACACACCACACACACCATACACACCACACATACATACACACACAATTCCTTAATATCATTAAGTATCCAGAGAGTGTTCACATTTTTCCCCATTACACCTTAAATGTTTTTGAACAGTTGGTTTGTTAAATCAGGGTCCAAAATAAGATCCACACATTGCAATTGGTTGATATGTCTTAAGTTTCTTTTAATCTATAAGTTCTACCTCCATCTCTCTTTGTTAAATTTACCCCCCTCCCCATTTTTTGCCCCCAAATTTGTCCTTTAAAATTTCTCAGTGGCTTTTGCTGATGGCATCCCCATGTTTGGTCTTCTGACCATGTTCCCCTGATTTCTGTTTTTCTGTAAAGTGAAAGTTAAACTTAGAGGCTTTATCAGATTCCATTCTGATTGGATAGGGAAAGGGGAGTACAGGGTTACTTCCTAGGTGGTTTTGTGTATTTCCATCAGGAAACTCTCTTTTTGAGATGTTAGTTGATGATTTTTGCCTAAGTCCATTATTTTAAATTTAGGGTAGTTTTAAAATTATGATAATGATATCTTCTCATTTAGTCTTCATTTATTTGCTGGAATACTTTCTTCCATCAATCTATTTGGTTATCCTGAATTACATTTTGAAAGAGAAAGACAGGATAAGTGCTTTATTCTTTGCTTCTTGTGCCAGTTTTCAAAGTGATGAGTTGATTCTCTAGCATCCTTCAGAGGAAGCAGTGAACTTTGTTTTGTTATTAGTTTTGTTATATTATGGATTTAAACATATTTTATGTATTTTAATCCAGTACAGTTATTATTCTTATGGATGTTCAGATTGTCCCATCTTTGCCAATGAGAGCCTCTTCCAGTTGGCTCCTGAATCTTTTTGGAACTCTTCCAATAGTCTTTGAGTTTCTTTTCTTTCTAGTTTAAGTCATTCTAGGCTAATTTTGCATGTTTCCTGCCCCAGAGTGGGAGCAACCTCCAAAGAACCTGGTTCCTTTTTGTGGGAAATTCTAATTTAGAAACCACAAGTGGGTATATGGGTGCTCATTGTCACTGGGTTTGTCATTGTTTCTAGGTACATATCATTTCTAATGACCAAATAACTAGTCAGCTTGATGAGTATACTGTAGTTTACATAACCATTTGCCTATCAGTATTTGCTGTATTTATTTTTTCATTTTTATAAATAATGCTGAGATTAGTATCTTTTTAGATAAGCCTTGTTCACATTCTGATTATTTCAGATACATATCTGAAATATATATATATATATTTATATATATATCTTCAGATTACTGATTTATATTCCCTTGAGAATAGTGAGCATGCATCTGACTTTACCCTCATTAAGTATTCCTTTTTCATTTTTGTTAATTTGATTAAAGAATTTTTATTTCCTATTAATGATATCAAAAAATGTTAATGAACCTATTGCCATTAGGTTTTCTACTGTGAGGAATTGACTGTTCATGTTCTGAACAAAATTATCTATTGGAATTGTAATGTTTTTCCTTACTTTTAATGAACTCTTTATTTTTAAGGATATTAACAATTTACCTTACTTGTGATACCTTTTCCAGATTCTTTGCCTTTTAATTTTGTTTATGTTTTTGACATACAGAAGTTTTAAAAAGTTCATTTAGTCATGTCTATCCATACTTTTGAAAAATGATTTATTTGCCTTTTGTTTGTTTTTGACATACAGAAGTTTTTAAAAGTTTACTTAGTCATGTCTATCCATACTTTTAAAAAATGATTTGTTACATTGTTTTTAAGCAGAGAAAGTCCTTTCCACTAATAAATGTTTACTTTTGTTATCTTCTCCTCCTTTGTTTCCTCCACCTTCTCTTCCGCCTCATCCTTTTTTTTTTTTAAATTAATTAATTTATTTTTGGCTATGTTGGGTCTTTGTTGCTGCGTGCAGGCTTTTCTCTAGTTGCTGCAAGTGGTGGCTACTCTTTGTTGCGGTGCATGGGCTTCTCATTGCGGTGGCTTCTCTTGTTGTGGAGCACGGGCTCTAGGCACGCAGGCTTCAGTAGTTGCGGCACACGGGCTCAGTAGTTGTGGCTCATGGACTCTAGAGTGCAGGCTCAGTAGTTGTGGCACACAGGTTTAGTTGCTCCGCGGCATGTGGGATCTTCCCAGACCAGGGCTTGAACCTGGATTCTTAACCACTGCTCCACCAGGGAAGCCCATCTTCCTCCTAATTCTTTTTAACTTTTTAACTCTCTCTTTTTTTTAATTTCTAACTCTCCTGTTGATCTAAAATGAAGTGAAGATCAGACTTTAGTACCCTCTTTATCTTCTATTCTCACACTTATACTAGTTGTCCTTCCTTTCCTCCCAACGACTTAAGATGTTATATTTGTCATATATTAATTTCTTATTTATATACTCTTCTTGGACTATATTTTTCCACTTATCAATTGCTAGACTGCACTTATTTTAATTATTTATTTTAATATCCACTAAGAAATAGTATCTTTCACTTTAGAAAGATTTCTTAGCTAATCTTACCTATTATTTTCTTCCCTATGAACTTTACAATCATTGTCAAGTTTCAAAAAAGGAAAAGAAATCCCCATGGGGATTACCTAAAACCTGTAAATTAAAGAATGATAGTCTTTACATGTTTCAGTCTCCTTATTTAGCTTTTAGAGGGATTTGTAATTTCCTTCACTGTAGCTCTTTCACAGTTTTCATAAAGTTTTTCCTTTGGTATTATGTTACTTAATGCACCTTTTTTCTTCAGAGTTTTTGAACTAGTTATTGAAAAAGACCATTCATTTAAAAAAAATATTTGTGTCGTATCTAGCTACTCAGTTATTTTATTGAATCTGAGAGTTTTAACCTGGTTTTCCTGACTTTCCTAGGTCTAGTATCATTTTCAAAAGAAAATTTTAGTTTAGGTTGACACCATTTAAAATGTTCAATATTAAGTTAGGATAAAAATAACCCAATTATACATTTAAAAATAACTTCACATTTTATTGCAGCCATTTCTCCCTTTGTCTGATAGTGGAGTTATATATGATTCTGATGAAAGCATTCATAGTGATGAAGAAGAAGATGATGCTTTTTTTTCAGATACACAGATACAGGAACACCAAGACCCTAACTCCTATAGGTAAATAAAGCTTTCCTCTTTTCTTTTTGTCTTTTCTTTTGTAGAAGTTCCTGATGTTACTAGTTTTAAGCAACATTACTATCATGAATTTATACAAGAACTGACCTATGTTTTCAGGTTAGGAATTCTGTACCTTTGAGGTACATTGCTAGATAGTAGAGTATTTCACATGCAGTTTCAAAGAATAGCTGGCACAAACATTTTTAGTGAGAAAAAATACATAATTTATTGATATGGTATTAAAATCCCATGTAGCTGTGTGGTAAATCTCTTTCCATTAGGTATTTCAGATAGCGCAAGTATAATACATTGTTGCATACCTTTTATTTTCAGAGACTACAAAGGTACTCTTTTTTAATAGTAAGTTGTTAGAAAAAAACAGCTTTTTTTCTGGGTGGGAGATTGGGCCAAACAGTTGACAGGGATCATTACTATATTCTCATGATTTTATTTTTCAATTAAGGAGAGTTTTTTTATTTGTCCCTTTGAACAGCTGGGCTCTTCTACATTTGACAATGGTTAAGCTAGTACTTCACAATGTCAAGAATTTCTTTCCCATTGCTGGACTGGAATTCTCTGGTAAGTTTGGAATTTGAAAATTAATGTTATTAAATACAACAAATTATCATCAAGTTTCTCTTTACAAAATCCATATAAAAGAACATGTGGTACTAAAAATATACAGCATTGGAGATGTTATGAGGTCTTATTTATCTTAGGCTCCAGTCTGTGGTTTTAATTCATATGGCAAGAATCACTGACTACCTAGAAGGTTGGAAGAAAAACCAGGAAACCAGCGTGGAGAAGCTGAACATTTTCTTAGCTCATTTTAGAAAGCTGGTCTTCTGTTTTGTTCAAAGCATTAAATATCAAAATGGTGTTAGATTAACATTTTCAGATTTATTTGTACTTTCAGAAGTTTTGGCTCTAAGAATTTGGATCTTGTAAATATGTGGTGATGGTCAACATTTTTAATCAAAGTAAAATATCATATTCTATTACATTTTAGAGTTGCCTGTAACATCACCATTAGGTATTGCTGTGATTAAAAACTTGGAGAATTGGGAGCAGATCTTGCAAGAGAAAATGGATGAATTTGAAGGTCCTCCCCCCAACTATGTCAACACATATCCAACTGACCTTTCAGTAGGAGCTGGACCAGCTATTCTTCGAAATAAAGCAATGCTAGAACCTGAAAATACTCCATTCAAGTAAGAATTCTCTTACAATGGTAATGAGAGTGTAGCTTGGTTTAACCTTTTTGGAAGTCAGTTTGGCAAAATAATACGCCAGTAGCCTTCAAAACACTCATAACTTTGAACTTGCAATCCTGTTTCTAGCACTATATGCCAAGGAAACTATCAGAAATCTGGATAAAAAAATTATTTTTCCCATATTACCTGTACTTCAAATAGACATACTAATTTTATAATCAGGACAAAACCTTTATTTTTGTCACCGTTTTAGGAACTCTTAAAAGAAATGTTTTGGGATAACAATCTACATATTCAAACAAGGTGCTACTGACCTTTTGTCAGTAATTTAATAGTAAACACATTAAGGTTTTTATTGCTGTTTTGATCTTCCATCTGTCCATCTAGGCCCCTTTTGATAAGCAGCATGCTTTTTTTGAGGCAGCCAGCCATGATTTAGAGTGTTGCTCATAAGCTTGAAAGAGCAAGGCTTTAAATTTAGCTTGTTAGCTGTTAAAAATGAAATGTGGGACTTTATGTTCATTTATATTCATTGGTGATATGCTGTAACCAACAGAACCAACCTAAAGTATAATTTAAAAAGAGAATAATAAGGGCTTCCCTGGTGGCGCAGTGGTTGAGAGTCCACCTGCCGATGCAGGGGAGACGGGTTCGTGCCCCGGTCCGGGAAGATCCCCCATGCCACGGAGCGGCTGGGCCCATGAGCCATGGCCGCTGAGCCTGCACATCCGGAGCCTGTGCTCCGCAATGGGAGAGGCCACAACAGTGAGAGGCCCGCGTACTGCAAAAAAAAAAAAAAAAAAAAAAAGAGAATAATAAGAGATTCAATTGACTCTCAGCTCAACCTGTCCATTTAGAGAATCTGTAGAGAATTAATTGCTAGATGAAGGAATGATCTGTAGAACTAAAAATTAAAAGTGAAATAAATTATAAAATTTTGTTGAGCTTAATGCTGTATCTTCTTTGCAATAATGGAGGTTTTAAAAAAATTATCTGCAAATAATGAAACATTTTCTATAGACTAAAATAGTGTGATATGTTGATTTTTTTTTTTTTTAAACTAGATCCCGGGATTCTTCTGCGCTTCCAGTCAAACGACTTTGGCATTTCCTTGTTAAACAAGAAGTACTTCAACAGACATTTATTAGATATATTTTCACTAAGAAAAGAAAGCAGAGTGAGGTATTTTAGAAAAAAATATTCTCTCTTTTAATTTTCATTTGTTTTCTTTAACATTTCTAATGAAGCCAGCTTGATTTATTTGAAATTTACTTTTGGTTGGAACTTATTATCTTTCATACATCATAGGTAATAGTTTATCAAACTACAGAGAATTTTTTTTAAGATAAAAACGTACAATTTTTATTTCATAACAATGAAACAACATAGGTCTTTCGACAAATCCTGTATAGTCAGGTGAAAGTGGTTATGTCCTTTATAATATTTGCCTTTGGGCCTTTACATGTAATAAACATTGTGAGGGATGGTTTGGGGAATTTAGTATATAAATGAGTATACTCTATGTTATGATTCTCTGAATATCATTTAAATGAAAATACAGCATAACCCTTTAAAAGCGTTTTTATTTATTTAGCATTTAGAAATGAACAGCATAAACTGTAGAATAATTTTGTGAGACAGATTAAACTACAGAAACACCAAATATGAGATGAAGGAAGATTGATTGCATTTACAAAGTGAGGCAGAGATTCTACATTGCATGGTGATTTTTAAGCTAAACGTAAGTTAATAATGTAATGCCATACAGGGTTCAAGAAGAATCATGAATTTGAGAGAGTCACACTTTAGAACTTAAAACGATCTCTTCATTATAAAATGAGGGGTACACAGATGTTTTATATATAAGCATTTCAGTCCATTTGGCTATTTAATGAGGTAATGAGCAGTTTGGAGAGTAGTGTTCAGAGTAGAGTGTCAGATGTGATTAAAGATTGGCAACAAAAACTATGAGAAAAGAAAAATTAATTATATTTCACTTAGAAAAGTGAAAACCGAGAGGGACAGTCTATGTGGCTCAATTTCCCAAGGTTGCATATAGAACTGCTTCTCAAATGTTCTCCATACCTAGGGCAGCAGAACCGATCAGATTCGTTCTTTTCTTTCCACTACTCACCCACTTACCTGGATGGTCGTTGTGGGCAGTCCTGTGAACAGTCATTTATTTTTTTCTGTAGATTTAAAAATTATGTACTTATGTGAGGAATTAGAGGAATGAACTATAGAGATTCTTTTGTGTCTTATAAGCTTATTTGATAGGAAAAGACCCCAGTGGTATTGAAATGATTGATGTAGGGTTTTGTTAGGGGACTAAGAGCCAAATTCATTTCCTCTTTCGTTTAATACATTGCTTACTGCATTTCCTATAGTGATACTGAGTTCTATAAAATAAGATATAGAAATCTAAGAAATAGATTTAAGATAAAAGATACTTGCTCACTTAGGGCTCTGTTATTCACAGAAAGAGAGTTCATTGAAGGATCAATTTTCTGAGTTGTTAGTTCTTCAAATTACTAAACACAGTGATATGCTTTAATTATTCATAAGGTTTCTAGCAGTTTTGTTTTGTTAGCTTGTCAGAGCCTCAGAGTGCTATAGAAAGACTGGGTCTGGGTTGCTGGGACCCTCAGACTCTTGTCTTGCTCTTGAGGATCTGTTGTCTCCTTTCTCGTTTCCCTCTTCCTTAAGCAAGTTTCTCCCCGATTCTGCCCCTTACCTCCCCTTCTTTATGCACCTCCATTTCTGTGCTCTTGGGATCAGCAGCCCAAGCTGTGTGTTCTTTTCTATTTTTCTACCCGAAGAGGCTCTCCATGTACAGGGAGGTGGGACAGAGATAAACTGAACATTTCTTAAAATGCTGTGTAAGCGTTGGTTGGCTCCAGGAAGGGAAGTACATGGCTGGGAGTTTGGATGGAAGAATTTTTATCATGTACCCTTTTGTACCTTTGAATTTTAAATTATTGAATGAAATTAATATCTTGTTGCATGCAGTCCAATAAAACTTTCTGTTGATAATGGAAATTTATGTCTGTTCTGTACAGTATAGTAGTCACCAGCCACATGTGGTTATTGAGCACTTGAAGTGGGCTAATGTGACTGAGGAACTGAATTTTTTATTTTGTTTAATTTAAATTTAAAGCCATATGTGTTTAGTGGCTACTGTATTGAATAGCACATTATCTGCTGAAAAATGGTTTTCATTTACGAAAAAAAATTATGAAAACAATGTGAAAGCTCTTGAGGCAAAGTAAAATTGGTCACTTAGTTCAGAAATATGCAGAATTTATTAAAACTACCCATCTAATAAGAGTGTTTTATCTTTTTAGATTGTTAAATAGGATATTGGTGGTCAATAAATTTGGTAAATTCAGTGAATTGATTAATTAGCAAAACTGGCAAAATAATCCTAAGAATGCTAAAATTGGCTAATTTTTTAAAATTACCTAATAAAACTAAAATTCTGAGAAATGCTGAAATTTTAGGTGTATTCAGAAGAAGGTATTTTTACTGAGTATGTTAGAGAAGACTATTCCACAAAACAGCTTTTTGTGAAATGGATAAAATGTGGCAAACTTAGCCACTTGATTAAAGGCAAATAGGTTCTTCTGCAGTTTGACTTTTGCTGAGTTGGCCCTTGCACACTTGTACCATTCCTTCAGTGTCAGCTGCAGCAGCCCTTGAGCAGTTGCACAAGGCATGGAGAATTGGGTCCTGTTGGCTGAAAGAGAAGCAGGCACTTCAGGAAGTATTGGTAGGAATATATTGCTCTGATCAAACCTTCAGAGGTTTCCACAGCACAGCAGAAATGATATTTCTGATTATAGCCATTCCTAATGGCCCTGTCATGAACCAGGAGCAAGTTATTTGTGTGATTTCTTTCCCATGCCTCATCTCATCAAACATTTACTTATAAGGAGAAAATCGTAAGATTATGTATAGTGTAATGGTTGATGTGAATTTTAACCCTTGACTGTCTCTTCATGGATATATTCCTTATGAGTAAGAGTGAAATAATTATCAGTACTTTTAATCTGTGTTTAGAAAAAAATAGTTTTTATTTATTTGAAATAAACCCCTATAGGTTAGGAATCTATGTAGTAGAGGATACATCTGCTTATACAAGTAGGTTTTATTTGTAGAGACTAGAGTTTAAGTTAGAACTTCCAAGTTACATAACTGACATACAAATAATGAATTTTTATTTTGAAATTGCTTTTATATATGTAATACATTAATTTTGCCTGTTTTGCTTTGTGTTGTTTTTTCTGATGACATCACATTTTACTCAGTTTAATTTTTTTCTTGATGTGCTTTTAAATTCATTTTAAAGCTTGCAAATTCATTTTTACCATCTTTAAGTGATGGAGCAACCATTTCAGTTTGAAAACTTTCATTTCTTTTATAATTCCGTTTCATGCATGTGTTTTGTGTTTGTGACGGTGTGGTGTTGTTTAGTCTATAGAAGAACATGTGGAGCAGGTCAAACAAAACTGCATAGCAGAAGATTGCCACATCAAGGTAGTATTCCATGCTCTCGAATTTAGCTCATTCTTTAAAATTCAAGGAGCTAACCCCTCATCTCTGATACTAACCATGACCTGCCCAGCTGGCTAACTAGTCAGAGTGCTCACTGCTCCCACACACCTCACTGGCACAGGGTAGGAGATGCTCCACTGTGTCCAGCTTGATCTTTCTTGCCATTGGTTCTTCTCTTTCTTGCTTCCTTTTCGATCTTCAGTTCTGTCCCTTTTCCCCATCTGTTCTTAAACATGATTGTTTTATCTTGCCTCTTTCTTGATTCTGCCTCTTCTTTTCTCCCCATCACCTTCAACTCTGAGCATTACACCTTCCTCTCATCAATCTCCTTCATTACTTTTTTTTTTAATTAAAAAATATTTATTTATTTATGGCTGCATTGGGTCTTAGTTGCTGTGTGCGGGCTTTCTCTAGTCGCGGTGCGCAGGCTTCTCATTGTGGTGGCTTCTCTTGTTGCGGAGAACGGGCTCTAGGCACGCGGGCTTAGTAGTTGTGGCTCGCGGGCTCTAGAGCACAAGCTTAGTAGTTGTGGTGCACGGGCTTAGGTGCTCCACGGCGTGTGGGATCTTCCCGGACTGGGGCGTGAACCCGTGTCCCCTGCATTGGCAGGTGGATTCTTAACCACTGCGCCACCAGGGAGGCCCTCCTTCATTACTTTCTAACTGTTCTTGTATCCAACTTCTTATTCCTATCTCATCACCCTTATTTAAAAATATTTCACTTCTTATGTGACTCCTTTGTCTTTCTGATTGTGTCTTTTTCTCTCACATTCTTACTGCTGTATCTTTGTGCACTTTTGGAAGAGATAAGAGACATTACTGTTATAAATACTAATGAAAATTATGTGAGCTATCTTTTGTGACAGTTACTCAGTATCCTGTAATCACAATGGAAATTTTTGTAATTGGGGTGATTACAGGGCATCAGAGAATCTAAGCTAATTCCACAGCTAATTTTCAACACGCTAAAATTACTGGTACTTTTTTTCTTGCTGCTGCTGCTACTGCTACATTTTCTTCTTCTTTTAAGTTTTGTGGGATGTACATATACCTGTATGGAGCTGTGCTGCGACAACTAAAACTGCTGACAAATGTCTTGTAGGTTGAAGCAGATCTGGGCTATCCAGGAGGAAAGGCAAAAATCATTCATAAGGAGTCAGATATGATCATGGCATTTTCTGTTAATAAGGTAAAATCTTCAGTAATTATAAAGAAGGTAGTACTTTGTTTTAGTGAAATTGCTTAAATTATTGACTTTGCGTTTGCTTTACAGGCAAACTGTAATGAAATTGTTTTGGCTTCAACGCATGATGTACAAGAACTCGATATCACTTCTCTTCTGGCCTGTCAGTCATACATATGGATTGGAGAAGAATATGACAGAGAATCCAAAAGGTTTGCTTGCCTTATGTAATCAATTTTAAATGTAGTTTTCTTCAAAAAGAACATATTAAGTGGTTATGCACTTGATTTCAGTTGTCTTGAAAACTATGTATTTCTTTGGTGAGGAGACAAACATAATTGGTTTAGCTGCCAATAAAGGGCTCTGCTTACATCAGTGTACAAATTACTCCTACTTCTTCCATTAGACCCTGAATTATTCATAATGTTTGAGTCAGAATAATCCCCGACACCAGAGCCTAATGCTAACAACTGCCACTTTGACATTTAACCCCAAAGAAATGTCAGAAGTTACACAATATTCAATAAATTCAGCTGATCTGGATAATTACCATAAAAAGCAGAATACACTAATATATTAATTAGACTGATTGATGAGTCACATTTACTGAGCAATTTTCAGTGTTTCTTCTTGATTATCTCTCTATAAGCACACCTATTTTTCAGATAAAAATGTAGCCAACTTTACTTTTCAGTAAAACTATGGACACTGCACCAAGAGTGCAGTAATGCTTACCTATTTGGGGGTTTCTCCTCCATGTTTCCCGTCCCTCTTGCTTTTCTCCAGACTCTCGGAAATTTTATGTTCTGGGAGTGGTGCCATGATGGCCTCCCTCATTTCTGTTTCTGTCTCATTGGTATATAATACAACTAGGTTTCAGTCACACTTCAGAGTAGATGTAACCATGTAATATGATATGGCCCATCATAAAAATTACTTTAACATTTAATGTGATAATTAGCACCTAAGTTTAAGAAAACTTTTAACTCCAGTTTCTTTAAAATGTTTGAATTTTATAAATGGGGTCTCTGTACTTGAAGAGAACATACAGTCTTTTTCTATACAGGATAAAAAGAAAATCTGTGTTAAATACTTCAAACATTTGTTCTAATTTGTGCAGCAATAAAATTCTCCCAAACATTAGACTAAACTTATATTTTGCCTAAGGGGAAAAAGTTAACCAGTACTAAAACTGGTGATGATTAGGACTTGTACCTACGTTTTTATTATGGATATTGATACTTTTTTTTAAAAATAAAGACTGTCCTTCAGATAGATAAAAAGCTCTGTAATTGGAATATGTGTTGAGAAAATGGAACTGTCACAGTAACACATGAATGTTTTCCACAGTTCAGATGATATTGATTATCGTGGTTCCACTACAACTCTTTATCAACCCAGTGCAACATCCCATTCAGCAAGTCAGGTGCATCCATCTTCATCTCTGCCGTGGCTGGGCAGTGGACAGACTAGCATTGGAGCTAGTGTGGTATGTTATTTACTATTAGGTATGGTTTCTGGATATGGACTCGCTCAAAAATAGGTTGAAATCACTTTGACATAGGAATGATGCTGAAGATCAGAGGCAGCGACCAGTTAGTATACCATAATAATGATAGCTAGCATGCTGTGGGTTTCTTTATGTCAGGTGCATGCTTTTTCTTATAACAACACTAAGTGGTTTTCATTTTATAGATGAGCAAACTGAGAGGCACAAAGTGGTAAAGCAGAGCTAGAGAGGAATTCATGTCTACTCTAAGTGTTTGAAAAATGCCATCAATAACATTGTTGTTAGTCACTGTAGTTAAAGGGGTCCCATTCTCATGTTCTGCTCTGAAGAATCTGGAGATACTCCTGACTGTCCTTAGGGAGGGGCACTTGGAGGAGAGCTCCCTTTACAACTAGATGAAGCAGCTTGGTATCCTCACAGTCCACACAGACCAGGGCACGCCAGTAAGTGACTGTGCTTTCCCAGACTGTTAGACAAGCGCCGTATATTTAGTGGGTCAGAAAATCCACAACAGGGTTTATTTTAGTAATAATCCAGTGTAAGAGAATAACTGTTATCAGAATTAGAGTTGGCCTGAATCATATCCTTCCTTATGTCTTCTGTGATGCAAAAGAAATTCATTTTTATCTTCTTTTAAAGCTTATGAAAAGGAATCTACATAATGTTAAGAGAATGACCTCACACCCAGTCCATCAATACTGTGAGTATTTTATTTATGATCAAAGGACTGCAAGTGATCTCTATCATTTTGAAGTTGGCTTATAGAATGGGAAATGTTGGAACTCTTTCTTCAGCTTTGTTTCTTATTTTTTGCTTTTCCTTTTGCGTCTCAGATCTTACAGGTGCTCAGGATGGCAGTGTACGAATGTTTGAATGGACAAGACCTCAGCAGCTTGTCTGTTTCCGCCAAGCTGGCAATGCAAGAGTTACCAGATTATATTTCAATTCACAAGGCAACAAGGTTAGTTCCTGGGGGTTACTGCTAAACTTGTCCGAAAAGAACTGCAGATATTTATGAGTAAATAGCTAGTAAAACTAGACTTAAAAACAAATTCAGTCGCTCTGGATTTGAGTTGAGCAGGCAGTCTGATGGTGTCTGTTTATATAGCCCCTTGGCTCTCAAGAAAAGCATAAATCCACAGAATTTTGTGTGGATTAATTAATCATCTACTTACAGATACTACATATTCTGTGAGGGTAAAGAATTCTGTTTCTGTTGAGTGCATTGATGGTGCCTGTGTGCAGAGTCAGGCACCTAAGAGCAACCTTCCAATTTCTTACTAAGTTCTGCTACAGAAGTTTGGAGGAAAACAGTGAAATAGGCATGGAAAAGAATTTAAAAGGTGGCAGGTTATTTACAGTACTTGGGCTTTCTTGAGAACTACAGCAGCAGGAGCATAGGTATAGGCAGAATGTTGGTTAAGTGGGGACTGAGTGACTCTCCATTTCATAAATGATTTTACCTTCGATATGGCTACTCAGAAGCTGTGTTTAATATTTACGCCATTCTTACAGTGTGGTGTCGCAGACGGAGAGGGTTTTCTGAGTATCTGGCAAGTAAACCAAACTGCATCAAATCCCAAACCTTACATGGTAAGTATCACTCAGCATTTGCAGAGCACATATGGAGGCCACTTTGTTTGTGAAGTGTTTGTTTCAGACAGCGAGTCCCATTGGTGGATCTGTTGGGAAAGGGACCACTCTGTCCCGCAGCCACGGCCCAGCACCATCATTGCCCTAGTTTTAGACTGAAATGACTAAAACGCAAAAAACTTGCTTTTCACAGCTTGAAGGGTGACCATTATATTTGAAATTTTTAGGGGCCTTCTCTGTGTGTGGTCTTATTCAGGATACATTTTTATAACACTTTTATCTGTTTTGAAATCTCTGACTTCTTAGTGATAGAGTTTTATAGTGATTCGTTTTAGGTACTGTATTAAGAACCAGACAGGTTCCATGTATGCCAGTTTGCTCCAGAATGTTTCTTATTAGATTATAAAATAACCAATCCCAATAGGCCACTTCATCCATTAATCCAAATCATGTTAGAACACGTGGTGATGCAGAAAAGCATGTCTGCACTTGGAGGGTCGGGGGCACGGTGACGCTGGAAGGTTAAGTTCATGTACTTTGTGTTTTATTCCTTTGTTACATAATCTTTAATTCCATGTTTCTGCCAACTCTTCCAGTTTTAAAAAATTATTGGGTATTAGCCAAGTAACATGCATATGACAGCTAATCCTCTTATCACTTATTCTTTATTCTCGATTTTAAAAAGTGTTCTTAGGTCATGCATGTAGTATATGATTAGCAGAGCTGTGTGTGTGTACTGTACCACATTTTACTGGATTTTGAGATAACATCAGCTTGCACTTTGTTCCCATAGAGTTGGCAGTGCCACAGTAAAGCCACAAGTGACTTTGCATTTGTTACCTCTTCAAGTCTAGTTGCCACATCTGGACAGTCCAATGACAATAGGTAGGTTGACAGAGATGCAAAAAAGAAATAAGCATATTTTAGGCAGAAAGGTATTCTTGCTAGAAAGTATGGATTTCTATTCAGGTTTTTCCACCTCAGGAATACAAAAACTTTGTTACATAATTCTTCAAGTAGTTTTCCTTACCAAAAAGAGAAAGACCAGAATTACTCCTAAAGTAATCTACTAAAAAGTATGTGGAATTTTTATGTTAAAGCTATTTTTTTTTATTGCTGTTAATACTGTCAAGTTTTTGAGGCTCTGTAGCCATCATTCTCAACATTTTCTTTGCCTCAGATTGTTTTCATTGGCAACATGTGCCCATGAATAACACCTCTCATTTCCCTGCAGTGTTTACCCCCAAGGATATAGAAGCATCTCTTCTACTCAGGAAATCATGTCTCATTTTCCGTGGAGTGATAATGGAAAAGAGATAGGGCCGGGGGATGAGATGGAGCAGAGTCAGGTGGGACCATGTGAGACAGACCCTGTAGTTTGAAAAGGATAAACTCTTGGAAGAGATATATCCCCAGTCCCAACCTCTACCCTCATCCTAGTTGAGAATCACTGCTTTATAAATGTGAGTGAACAAAACAACATAAGATTCAATCAGTAAAAATATTTGATGTAAAGACACAGTTTATCCCAGTGATGACTTAGAACAATTTGTTTATGATGTGTTTTTGTTACTGTTTCTTTATTAGAAATGTATGCCTCTGGGACACATTGATATCACCCGGAAACAGCCTCATTCATGGTGAGTGAGCTAAGTCTTTGATTTTCAGTACACTGTGAAAGAATGCTTTCCTGGTCTTATTTTAACCAGTAAATCCAGTGCGTGTTTATTCACGGGTTAAAAATGGAGGAGTGAATAAAATTCTAAAAGTTAACTAGAATATCTGGCTACCTTGCTGAGGTAAATATATATGGTCACAGAAACCCAGCTAGCCTAGAATAATCTTTGTGTTGTATTCCATTCAGAAAATATGGTATGGAGAGTGGCACTACTAACAAGGCTGCTGAAGAAATCAGTTGCAAAGTATTCCTTGAGCTCAACAGAAATGAGGTCGTATGTCAGAGAATTAAATCTGACTGTAAACTAAAAGTCAGCCTTATGATTAGAAATCTGAATAATGCCGTTTAAACATTATTCCTTTCAAGACAGTGTTTTCCACACCGCTGTCCTAAAGATCACTCTTTCACATAATGCCACCAAGTGCTCAAAGCTCCAGTAAGTTTGGGTAAACATAGCTAGGAGGACTTTGTTAAAAAAAAAACAAAAAAAAACCAAAACAGATTTGAGTCTTTTACTATGCTGACGTGTATTTTGAAAGGTGTAGTTATTTCCCAGTTTTGATTGCAAAATTCTTTGTTTTTGGCAAATAATTATTAACATCTCTTAAAGATTTGCCACATATTAGTTTAAGGTGTTAATCACATTAGAATGCAGAGAGTCCTGGGAAGGTTAACTCCTTAACTTGGGGCTGGTAATTTTCACACTAGTGTAGTTTCATTTACTTAGCTGAGAAGGACTTTAAAAATATATATATTTTATTGAAGTATAGTTGATTTACAATGCTGTGTTAATTTCTGCTTTATAGCAAAGTGATTCAGTTATACATATATTCTTTTTCATATTCTTTTCCATTATGGTTTATCTCAGGATATTAAATATATTTCCCTGTGAAGAACTTTTGATGAGGTTTTATGTATGGGCAGGAACTGGGAAAGGGTAAATACTTGTTTGTTATTGGTGGGTATTAATGAAGACATTGAGTATCACTGAGAAACTTGTTCTCCTCTGCACTTTTGCTTCTACATTCTTATGAGACAGTATAACTTAGTTTGGGCATAAAGTTTAAACTTCCTGTGTATATGGGTGTGTGTTTTCATACTGAGATTATGTATGTTTTTTTCTGTTATTGCTTGCCATCTTTTTTAATACTTTGATCATGATTATAGAAATTAGAAAGGAAAATGTGACAGTAATTTCTGTATTACTTAAATGTGCATTTAAATATTACCAGAAGTGCTAAGGTAGACATCATTTGGCAAAGGCTCTTGATGGTTTTCTTCAGGTTTCACATGTCATGATCATGGTGCCACGGTACTTCAGTACGCGCCAAAACAGCAACTCCTAATATCTGGGGGCAGGAAAGGCTACATCTGCATTTTTGACATCAGGCAGAGACAGCTAATTCACACATTCCAGGCACATGACTCTGCAGTTAAGGCACTGGCTCTCGATCCCTGTGAGGAATATTTTACTACAGGTTCAGCAGAAGGTAACATAAAGGTAAGTCAGTACAAGAGGTTGGAATGTGCTAAATATTATCTTTACCTGCTGTCAAGATTGATCGGGGAGGGGGAACCAAACCAAAAAACTCACCACCCTCTTCGTGCAAATATTGCTTCCTCCCTTACTTCTGTGTGGTTCTTTCTAAATTGTTAGGATCTAGAAAACCAGATAATCAATTTCAGTATTAAATCAAATTCAGTATTAAATTGATTAAATTGATTTAATGACTCAGGTCATTAAAAAGCTTTAAAGAACTCTCTTTGAGTAAGTGTATGAGTTTTTAATTAATGCATTGAGTTTTTGATGACATGAATTTGGTTTCTCACATCATCCCCCTCCCTTCTTCCCACCTCTGCCTCCAGTACCTGACTCTTGTTTTGTACAGTTGAGGTCCCCAAAGAAGCCTTTTATATTGTCCCAGGGCCTAACTTAGCATTAGGAATGTATTTAACTGAATTAACTGAAATATTTAATTGAATTAGAGATGGGGTATATATATGGTTAATATGAAACAAGAGGATGTGTGAAGAGAGGAATTTGAAAGAAGGTACAGGGAAGTGTAAGGATGGTAAATGAGCCCTGTGAATGGTATTATTTCCAATTAGGTAAACTGTTAGAAAAGAGGTAGTGGACAGGAAAGTTGGGCTTTAATGAGATCAGTTGGGCTGGGAGAACAGAGGTGAAGGCCATGTTTTTAAAAGTTTTTCGTCTCTTTCTCTATTTTTTAAATGACTTACACTTTTTCTTTAAACTAGGTTTGGAGGTTGACAGGCCATGGCCTACTTCATTCATTTAAAAATGAACACGCTAAACAGTCCATATTCAGAAACCTTGGGGCTGGAGTCATGCAGATCGACATCACCCAGGGCAACCGGATCTTCTCCTGTGGGGCAGATGGGACGCTGAAGACGAGGGTTTTGCCCAGTGCTTTTAACATCCCTCATAGCATTCTTGACATTCTATAGACTTAAAGATTGGGGCTTTATTTTTATAAACATTTCAATTGAAAAACACACTGCAGAAATTATTAGGCATTTCTGCTTTCCAAGCAGTTGTTAACCCATTGAAAACAATACAGAGAATCTCTGTGTAGAATTTGAATCTGATCCAAGCTGAGTTTTAGGCTGAGTTTTGCGTATATGGGCTGGTAGAATGACTGTGCATGTGTACCTTTTATCATGCCGACATAAATAAAACAAAACCTAGTACTGTATGAAGGGTAGCTATTCTTTACAGCATTTAGCAAACCTGATTCAGAAAACATTTGAGGTTAGAAGTTAGCATATAAGTAAGTTAGTTATAATAATGAGAAGGACCTTTACACCAAATCAAGGAAGAAAATGTTGCTGTTTCAGGTTTTTCTTCCTATTCTTACCACTGATTGAAGCATGCCTGCAGTCTCCTTTGTTGAATGAAGAATAGTCATAAGGAGTTAGAAGCTTCAGGACACCAGAAACACACTGTAAGCAGCGTGTAAGCACACTTTGAAGCAGCGCATAGTGACTAGTTCTCTGCTGTGAGAGGTCGTTCCCATTCTTTCCTGCTGAATATTTTTCCTGTTAGTGTTTATACTGATCTAGTACTGTAATTTGCAAATGAGTGCAAATTTAAATGCAATGTTTTCCTCACAATTTGCACATTCACGTTTTTTGGACTGCTAGATTTTCTATTTAAATATTTGCCTTCATGTTAGGAATGTAATATGTGGACATGACATATTGGTAGTTAACCAAAACATACCAAGTTAGTACTTCTTTTTTAGTCCAGTTTAGTACTTTTTCTTTTCATGTATTCAAGGTTAAAACACCCACAATATTTTAAGGCTATGTTGAACCTACACCAGTAGAGCATTTCATATCATAATTAAAATGAATGTTAGGCTTTTTGTGGCCAGTTAATAGTTGATGAGATTGGTGATATTATTTATTACCACAGCCTATTGTATAAACTATGCAGAGTTAAATATTATTTGCTTGAAAAGTGTTAGCCAGTGTTGTCATATTTTGATGTACTTCTTGGTTATGACCAAAAATATGTTCTTGAAATATTGAAACCAATGTCTGTGTTTAAATGTTTACCAGCAAATTGTCTCATCACGTTAATGAGAATGTTTAATGCCTGTGCGGTATATAGTAAAATATAATGGCATAAGAGCACCTTTCTCTGAAGGCAATGTGATGTTTGGGCTGTGAAATACATATGTAAAAGAAAAATAAATGTTATTTGTTAGAGTTTTACCTCAGTTTGGTCTGGCATTCTTTGATAATATTTTTAACAGTTGCGATAATTTTAACTTTGATAAAATGCTTACCTGTGAGAGAATTCTTAAGGTATTAGGCAGTTCATTCATTTACTCAAATATTTATGAGTACCTTCTATATCAGAAGCCCTTCAAGGAAACGGGATACAGGGGTGACCAGACAGAAGGTACACAATGTTGGGATTTAGTTGGGTAAGAACTAACTCCACTGTACCTTCTTGTTTATTGAACTGAGAGTGGATTTTGGCACCCACACTGGTGAAGGAGCTGAGCTGGGAATGGTGCTTATGTGGAATGGTGAAGAAAAGAGGAGGAGGGAGGATGCCTGAATACATAGGAACACAAGTTAGACAAAAATTGTAAATATATACAGACACTTACCACAGCTCTGTATACAGTAATTTATAGATGTTGCATTCTCTCCATCATTCCATGTATTATACTAAAACAGTACCAGCTGATTTAGAATCTGCAAGATAATAGAATTTTTTCAAAAACTGTAGTTGGTTTACAATATTGTGTTACTTTCAGGTGTACAGAAAAGTGATTCAGTTACATTTTTTTTCTGATTCTTTTCCATTATAGGTTATTACAAGATACTGAATATAGTTCCCTGTCATATACAGTAAATCCTATTGTTTATCTGTTTTATATATAGGGGTGGGTATCTGTTAATCCCATACTCCTGATTTATCCCCCATGCCACCTTTCCCCTTTGGTAACCGTAAGCTTGTTTCTATGTCTGTGGGTCTGTTTCTGTTTTGTAAATAAGTTCATTTGTATTATTTTTTTTAGATTCCACATACAAATGATATCATATATTTGTCTTTCTCTGTCTGGCTTACTTAGTATGATAATCTTGAGGCCTCTCCATGTTGCTGCAAATGGCAGTATTTCATTCTTTTTAATGGCTGAGTAGTATTCCATTGTGTATATATACCACACCTTCTTTATCCATTCATCTGTTGATGGACACTTAGGGTTGCTTCCATGTCTTGGCTGTTGAAAACAGTGCTACTTTGAATGTTGGGGTTCATGTATCTTTTCGAATTAGAGTTTTCATTTTTTCCGGATATATGCCCAGGAGTGGGATTGCAGGATCATATGATAAATCTATTTTTAGTTTTTTGAAGAACCTCCATGCTGTTCTCCATAGTGGCTGCACCAATTTACATTCCCACCAAGAGGGTAGGAAGGTTCCCTTTTCTCCACATCCTCTCCAGCATTTGTTATTCATAGATTTTTATTTTTATTGGAGTATAGTTGATTTACAACATTGTGTTAGTTTCTGCTGTACAGCAAAGTGAATCAGTTATACATATACATATATCCACTCTTTAGATTCTTTTCCCGTATAGGTCATTACAGAGTACTGAGTAGAGTTCCCTGTGCTATACAGTAGGTTCATAGATTTTTATATGATGGCCATTCAAACGGGTGTAAATTGATACCTCATGTGGTTTTGACTTGCATTTCTCTAATAATTAGTGATAGTGAGTATCTTCTCATGTGTTTGTTGGTCATCTCTATGTCTTCTTTGGTGAAATGTCTGTTTAGGTCTTCTGCCCATTTTTTGATTGGGTTTCTTTTTGGATATTCAGTTGTATGGGCTGTTCGTATATTATGGAAATTAATCCCTTGTGGGTCACATGGTTCGCAAATATTTTCTCCCATTCTGAAGGTTGTCTTTTCATTTTGTCTATGGTTTCCTTTGCTGTGCAAAAGCTTTTAAGTTTCATTAGTTCCTATTTGGTTATTTTTGCTTTTATTTCTTTTGCCTTTGGAGATGGATCTAAGAAAATATTGCTACGATTTATGTCAGAGAATGTTTTGCCTTGTTCTCATCTAGGATTTTTATGCTGTCTTGTTTTAAGTCTTTAAGCCATTTCGGGTTTATTTTTGTGTACACTGTGAGGGTGTGTTCCAACTTCATTGATTTACAAGCAGTTGTCCAGCTTTCTCTGTACCACTTGCTGAAGAGACTATCTTTTCTCCATTGTATATCCTTGTCTCTTTTGTCGAAGATTAATTGACCATTGATCCATATGTCTGTTTTTATGCCAATACCATGGTGTTTTGATTACTGTAGCTTTGTTGTACTGTCTGAAGTCTGGGAGGGTTATGCCTCCTGCTTTGTTCTTCTTCGCAGACTGCTTTGGCAAGTCTGGGTCTTTTATGGTTCCATATAAATTTTAGGATCATTTGTTCTAGTTCTGTAAAAAATGTCATGGATAATATGATAGGGATTGCATTGAATCTGTAGATTTCTTTGGGTAGTATGGCCATTTTTAACAATATTAATTCTAATCCAAGAGCATGGGACATTTTCCCACTTCTTTGAATCATCTTCAGTTTCCTTTATCAATATTTTGTAATTCTTAGCTTATAGGTCTTTCATCTCCTTGGTTACATTTATTCCTAGATTTTTCTTGATGTGATTTTTAACACATCAGTAAAAAATAATTTAAAAATTAAAAAAATTTTTAAAATCACGTTAAAAATGTGATTTTTAACACATCAGTAAAAAACATTTAAAAATCCTTTATTTTTTACTTTGTCTCTAATACTTTATTGCTAGTGTAAAGAAATGCAACAGATTGCTGTATATTAATCTTGTATCCTGCTACCTTGCTGGATTCATTTACTCTAATAGATCTTGTGTGGAGTCTTTATATAGAAAACCCTAAAGACAAACCCTAGAGTATCATATCATCTGCATATAATGACAATTTTACCTCTTCCCTTCCAACTTGAATACCTTTTCTTTTTCTTTTCTGATTGCTGTGGCTAGGACTTCCAGTACTATATTGGATAAAAGTGGTGAGAGTGCCATGATCAAGTGGTATTTATCCCAGGGACGCAAGTATTTTTCAATATTCGCAAATCAGTTTGATTCACCACATCAAAAAATTGAAGAATAAAAACCATATGATCATCAAAATAGATGCAGAAAAAGCTTTTGACAAAATTCAACAGCCATTTATAAAAACTCTCCAGAAAGTGAGCGTAGAAGGAACCTACCTCAACATAATAAAGGCCATGTATGACAAACCCACAGCTAACATCATTCTCAATTGTGAAAAACTGAAAGCATTTCCTCCAAGATCAGGAACAAGACAAGGCTGTCCACTCTCGCCACTGTTATTCAACATAGTTTTGGAAATCCTAGCCACAGCAATCAAATAAGAAAAAGAAATAAAAGGAATCCAAATCAGAAAAGAAGAAGTAAAACTGTCACTGTTTGCAGATGACATGATACTATAGATAGAAAATCCTAAAGATGCTACCAGAAAACTGCTAGAGCTCATGAATGTGTTAGGTAAAGTTGCAGGATACAAAATTAATGCACAGAAATCTCTTGCATTCCTATACACTAACAATGAAAGATCAGAAAGAGAAATCAAGGGAACAGTCCCCTTTACCATCACATCAAAAAGAACACAATACCTAGGATTAAACCTACCTAAGAAGGGAAAAGAGCTGTACTCAGAAAACTATAAGATACTGATGATAGAAATCAAAGATGACACGAACAGATGGAGAGATATACTATGTTCTTGGATTGGGAGAATCAGTATTGTGAAAATGACTCTACTACCCAAAGCAATCTGTAGATTCAATGCAATCCCTATCAAATTACCACTGGCATTTTTCACAGAATTAGAACAAAAATTTTTTACAATTTGTATGGAAACACAGAAAGACCCCGAATTGCCAAAGCAATCTTGAGAAAGAAAAATGGAGCTGGCGGAATCAGGCTACCTGACTTCAGACTATACTACAAAACTACAGTAACCAAAACAGAGTGGTATTGGCACAAAAACAAATATAGATCAACGGAGCAGGATACAAAGTCCAGAGATAAACCCACACACCTATGGTCACCTAATCTATGACAAAGGAGGCAAGAATATACAATGGAGAAAAGACAGTCTCTTCAATAAACAGTGCTAGGAAAACTGGACAGCTACATGTAAAAGAATGAAATTAGAACACTCCCTAACACCATACACAAAAATAAACTCAAAATGGATTAAAGACCTAAATGTAAGGCTAGACACTATAAAACTCGGAGTACTATAGGCAGAACACTTTTTTTTTTTTTTTGCGGTACACAGGCCTCTCACTGTTGTGGCCTCTCCTACTGCAGAGCACAGGCTCCGGACGCGCAGGCTCAGTAGCCATGGCTCACGGGCCCAGCCGCTCCGCAGCATGCGGGATCCTCCCAGACCGGGGCATGAACCCACGTCCCCTGCATCGGCAGGCAGACTCTCAACCACTGCGCCACCAGGGAAGCCCAGAACACTTTTTTACATAAATTGTAGCAAGATCTTTTTTGATCCACCTCCTAGAATAATTAAAAAAAATAATAAATGGGATCTAATTAAACTTACAATGAAAAGACAACCCTCAAAATGGGAGAAAATATTTGCAACCAAAGCAACTGACAAGGGATTAATCTCCAAAATATACAAATAGCTCATGCGGCTCAATATCAAAAAACCCAACCCAATCAAAAAAATGGGTGGACGACCTAAACAGACATTTCACCAAAGAAGACATATAGATGACCAACAAACACATGAAAAGATGCTCGACATCACTAATTATTAGAGAAATGCAAATCAAAACTACAATGAGGTATCACCTCACACTGGTCAGAATGGCCATCATCAAAAAATCTACAAACAATAAATGCTGGAGAGGGTGTGGAGTAAAGGGAACCCTCCTACACTGTTGGTGGGAATGTAAACTGGTACAGCCACTATGGAGAGCTGTATGGTGGTTCCTTTAAAAACTAAAAATAGAGCTACTATATGATCTAGCAATCCCACTCCTGGGCATATATTAGGAGAAAACCATAACTTGAAAATATACATGCACCCCAATGCTCATTGCAGCACTATTTACAATAACCAGGACATGGAAGCCACCTAAATGTCCATCAACAGAGGAATGGATAAAGATGTGATACATATATACAATAGAATATTACTCAGCCATAAAAACGAATGAAGTAATGCCATTTGCAGCAACATGGATGGACCTAGAGATTGTCATACTGAGGAAGTCAGAAAGACATCATATGATACTGCTTATATGTGAAATCTAGAGAAAGGGTACAAATGAACTTATTTACAAAACAGAACTAGAGTTACAGATGTAGAAACAAACTTATGGTTACCAGGGTGGGGGTGGTAGGGATAAACTGGAAGGTTGGGATTCGTATATACATGCACTACTATATATAAAATATATAGCCAACAAGGACCTACAGTATAGCACAGGGAACTCAATACTCTGTAATGGCCTATATGGGAAAAGAATCTAAAAAAGAGTGGATGTATGTATATGTATAACTGATTCACTTTACTGCACACCTGAAACTAACACAACATTGTAAACCAACTACACTCCAATTAAAAAAAAAAGCGGTCATAGTGGGTATCCTCATCTTCTTCCAGAATTAGCAGGAAGGCTTTCCGCTTTTCACAGTTCACCATTTAGGATTAGTATTAAGTATTAGTGGACCGTGGCTTTGTCATAGATGGCTTTTATTGTGCTCAGATGTTTCCTCTCTACCCTCTTTGATGAGAGTTTTCTTATTATGAAGGATGTTGAATTTTATCCAATGCTTTTTCTGCATCTATTGAGATGATCATGTGTTTTTGTCTTTTCTTTTGTTAGTGTGGTGTATCACATTGATAGATTTGCATATGTTGAACCATCCTTGTGACCCTGGAATGAATCCAACTTGATCATGGTGTATGATCCTTTATATGTGCTCTTGGATTCGGTTTACTAATATTTTGTTGAGGATTTCTGCATCTATATCACCAAAGATATTGGTCTGTAATTTTTATTTTTGTAGTGTCTTTGTCTGATTTTGGTATCAGGGTGATGGTGGCTTCACAGAATGACTTTGGGAGTATTCCCTTCTCTGTAATCTTTCAGAAGAGTTTGAGAAGGATCGGTATATGTTCTTTGTATGATCAGTGGAATTCTCCATTGAAGCCATCTGCTCCTGGACTTTTGTTTACAGGGAGTTTTTGTGTTTTTTTTAATAACAGATTCTATTTCGCTTCTAGTGATTGGTCTGTTTAAATTTTCTGTTTCTTCATGACTCAATTTTGGCAGGCTGTATATTTCTAGAAACCTGTCCATTTCTTCTAGGTTGTCCAATTTATTGGAGCATAACTGCATATTCCCCCACCAGGGGCTGTCCACTGGGACGTGTGATGTGTGAAGCCACCCGCCACTTGGTGTGCATGCCCACAAAGTCCACTGCCCTTGGATCAGACCCCTCTGCAGAGCGCTCACAATCAGCTTGGATGTCAGACCCACTTCTGGCGTGAATGTACTCCAAAGCCCCTTTGGCTGGAGCTGCGCTTCACCATGAACATGCTGACAGTGAGTCTCCTGTGGCAGAACCACACCCCTGCTTTGCACTCTGATAATAGGGCTCCTGTGGCAGACCTGTGCTTTGGCCTGCGTTTACCCCTCGTGATGCCCCAGTCCATACTCCAGGCCTTTCGGGTTGTCCCCACGCAGCCATACTGAGTCCTCTCCCCAGGTCTGTCTGCTGAAACCCAGGTTTTATCACCTAGCTGCTGTGAAAGAGGTTCACAGGGTGAGAGAACCTTTCCTATTTCACAGCTGTATTCCAGGGATGCAGGTCCCATCCCGTTTCGTTTTTTTCTTTTCTCCTTTTCTGCTACCCTGTTACATGGGGATATTTCTTGCAGCTTTGGTTGTATAATAGATCTTCTGCCAGCTTTCAGTTGGTATTCTGTGATCATTGTTCCACATGTAGATGTATTTTTGATGTGTTTGTGAGGGGGAGGTGAGCTCCTCATTCTTCTACTCCACCGTCTTGATCTCCCCAAGATAATAGAATTTTGAAGCTGAAATTCGAAGGTGTTATGATAGCTGCCAACTGCTTTGAGCTATTGTTTTATAGCAGTCTGCCATGTGTCACGCTAAATTTGTGTGTTTTATAGAAGTCTGCCGTGTGTCACCCTAATTTGTATGGTTTTTAAAAGTTAATAGACTTTATAAGAACAATTTTAGGTTTACAAAAAAAATTGAGCCAATACTACAGAGTTTCCATTTACCCCCTCCCCCAGTTCCCCTTAACATTTTCCACTAGTGTGATATATTTGTTACAATTAATGAACCAGTATTGATGCATTATTAACTGAAATACGTGAATTATATTAAGCTTCACCCGTGATATATTTGTTACAATTAATGAACCAGTATTGATGCATTATTAACTAAAGTCCGTGAATTATATTAAGCTTCACCCATGGTATTGTACAGTTCTGTGGGTTTTGACAAGTGTATAATATCATGTATCCACCATTACAGAGTCATACAGAATAGTCTCATTTCCATGAAAGTCCCCTGTGTACTATTAAGGTACTTGTTTCTTCTTCTGTGAGTTTTGGTACATCATATCTTTTAAGGAACTGGTCCATTTCATTTATGAAATTGGTGAGTATAGGTTATTCACAATATTCCTTTTTATCTTTTTTTTGGGGGGGGGGTATGGTTGTTTTACAATGTTTTGTTAGTTTCTACTGTACAGTGAAGTAGAGTTCCCTGTGCTATACAGCAGGTTCTCAATAGTTATCTATTATACATATTAGTGTATATGTCAATCCCAATCTCCCAATTCATCCCTCATCCCCTTCCCCCCCTTGGTGTCCATACGTTTGTTCTCTACATCTGTGTCTTTATTTATGCCTTGCAAACCCGATCACCTGTACATTTTTCTAGATTCCACATATATGCGTTAATATACAATATTTGTTTTTCTCTTTCTGACTTACTTCACTCTGTGTGACAGTCTCTAGGTTAGGAAGAACACTCTTTGACATAAATCACATCAAGATCTTTTTTGACCCACCTTCTAGAGTAATGGAAATAAAAACAAAAATAAACAAATGGGACCTAATGAAACTTAAAAGCTTTTGCACAGCAAGGGAAACCATAAACAAGACGAAAAGACAACCCTCAGAATGGGAGAAAATATTAGCGAACGAATCAATGGACAAAGGATTAATCTCCAAAATATACAAACAGCTCATGCAGCTCAATATCAAAAAAAAAAAACCAACCAACCAACCAAATCAACAAGTGTGCGGAAGACCCTAAATAGACATTTCTCCAAAGAAGATATACAGATGGCCAAGAGGCACATGAAAAGATGTGCAACATCACTAATTATTAGAGAAATGCAAACCTTTTTTTATCCTTTTAATGTACATAAGATCAGTAGTGATGACACCTCTTTCATTTCCAATATTACTGCTTTGTATTTTCTTTTATTTTTTTGGTTAGCCTGGCTACAGGTTTATCAATTTCATTCATTCAGCTTTTGGTTTTGTTTATTTTTCTCTATTGATTTCTTTTTATAAAATTTCATTAATTTATGCTCTAATTTTTCTTTCTTTTCTTCTACTTTTGACTTGCTCTTCTTTTTGTAGTTTCCTAAGGTGGAAACTTAGATAATTGATTTTAGATCTTCTTTTCTAATATAGGAAAATTCATAGTACTGAATGCACATAAGTACTGCTTTTGCTGCATCCCACAAGTTGATAGATTGTATTTCATTTAGTTGAAAATATTTTTAACTTTCTCTTGACACTTCTTTAACCCATGTGTTATTTCAAAGTGTATTGTTTAATTTCAAATATTTTAGAACTTTCCAGCTATCTATCTTTCTGTTACTGATTTTAGTTTAATTCTGTTTTGGCCTGGGAACATACTTTGTATGATCTCTATACTTTAAAATTTATTAAGGCATGCCTTATGGCCCAGAATTTGGGTCTATCTTGGTAAATATCCCTTATGAGCTTGAGGAGAATGTGTATTCTGCTGTTGATATTTATAGAATATGTCATCTAACAATTAGATCCAGTTGATTGATGGTGCTGTTAAGTTCAATTATATCCTTACTGATTTTCTGTCAATTACTGATAAAGGGGTGTTGAAGTCTCCAACTATAGTATTTGCTTTATCAGTTTCTCCTTGCACTTCTATTAGTTTTTGCCTCATGTATTTTGATGCTCTGCTGTTGGGTGCAGACATGTTAAGGATTGTATGTCTTTTTGGAGAATTGACTCCTTTATCATGTAATGCTCCTTTTTATCCCTCATCATTTTACTTGTTATGAAGTCTGCTTTATCTGAAATTAATATAGCTACTTTAGTTTTCTTTTGATTTGTGTTAGCATAGTTTATCTTTCTCCATTTCTTTACTTTTAATCTGCGTCTAGAATTAAAGTAGGTGTTGGGTCTTGGGTTTTTTTTTTTTTTAAATCCTAGCTAACTGTCTCTTTTACTGGTGTATTTAGACCATTTACATTTGAAGTGATTATTGATACGAACATGGTATATATTAATACAACTATAACTGTTTTCTCTTTATTGTACTTTTAAAAATCTTCCTCTTTTTCTGCCTTCTCTGGTTTTAGCTGAGAATTTTATGATTCCACTTTATCTTTTCTTACTAAATCTATTATACTTCTTTAAAAGGAGTTTAAGTGACTGCTCAAGAGTTTGCCTTATACATTTACAACCAATTTAAGTTACTTTCAGATAACATACTGTTTCATACGTAGTACAGGTACATTATAAGTGTTCCCAGTTCCTCCCTGCCATCCTATAACATTGCTGTCATTCATTTCCCTTATCCATCATTTCAATACATTGCCCCTATTATTACCTTGAACAGTTGCATATGGAAATCAATTATAAAAAGTAAGATTTTACCTTTATTTATTTCTTCTCCAATTCTCTTCCATTCTTTATGTAAATCTGAATTTCTGACCCATATCATTTTCTATCTCTTGAAGAACTTTCAACATTTCTTGCAAGGCAGGCCTGCTAGTGAAAGATTCCTACAGTTTTGGCTTGTCTGAAAAAGTCTTCATTTCCTCTTTAGTTTTAGAGGCTAATTTCATTGGATACAGAATTCTAGGTTGGTGTTTTTTTTCCTTTCAATACTAAATATTTCACACCACTCTCTTTTTGCTAGCATGGTGTCTGAAAGAAAAAAAAAGTCCAGTATAATTCTTTTTTTGTTTTGTTTTTTCTGTACTGCATGTCTTGTGGGATCTGAGTTCCCAGACCAGGGAACCTGGGCCACAGCAGTGAAAGCATTGAGTCCTAACCACTGGACCACTAGGGAATTCCCTTATTTTTGTTTCTTTACTTATCATGAGAACTGAGAACTTGGTGGAACTTCTGGGGGTAAACCCCACAAAAGTCCCCTAAGATTGGGCCCCAATAGTTTTTACCTCTCAAGCTGGTCCACACTCAGTCTCCAATAATTTGTCAACTAGTTCGTATTCCTACCACTGACTGGCCGTAGCAGCTTCTGCTCCCAGTAAGCTGTGATTCTATTTGCCTGTCTCTTCAGTTTTTGGAGGGGCAGTTTTCCCTGTGATTTCAGTTCTCTGGTTGAGCTAAGAAAAACTGTTGATTTTCATTTTGTTCAGGATTTTTTCTTATGGTAAGGACAGGAATGATGATTTCCAAGCTCTTTACAAGTTGGGTCTGAAACCAGAAGTTCTATTTTGTGATTATATAAGCATTATAAGCTATTTCTATAATTAAAATTTTATTGTGACTGATGGTATAGCTTATATAAAGTTCAATTTGCATGAGTTAATGTTTTATACCTTAAATATGTACATACTTAAGCTCCACTGAAAGTACTGGATGAGACTGAGATGGAATTATGATGCTGTTTCCTCCAGGAAAATGATGATGCATGGTGGTGATCATTTATTGAATACTTACTGCATACTAGCCCTGGGCTAAGCAATTTACATAGATTATCTCACTTAACCCCCCAAAACAGACCTATGAGGTATGGTTTCTATTGTTAGAGATAAAGGTTTCAAAATCCCTATTTTATAGGTAAAAAAAGTTGAGAGAGAAATTAAAAAGTATAACTCAGTAGTGTAAGGATTCAAATTAGTTAGACTCCTGAGTTCACACCCACATAGCCCTACATTGAATTGTAAATATTGCTCTACAGATATCTAAATCCTGTTCACAGATTCCCATGAAGTCTCTCAGAAACATATGGTAGGCATACATTATTAGGTAGATCTTTGGACTTCATGGTGGATGATTTAACTTAAGCTATATATACACACCTATTGCTCTGAAGTAACGAAGGTCAGAGTATGCACAATGGCAAGAAGAACCAGAGGAAATAAGCTTGTGAGAAACTTTATTATCCCAGTCCCTAAAGCAAAACTTCCCCCAAGCTACCCATCTAGGACAGGATACTTTAAGCCTAAATGCTCAGAGGGAGTGAGAGCTTTCAAATGGAGGGAGAAAACTTCCCCTGTCAGGTAAAAGCAGTAAGAGGCTCTAGATGTACCCTCTTGCTTGAAACAACCAAAAAGAAAAACAGACAAAATATATAATACAGTGGTTCAAGACACTGGATATCAGGCATTGACGGACAGGGATCCCTGAGAGGCATTATTATTGTCTCAACGTACCACCTGAGGGTCTGGCTTCCAATCAGCCTGAATCTAGGTGCTGACTGTGATTCTCCCCTTTGGGGCACTGATAGTTCTTGGCACACTCTCAGCTACTGGGAACTGCTAAAAATAAAATAGGCTACTTGGACAATCACAGTGGTGTGAGAGACCACCAAGAGCTAGGCAGGGTTGAACCATAATTTTCATCTCCTACATGAGGCTACTCCTTCAAGAATAGAAGAGGTGACTGTTGTACTTAATGCACAGAAACCAACACAGAGAGTCAAGCAAAGTGAGAAACAGAGGAATAGGCTCCAAATGAAAGGATGAGATAAAACCTCAGAAAAAGTCCTTAATGAAATGTAGATTAGTGATTTACCTGATAAAGAATTCAAAACGGCTATAAAGATGCTCACTGAACTCCGGAGAAGAATGAAATGAACACAGAAATACAAAGAGATAGAAAATATTAAAAAGTACCAAACAGAAGTCACAGAGCTGAATAATACAATAACTGAGTTGAAAAATACACTAGAAGGGTTCAATAGCAGACTAGATAAAGCAGAAGAAAGGATCAATGAACTCAAACAGAGCAGTTGAACTCACTCAATTAGAGCAAAAAAGAAAAATGGGAAAAAAAGTGAAAATGGCTTATGGAACTTATGGGACAACATCAGCAGATCAACATTTGCATTATAGGGATCCCAAATAAAGAGAAAGGGGCAGAAACCCTATTTGAAGAAATAATGGCTGAAAACTTCCCTAACCTGAAGAAGGAAACATATCCAATCCAGGAAGCCCAAAGTTTCCAAATTAGATGAGTCCAAAGAGAGTTACAACAAGACACATTATAATTAAAATGTCAAAAGCTAAATACAAGAAGAGAATCTTAAAAGCATTAAGAGAAAAAACAACTTATTATATACAAGGGAACTCCCATAATACTAAGAGAAGGTTTTTCAGCAGGAATTCTGCTGGCCAGAAGCGAGAGGCAGAATATATTCAAAGTTCTGAAGGCAATAACATTGCTGGGTAGAGTATTCTTGGTTGGAAGTTATCATCCAGAATTGAAGGAAAGATAAAGAGTTTTCTGGATAAGCAAATGCTAACGGAGCTCATCACCAAAAACTGGCCTTATAAGAAATGTTAAAGGAAATTCTTTAAGGTGGAAGAAAATGGTGCTAATTAGTAACACGAAAGTGTAAATCTCACTGGTAAAGGTTAATATATAGTAAAATTCAGAATATAGTAATATTGCAAAAGTGGTAGATATAAGATCACTTATAAAGCTTGAAGGTAAAAAAACAAGTAGCAAAACTATAACTAAAATAATTAGTTAAGGGATACAAAGATAAAATGTGATGTCAAAAACATAAAATGTTGGGGGAGAGAGTAAAAAAATCTAGAACTTTAGAATACATTCAAACTTAAGTTGTTATCAGTGTAAAATAGACTATTATAAATATTAGTTGTTATATGTAAGCCTCATTGTAACCAAAAAGCAAAAAACCTATAGTGAATACACAAAAGAGAAAGGAATCTAAACACATCACTACAGAATTCATCAAAGGAAAAGAGCAAAAGAAGAAGAAATGAACAGAGGAAATACAAAATGACCAGAAAACAATGAACAAAATGGCAATATGTACCTACCTATCAATAATTACTTCAGGGACTTCCCTGATGGTCCAGGGGCTAAGACTCCGTGCTCCCAAAGCAGGGAGCCCAGGTTCAATCCCTGGTCAGAAAACTAGATCCTACATGCCACAGCTAAGAGTTCACATGTTGCAACTAAAGATCCCACACACAGCAACGAAGATTCCACATGCCGCAACTAAGATCCGGTGCAGAAAAATAAACAAATAAATATTTCTAAAAAAATTATTTAAAAAATAATTACTTTAGATGTAAATGGCCTGAAGTCTGCATTCAGGAGACACAGAGTGACTGAATGAATAAAAAAACCAAAAAACCATCTATATTCTGCCTGTAAGAGCCTCATTTCAGATATAAGGACACACATAGACTGAAAGTACAGGGATGGAAAAAGATATTCCATGCGAGTGGAAACCAAATGAAAGCTAGGATAGCTATACTTACATCAGACAAAAATAGATGTTAAAATAAAGATTGTAATAAGAGACAAAGGGACATTGCATGATGATAAACAAGTTAATTCAACAAGAGGATATAACATTTGCGTGTGTTATACATATATAAATCTCCAACATAGGAGTACCTAAATATATAAAGCAAATATTAACAGACCTAAAGGAAGAAATAGACAGCAATACTATAATAGTAGGGGATTTTAATACCCCACTTGCATCAATGGATAGATTATCTAGACAGAAAATCAATAAGGAAACATTAGCCTTAAAATACATGTTAAACCAGAAGGACTTAACAGATATATAAAGGAAATTCCATCCCAAAGCAACAGAATACACATTTTTTCAAGTGCACATGAAACATTCTCTAGGATAGAGCCTATGTTAGGCTACAATACAAGTCTTAATAAATTTAAGAAAATTAAAGTCATAACATGTATCTTTTTTTGACCACAATTGTATGGAACTAGAAATTACAGAAGAAAACTGGAAAATTCACAAATATGTGGAGATTACACAACATGCTACTGAACAACCAAGGGTTAACAAAGAAATCAAATTAGAAATCAAAAAATACCTTGAGACAAATGAAAATGAAAAGACACCCTACAAAAAAGGGGTATAGAAAAAGCATTTCTAAGAATTTCATAGCAATAAATGCCTACATCAAGAAGCAAACAAACAAAAAATCTCAAATAAACAACCTAACTACACCTTAGGAAAGTAGAAAAAAAGAACAAATGAAGCCTCAAGTTAATAGAAGAAAGGAAATAATCAGAAGAGAAATAGATGAAATAGAGACTAAAAAGACAGGAGAGAAGATCAATGAAACTAAAACCTGGCTCTTTCAAAAGATAAATAAAATACAACAAAACTTTAGCTAGACTCATCAGAAAAAAAAAGTCTCAAAATCAGAAATAAAAGTTACAACTGATAACACAGAATTACAAAGGAACAAAAGAGACCACTAAGAAAAATTAAATGTTGAAAAATTAGACATCCTAGAAGAAATGGAGAAATTCCTAGAAACATTCAACCTACAAAGACTGAATTATGATGAACTAGGAAATGTGAACAGACCAATTACTAGAAACGAGGTTGAATCAATTATCAAAAACCTCACAACAAACCAGAACCTATGGCCAGAAATCCACCAAATATCCAAGGAAGAATTAATAGCAATTTCTTAAACTCTTGCAAAAAATAAGAAGGAACTCTCCCAAACTCATTTTATGAGGACAGCATTATTACCCTGATACCAAAACCAGACAAGGATGTCAAAGAAAAAGAAAATTAAAGGGATATTAAAAGGTCAATATCCCTAATGAACTTACTTGCAAAAATCCTCAACAAAATGTTAACAAACTGAATTCAACAATACATTAAAGGATCATACAACATGATCAGGTAGAATCTACTTCAGGAATGCAAGGATTGCTCAACATCCACAAATCAGTCAATGTGATATAGCACATTGAAAAAATAAAGGATAAAAACCATATGATCATCTCAATAGATACAGAAAAATCATTTAACAAAATTCAACATCCATTTATGATAAAAACTCCCAACATAGTGGGTATGGAGGAAATGAACCTCAACATAATAAAGAGCATATATGAGGAATACTCAGTGACTCCTCTCCCAGCATGAGCACTGTGATCCCACCTACCTTATACTGAAGCTCAGAAATGGATCTGGGGGCATCTACTCCAACAACTAGGGAGCAGACCCTGCTCCCAACAGGGCTGTGATAACCACAGAGGAAAGAGGAGTCCCTGCTCAATAGCCAGTGCAGTCTCTGGTCATCACAACAGCAGTCTCACCCCCTATCAAGGGAATAACAGCCAGCACACACTAAGGAAAGACATGGCAGGCATCCATACTAAAAACAGCCCTCACACCAAAAATATTAAACTCACACAGGCTACACAGGGATGCTCCCACAAATAACAGCGCTTCAAGACTACAGTAGATAACTTTCTCCTAAAGTCATAGAGTCAGAGAAAGAGATACAAAATGAAGAAGCAGAGGAACCATTCCCAATTAAAAGATCAAGAGAATTTCTGTGAAAGAACAAACAATTAAACAGATATTTTCAGTCTAATAGACATCAAGTTCAAAAAGGAGATAATGAAAATACTCAAGGAGGGAGTTCCCTGGTGGTCTAGTTGTTAGGATTCGGCACTTTCACTGCCATGGCCCAGGTTCAATCCCTGGTTGGGGAACTGAGATTCCACAAACCTTGTGGCATGGCCAAAATAAAAACTAAATAAAAAAAATAAGGAATTAAGAAAGGCTATTGATAGAAATGCAGATTACTATAAAAAGGAACTAGAAACTATAAAGAACTAACAAGAAAAATAAGAAAACTCATTTGCTGAGATGAAAGCTGAGCTAAAGGCAATGAACAGCAGACTGAATAATGCAGAAGAACAAATAAGTAATCTGGAAGATAGAACAATGGAAACCAACCAATCAGAAGAGCAGAAATAAAGTCAAAAGAAAAAAAATGAAAGCAATATAAGAGACCTATGGGATAACAGAAAGTGTGCCAATCTATGCATAATAGGGATCTCAGAAGGAGAACAAAGATAAAAGGGGATCAAAAATGTATTTGAAGAAATTATGGCTGAAAACTTCCCAAAGCTAAAGAAGGAAACATATATCCAGATACAGGAAGCACAGAGGGTCCCAAAGAAGATGAATCCAAACAGACCTACATGAAGACATCATTAAAATGGCAACCGTTAAAGATAAAGAGAGAATTCTAAAGGCGGTAAGAGAAAAGCAAAGAGCTAATTACAAGGGAACCCCCATAAGGCTATCAGCTTATTTCTCTACAGAACCACTGCAGGCCAGAAGTGAGTAGCAAGATATATTCAAAGTCCTGGAAGGGAAAAACCTGCAATCTAGGATACTCTCCCTGCAAGATTATCATTTAGAATAGAAGGAGAGAGAAAGAATCTCAGACAAGGAAAACTAAAAGTGTACAGCAATACTAAACCTATCCTGAAATAAATATAGAAATGTTTTCTCTAAATAGAAATGAATCAAGAATCTATAGGAAAGAAAGTCACAACTGGAAAGTAAATCACTTAAAAGAGCCAGTACACAGATAAAAATTTTTTTGTGTGAAAGTGATGACCACAATGAACAGCAAAAGGATAAACATGAAGATATAAAAAGGATATCAAAATAATAAAATATGGGGGAGGAGAGTAAGAAAATACAGATTTTTTTAGAATGTGTTTGAGTCTATATGACTACCAGTCTAAAGCAAATAGATAAGAGTTTTGGGTTAATATACTTGAAAACCAAAGTAACCACAAATCAAAAACATTCACAAAAACCAAAAAGAAAGGTACTCAAGCCTAATACAAAAGAAAACCATCAAACCACAATAGGAAAATCAAAAAGAAAAAGGAACAAAGAAAAAATACAAAATCAACTGGAAAACAAGTTTTAAGATGACAATAAATACATATTTATCAAGAATTACCTTATATGTCAATGGACTAAATACACCAGTCAAAAGACACAGAGTTGCATATTGGATAATAAAATAAGAGCCTACAATATGCTGCCTACAAGAGACTCACTTTAGGGCAAAGGACACACATAGATTGAAAGTGAGGGTATGGAAAAAAGATATTTCATGCAAATGGAAATGACAAGAAAGTGGGGTAGCAATGGTCATATTAGACAAGACAGAGTTAAAAACAAAGGCCTCAAAGAAAGATATAGAAGGACACTATATAATGATAAAAGGATCAAGAAGAGGATATTACACTTGTTAATATATATGCACCCAATATAGGAGCACCCAAATACATAAATACTAACAGATATAAAGGGAGAAATTGACAGGAATAAAATAATATTAGGAGGCTTTAACACTCCACTCATTAGGAGGCTTTAATACTCCACTCACATCAATGGACAGATCTTCTAGACAGAAAAATCAATAGGCAACAGAAATCTTAAAGGATACAATAGAACAGTTAGACTTAATTGATATTTTCAGCACATTATATCCAACTACAGCAGAATACACATTCTTTTCAAGTGCACATGGAACATTCTCTAGGATTGACCACATACTAGGGCACAAAACAAGCCTCAACAAATTTAAGAGGAAATTATTTCAAGCTTTTCTGACCAAAACAGCATGAAACTAGAAATCAAACAAGGAAAAGAAGGGAAAAAAGATTACATGGAGATGAAATAACATGCTACCAAAAAACCAATGGGCCAACAATGCAATCAAAGAGGAAATTTTAAAAATACCTTGAGACAAATGGCAATGAAAACACAACCATACAGAATCTATGGGATACAGCAAAAGCAGTCCTAAGACATGAACTTCCCTTCCTAAGAGGGAAGTTCAGAGAGATACAGGCCTTCCTCAAAAGAAGGAAAAAATCTCAAACAATGTAACCTGCCACCTAAAAGAACTACAAAAAAGAGAACAGTCAAACCCTAAAGTCAGCAGAAGGAAGGAAATAATAAAGATCAGAGAAGAAATAAATAAGATAGAGATTTAAAAAACCAATAAAAACCAAGAGTTGGTTCTTTAAAAGGGTTAAACAATATCCACAAACCTCTGGCCAGGCTCACCAAGTAGGAGAGAGAGGACCCAAATAAACTATAAGAAATGACAGAGGAGAAATTACAACCAATACCACAGAAATACAAAAAACCATAAAAGAATACTATGAACAATTATATGTCAACAAATTGGACAACCTAGTAGAAAAGGACAAGTTTCTAGAAACATAGAGCCCACCAAAGCTGAATCAAGAAGAAATAGACAATTTGAACAGACCAATCACTAGAAGTGAAACAGAATCTGTAATTTACACAAACAAACAAAAACACTCTCCCTGAAAACAAAAGTCCAGGACCAGATGGCTTTACTGGGGAATTCTACCAAATATACAAAGAACTTACACCAATCCTTCTCAAAATCTTCCAAAAGGCTGAAGAGGAGGGAACACTCCCAAAGGCATTCTATGAAGCCACCATCACCCTGATACCAAAACCAGACAAAGACACTGCCAAAAAAGAAAATTACAGGCCAGTATCTTTGGCGAATATTTACGTAAAAGTCCTCAACAAATATTAGCAAACCAAATCCAACGACACATAAAAAGGATCATATACCATGATCAAGCTGGATTCATTCCAGGGTTTCAAGGATGGTTCAACATATGCAAATCAATGTGATACATCACATCAACAAAAGAAAAGATAAAAATCACATGATCACCTCAATAGATGCAGAAAAATCATTGGATAAAATTCACATCCACTCATGATAAAAACTCTTACTGAAGTGGGTATAGAGGGAACATCTGTCAACATAATAAAAGCTATTTATGACAAACCCAGAGCCAACATAATATTCAACAGTGAAGAGCTGAAAGCCTTCCTGCTAATTCTGGAAGAAGATAAAGGATGCCAATTCTCACCCCTTCTATTCAACATAGTACTGGAAGTCCTAGCCACAGCAATCAGACAGGAAGAAGAAATTAAAAGTATCCAAATTGGAAGGGAAGAATTGTCATTATAGCATGACATGATATTAAACATAAAAAAACCTTAGAGACTCCACACAAAAACTACTATAACTGATAAAAACAAATTCAGCAACTTAGCAGGATACAAGATTAACATACAGAAATTGGTTGCATTTGTTTACACTAACAATGAAATATCAGAAAAAACAATCCCTTTTAAAGTCACATCAAGGGATTTCCCTGGTGGTCCAGTGGTTAACAAACCACCTTCCAATGCAGGGGACGTCGGTTTGATCCCTGGTCAGGGAACTAAGATCCCATGTGCCATTGGGCAACTGAGCCCACGGGCTGCAACTACTGAGCCCATGTGCCACAATTAGAGAGAAGCCCATGTGCCGCAAGAGCCTCTGCGCTGCAACAAAAGATTCCACACGCTGCAACTAAGACCTGATGCAGCAAAAAATTAAAAAAAAATAGTAAAAGAAATAAAGTCACATCAAAAAAACCCAAACAAACAGGAATAAGCCTGACCAAGGAGATAGAAGATTTATATGCTGAGAAGTATAAAATATTGATAAAGGAAATTGAAGATGATTTAAAGAAATGAAAAAATATCCCATGCTCTTGGATTGGAAGAATTAATATTGTTAAAATGGCCACAGTACCCAAAGAAATCTACAGTTTTATTGCAATTCCTATCACATTCATTACCCATGACATTTTTCACAGAACTAGAACAAATAATCCTAAAATTTATATGGAACCATATAAGACCCAGACTTGCCAAAGCAGTCTGGGAAGAAGAACAAAGCAAGAGGCATAACCTCCAAGACTTCACACAATACTACAAAGCTACAGTAATCAAAACATCATGGTACTGGCATAAAAACAGACATATGGATCAAAGGAACAGAATAGAGAGCCCAGAAATAAACCCACACACCTACAGTCAATTAAACTTCGACAAAGGAAGCAGGAATATAAAATGGGGAAAAGATAGTCTCTTCAGCAAGTGGTGTTTGGAAAGTTGGACAGATGCATGTAAATCATTGAAGTTGGAACACACCCTCACACCATACACAATAATAAACTCAAAATGGCTTAAAGACTTAAATATAAGGCAAGAGAGCATAAAACTCCTAGAAGAGAACTTAAGTAAAACATTCTCTGACGTAAATGGTACCAATGTTTTCTTAGATCAGTCTATAAAGACAATGGAAATAAAAGCAAAAATAAACAAATGGAACCTAATCAAACTTATAAGATTTTGCACAGCAAAGGAGACCATAAGCAAAATGAAAAGACAACAAACAGACTGGGAGAAAATATTTTCAAACCATGTGACTGACAAGGGTTTAATTTCCAAAATATACAAACAGCTCATACAACAATATCAACAAACAAACAAATGAACAACCCAATCAAAACATGGGCAGAAGACATAAATAGACATTTCTCCAAAGAACATATACTGATGGCAAATAGGCACATGAAAAGATGATCAATATTGCTAAATATTAGAGAAATGCAATCAAAACTACAGTGAGGTACCACCTCACACCTGTCAGAATGGCCATCATTTAAAAAGTCATTAAAAATGCTGGAGGGGGTGTGGAGAAAAGGGAACCCTCCTACACCAGGGTGGGAGTGTAAATTGGTATAGCCACTGTAAAGAATAGTATGGAGGTTCCTCAAAATACTAAAAATATAGTTGCCATATGATCCAGCAATCCCACTCCTAGGCATATATCGGGACAAAAGTATAATTCAAAGAGATACTTGCACCCTGATGTTCATAGCAGCATTATTTCTCAATAATGAATAATGATGAATGGATAAAGATGTGAATATATATATATGTATGTATTTATATGCACACACAATGGAATATTAGTCAGCCATAAAAAAGAATGAAATAATGCCATTTGCAGCTACATGGATAGACTTAGAGATTATCATGCTAAGCAAAGTAAATCAGAAAGACTAATGCCATATGATATCACTTATATCTGAAATCTAAAATATGACATAAATGAACTTATCTATGAAACAGAAACAGACACACAGAGAACAGACTTGTGGTTACCAAGGGGGAGGAGGGACTGGGGGATGGTAGCATTAGGAGTTTGGGATTAGCAGATGCAAAATATTATATATAGAATGGATAAACAAAATCCTGTTGTATAGCACAGGAAACTATATTCAATATCCTGTAATAAGCCATAATGGAAAAGAATATGAAAAAGTATATATGCATACATATATATGTATATATACATATGTATACATATATATGTGTGTGTGTATATAAGTGAATCCCTTTCCTGTACAGCAGAAACGAACACAATATTGTAAATCAAATACACTTCAATAGAAAACTATATTCTACCAATAAAAAAACAAAAAATAAAGGCCATATATGACAAGCCCACAGCTAATATCATACTCAAAGGTGAAAAGCTGAAAGCTTCTCCTCTAAGATGAGGAACAGGACAAGGATGGCCACTCTCACCACTTTTATTCAACATAGTAATGGAGATAGGATGGCAGAATAGAAGGATGTGAGCTCACGACTTCTTATGGAAACACCAAAATCAAAACTAACTGCTGAGCAACCACTGACAAAAAAAAATGCTGGAACCTACCAAAAAGGATACCCTACATCCAAAGGCAAAGAAGCCACAACAAGATGGTAGGAGGGGCACAACTGCAATAAAATCAAACCCCATACATGCCAGGTGGGTGACCGCAATACTGGAAAACAATTATACAGCAGAAGTCCTCTCACAGAAGTGAATGTTCTGAGCCCTGTGTCAGGCTCCCTAGCTTGGGTTCTGGCAATGGGAGAAGCCCCTAGAAAATCTGTCTTTGAAGGCCAGTGAGGTTTGATCACAGGAATCCCACAGGACTGGGGGAAACAGAAACACCATTTGTGGAGTTTGCACACAGGGTTTCATGTGCACCAGGGCCCAGGAAAAAAAGTGGTGACCTCACAAGAGACTGGGCAAGAGCTACCTGCTAGTATTGGAGGGAGTCCTATGGATGCAGGGGGTAGCTATGGCTCACTGTGGGGACAAGGACACTGGTGGCAGCAGTTCTGGGGTGTAGTCATTGGTGTGAGCCCTTTGGGAGGGTGCAATTTTCTCACCAAGACCTGGCCCCACCCAACAGTCTGTAGGCTCAGTGCTGGGACACCTCAGGCCAAACAAGCAACAAGGCAGGAACACAGCCCCACCCATCAGTAGACAGGCTGTTTAAAGTTTTCCTGAGCACACAGCTGCCCAATAAGTGACACCCCCTGATACAGCCCTGCCCACCAGAGGGATAAGACCTAGCTCCACCCACCAGTGGGCAGGTACCAGTCCCTCCCACCAGGAAGCCTGCAGAAACCTCTCAGACCACCTCATCCACCAAAGGGTAGACAGCAGAAACAAGAAGAACTACAACCCCACAGCCTGCAGAACAGAAATCACAATCACAGAAAGTTAGACAAAATGAGATGGCAGAGGAATATGTCTCAGATGAAGGAACAAGATAAAACCCCAGAAGAATAAATAACTGAAGTGGAGACAGGCCCTACCTGAAAAAGAATTCTGAGTAATGATAGTAAAGATGATCCAAGATCTTGGAAAAAGAATGGAGGCACAGATGGAGAAGATAGAAGAAATGTTTAACAAAGACCTAGAAGAACTAAAGAACAAACAAACAGAGATGAACAATACAATAACTGAAATGAAAAATACACTAGAAGGAATTAATAGCATAATAACTGAGGCAGAAGAATAGATAAGTGAACTGAAAAACAGAATGCTGGAAATAACTGCCATGGAACAGAATAAAGAAAAAAGAATGAAAAGAAATGAGGATAATCTAAGAGACCTCTGAGACAAAATTAAACTCACCACCATTCACATTATAGGGGTCCCAGAAGAAGAGAGAAAGGACCTGAGAAAATATGTGATGAGATAATAGTTGAAAATTTCCCTAATATGTGAAGGAAACAGTCATCCAAGTCCAGGAAGTGCAGAGTCCTAAGCAAGATAAATCCAAGGAAGAACATGCCAAGACACACAGTAATCAAATTGACAAAAATTAAAGACCAAAAAAATATTAAAAGCAAAAAGAGAAAAATAGCAAATAACATACAAGGGAACTCCCATAAGTTTATCAGCTGATTTTTCAGCAGAAACTCTGCAGGCCAGAAGGGAGAGACATAATATATTTAAAGTGATGAAAGGAAAGAAACTATAACCAAAAATACTCTACCCAGCAAGGCTCTCATTCAGATTCAATGGAGAAATCAAAAGCTTCAGAGAAGCAAAAGCTAAGAGAATTCAGCAGCATCAGACTAGCTTTCCAACAAATGCTAAAGGAACTTCTCTAGGTGGAAAAGAAGAGGCCACAACTAAAAACAAGAAAATTACAAATGGAAAAGCTCTCTGGTAAAGGCAACCATACAGTAAAGGTGGGAAATCATCTGCACACAAATCTGATATTAAAACCAGCAATTTTAAGAAGAGGAGACCGCAAATGCAGGATATTGGAAATGCACTTGAAATAAAAAGACCAGCAACTTAAAAGAATCTGGTTTATATATATACACTGCTATATCAAAACCTCATAGCAACTGCAAACCAAAAATCAACAATAGATACACACACACAAAAGAAAAAGGAATCCAAACACTAAAGTTAGTCAACAAATCACAAAACAAGAGAAAAAATTAGGAAGGGAGGAAAAAACACCTGCAAAAACAAATCCAAAACAATTAACAAAATGGCAATAAGAACATACATACTGATAATTTCCTTAAACATAAATGGATTAAATGCTTCAACCAAAAGACACAGACTGGCTGAAATGGATACAAAAACAAGACCCGTATATATGCTATCTACTTTAGATCCAGGGACACACACAGACTAAAAGTGAGGGGATGGAAAGAAGGTATTCCATACAAATGGAAATCAAAAGAAAGCTGGAGTAGCAATACTCATATCAGACAAAATAGACTTTAAAATAAAGACTGTTACAAGAGACAAAGAAGTACCCTACATCACGATCAGGGGATCAATCCAAGAAGAAGATACAACAATTGGAAATATATATGCATCCAACACAGGAGCACCTCAATACATAAGGCAAATACTAACAGCCATAAAAGGTGAAATGGACAGTAACACAATAATAGTGGGGGACTTTAACACCTCACTTACAACAATAGACAGACATCCAAAATGAAAATAAATAAGGAAACAGAAGCTTTAAATGACACAATAGACCAGATAGATTTAATTGATATTTATAGGACATTCCATCCAAAAACAGCAGATTACACTTGCTGCTCAAGTGCGCACGGAACATTCTCCATGATAGATCACATCTTGGGTCACAAATCAACCCTCAGTAAATTTAAGAAAATGGAAATCATATCAAACATCTTTTCTGACCAAAACGCTATGAGATTAGAAATGAATTACAGGGAGAAAAACGTAAAAAACACAAACACATGGAGGGTAAACAATACATTACTAAATAACCAAGGGATCACTGAAGAAATCAAAGGGGAAATTTAAAAATACCTAGAGAAAAATGACAATTTTTTTCACAATGATCCAAAACCTATGGGATGCAGCAAAAGCAGTTCTAAGAGGGAAGTTTATAGCTATACAAGCCTACCTCAAGAAACAAGAAAAATCTCAAATAAACAATCTAACCTTAAACCTAAAGGAACTAGAGAAAAAAGAACAAAAAACCCCCCAAAGTTAGCAGAAGGAAAGAAATCATAAAAATCAGACCAGAAATAAATGAAATAGAAACAAAGAAAACAATAGCAAAGGTCAATAAAATTAAAGATGCTTCTTTGAGAAGATAAACAATATTGATAAACCATTAGCCAGACTCAACAAGAAAAAGAGAGAGGACTCAAATCAATAAAGTTAAAAATGAAAAAGGAGAAGTTACAACAGAAAACGCAGAAATAAAAAGCACACTAAGAGACAACTACAATCAACTCTATGCCAATAAAGTGGACAGCCTGGAAGAAATGGACAAATTCTTAGAAAGGTATAACCTTCCAAGACTGAACCAGGAAGAAACAGAAAATATGAACAGACCAATCACAAGTAATGAAATTGAAACTGTGATTAAAAATAGTCCAAGAAACAAAAGTCCTGGACCAGATGGCTTCACAGGTGAATTCTATCAAACATTTAGAGAAGAGCTAACACCCATCCTTCTCAAACTCTTCCAAAAAATTGCAGAGGAAGGAACACTCCCAAACTCATTCTATGAGGCCACCATCACCCTGATACCAAAACCAGACAAACATAATACAAAAAAGAAAATTACAGACCAGTATCACTGATGAATACAGATGCAAAAATCCTCAACAAAACACTAGTAAACAGAATCCAACAACACATCAAAAGGATCATACACCATGATCAAGTGGGATTTATCCCAGAGATGCAAGGATTCTTCAATATACGCAAATCAATCAATATGATACACCATATTAACAAACTGAAGAATAAAACCCATATGTTCATCTCAAAAGACACAGAAAAAACTTTTGACAAAAGTCAACACCCATTTATGATAAAAACTCTCCAGAAAGTGGCATAGAAGGAACCTACCTCAACATAATTAAGGCCATATAGGACAAATCCACAGCAAACATTATTCTCAATGGTGAAAAACTGAAAGCATTTCCTCTAAGATCAGGAACGAGACAAGGATGTCCACTCTCACTACTATTATTCAACTTAGTTTTGGAAGTCCTAGCCATGGCAATCAGAGAAGAAAAAGGAATACAAATTGGAAAAGAAGAAGTAAAACTCACTGTTTGCAGATGAGATGATACTATACATAGAGAATCCTAAAAATGCCACCAGAAAACTACTAGAGCTAATCAATGGATTTGGTAAAGTTGCAGGAACAAAATTAATGCGCAGAAATCTCTTGCATTCTTATACACTAATGATGAAAAATCTGAAAGAGAAATTATGGAAACATTCCCATTTACCATTGCAATGGAAAGAATAAAATACCTAGGAATAAACCTACCTAGGGAGACAAAAGGCCTGTATGCAGAAAACTATAAGACACTGATGAACGAAATTAAAGATGATACCAACAGATGGAGAGATATACCATGTTCCTGGATTGGACGAATCAATATTGTGAAAATGAATATACTACCCAAAGCAATCTACAGGTTCAATGCAATCCCTATCAAATTACCAATGGCATTTTTTATGGAACTAGAACAAATCATCTTAAAATTTGTATGGAGACACAAAAGACCCCTAATAGACAAAGCAGTCTTAAGGGAAAAAAACGGAGCTGGAGGAATCAGGCTCCCTGACTTCAGACTATACTAAAAGCTACAGTAATCAAGACAATATGGTACTGGCACAAAAACAGAAACATAGATCAATGGAACAAGATAGAAAGCCCAGAAATAAACCCACGCACCTATGGTCAACGAATCTATGACAAAGGAGGCAAACATATACAATGGAGAAAAGACAGTCTCTTCAATAAGTGGTGCTGGGAAAACTGGACAGCTACATGTAAAAGAATGAAATTAGAACACTCCCTAACACCATACACAAAAATAAACTCAACATGGATTCGAGACCTAAATGTAAGACCGGACACTATAAAACTCTTAGAGGAAAACACAGGAAGAACACACTTTGACATAAATCACAGCAAGATATTTTTTGATCCACCTCTTAGAGTAATGGAAATAAAAACAAAAATAAACAAATGGGACCTAATGAAACTTAAAAGCTTTTGCCCAGCAAAGGAAACCATAAACAAGACGAAAAGACAACCCTCAGAATGGGAGAAAATATTTGCAAACAAATCAACCGACAAAGGATTAATCTCCAAAATATATAAACAGCTCATGCAGCTCAATATTATAAAAACAAACAACCGAATCCAAAAAAGGGCAGAAGACCTAAATAAACATTTCTCCAAAGAAGTCATACAGGTGGCCAAGAAGCACACAAAAAGCTGCCCAACATCACTAATTATTAGAGAAATGCAAAGCAAAACTACAATGAGGTATCACCTCACACCAGTTAGAATGGGCATCATCAGAAAATGTACAAACAACAAATGTTGGTGGGAGTGTGGAGAAAAGGGAACCCTCTTGCACTGTTGGTGGGAATGTAAATTGATACAGCCAATATGGAGAACAGTAAGGAGGTTCCTTAAAAAACTAAAAATTGAATAACCATATGATCCAGCAACCCCACTACTGGGCATATACCCAGAGAAAACCATAGTTCAAAAAGACACAGGCACCTCAATGTTCATTGCAGCACTTTTTACAATAGCCAGGTCATGGAAGCAGCCAAAACGCCCATCGACATATGAATGGATAAAGAAGAAGTGGTACGTATATACAATGGAATATTACTCAGCCATAAAAAGGAACAAAATTGGGTCATGGGTAGAGACGTGGATGGATCTAGAGACTGTCATACAGAGTGAAGTAAGTTAGAAAGAGAAAAACAAATATCGTATATTAACACATATGTGTGGAACCTAGAAAAATGGTACAGATGAACCGGTTTGCAGGGCAGAAATTGAGACACAGATGTAGAGAAAAAATGTATGGACACCAAGGGGGGAAAGCGGTGGTGGGGTAGGGGTGGTGGTGGGACGAATTGGGCAATTGGGATTGACATGTATACACTGATGTGTATAAAACTGATGACTAATAACGACCTGCTGTATAAAAAAATAAATAAAATTCAAAAAAAATTTAGAGAAGAGCTAACACCTGTCCTTCTGAAACTATTCTAAAAACCTGCAGATGAAGGAACACTCCCAACCTCATTCCATGAGGCCACCAACACTCTGATACCAAAACCGGACAAAGATTCCCCAGAAAAAGAAAATTATCAGCCAATATCACTGATGAACATAAATACAAAAATGTGCAACAAAATACTAGGAAACTGAATCCAATAATACATGTAAAGGATCATACACCATGACCAAGTGGGATTTATCCCAGGGATGCAAATATTATTCAATACCTGCAAATCACTCAGCATGATTCACTACATCAACAAACTGAAGAATAAAAACCATGTGATCATCTCAATAGATGCAGAAAAAGCTTTTGACAAAATTCAACACCCATTTATGATAAAAACTCTCCTGAAAGCGGGCATAGAAGGAACCTACCTCAACATAATAAAGGTCATGTATGACAAACCCACAGCTAACATCATTCTCAAAAACTGAAAGCATTTCCTCTAAGATCAGGAACAAGACATAGATGTCCACTCTTTCCACTATTATTCAACATATTTTTGGAAGTCGTATCCTTGGCAATCAGATAAGAAAAAAAAAAGGAATACAAATCAGAAAAGAAGTAAAACTGTCACTGTTTATAGATGACATGATACTATACATAGAAAATCCTAAAGTTGCTACCAGAGAAATGCTACAGCTCATCAATGCATTCGGTAAAGTTGCAGGATACAAAAAAAGTACAGAGATCTGTTGTATTTCTATACACTAACGATGAAATATCAGGAAAAGAAATTAAAGAAACAATGCCATTTATCATTACATCAAAAATAATAAAATACCTAGGAATACACCTATCTAAGAAGGCAAAAACCTGTACTCCAAAAACTATAAGATACTGATGAAAGAAATCAAATACGACACAAACAGATGGAAAGATATACTATGTTCTTGGACTGAAAGAATCAATCTTGTCAAAATGACTACTTCACCAAAGGCAATGTACAGATTCAACGCAATCCCTATCAAATTACCAATGACAATGTTCACAGAATGAGAACAAAATTTTTTAAAATTTGTATGGAAACAAGAAACGCCCTGAATAACCAAAGCAATCTTGAGAAAGAAAAACAGAACTAGACGAATCAGCCTCCCTGACTTCCAACTATACTACAAAGCTACTACAATCAAGACAGTATGGTACTGGCACAAAAACAGTAATGCAGATCAATGGAACAGGATAGATAGCCCAGAGATAAACCCACACACATATGGTCACCTTATTATTATTATTTGTGGCACATGGGCCTCTCACTGTTGTGGCCTCTCCTGTTGTGAAGCACAGGCTCCAGACACACAGGCTCAGTGGCCATGGCTCACGGGCCCAGCCACTCCGCGGCATGTGGGATCTTACCGGACTGGGGCACAAACCCGTGTCCCCTGCATTGGCAGGCCAGGTGGACTCTCAACCACTGCGCCACCAGGGAAGCCCAGTCACCTTATTTTTGATAAAGGAGGCAAGAATATACAATGGAGATAAGACAGCCTCTTCAATAACTGGGGCTGGGAAAACTGGACAGCCACATGTAAAAGAGTGAAATTAGAACACTCCATAACACCATACACAAAAATAAACTCAAAATGGATTCAAGATCTAAATGTAAGATCAGACACTATAAAACTCTTAGAGGAAAACATAGGCATATCATTCTATGACATAAATCACATCAAGATCCTTTTTGACCCACCTCCTAGAGAAATGGAAATAAAAACAAAAATAAACAAATGAGACCTAATGAAACGTAAAAGCTTTTGCACAACAAAGGAAATCATAAACTAGATGAAAAGACAACCCTCACAATGGGATAAAATATTTGCCAATGAAGCAACTGACAAAGGATTAATCTCCAAAACTTACAAGCAGCTCATGCTGCTCAATATCAAAAAAACAGAAAACCCAATCCGAAAATGGGCAGAAGACCTAAATAGACATTTCTCCAAAGAAGATATACAGACTGCCAACAAACACATGAAAGAATGCTCAACAGCACTAACCATTACAGAAATACAAATCAAAACTACTAGGTATCTCCCCACACCAGTCAGAATGGAGATCATGAAAAAATGTACAAACAATAAATGCTGGAGAGGGTGTAGAGAAAAGGGAACCCTATTGCACTGTTAGTGGAAATGTAAATTGACAGAGCCACTATGGAGAACAGTATAGAGGTTCCTGAAAAAAAACTAAAAATAGAACTACTGTACAACACAGCAATCCCACTACTGGACATATACCTGGAGAAAACCATAATTCAAAAAGAGTCATGTACCACAATGTTCATTGCAGCTCTATTTATAATAGCCAGGGCATGGAAGCAACCTAAGTGTCCATTGACAGATGAACGGAGAAAGAAGACGTGGCACATATATACAATGGAATATTACTCAGCCATAAAAAGAAACGAAACTGAGTTATTTGTAGTGGGGTGGATGGACCTAGAGTCTGTCATACAGAGTGAAGTAATCAGAAAGAGTAAAACAAATACCGTATGCTAACACATATATGTGGAATCTAAAAAAAAAAAAAATTTTATTAAGAACGTAGAGGCAGGACAGGAATAAAGATGCAGACGTAGAGACTGGACTTAAGGACAGGCGAGGGGAGAAATGGAGAAATGCCACAGCCTGCTGACCGTTTCCTGAAAAAGCAGCTTTAATCACACTGCTAAGGGTCACTTAATATTCACAAGAATTGCAGCTCTGTAAATGACACCTGCCCTCAAAAAAAATCCTGGGTTCAAATATTGACGAAAAAATTCAAAAGAGGGCAACCTTTCAAGAGGCATATTTAACTCACGTTTTTTCTTTTCTTTCTTTTTTTTTTGTTTAACAAAAAAGGCCATGGAGAAAGCTCAACATCAGGAATTAATAAAGACATGCAAATCCAATCTACAAAAACTTTTACCTGACAACAGTCAGAATGATCATAAGCAAAAATCTCTAAACAACAAATGCTCAAGGGGTTTTAGTGAACTATGTACCCTCTAGCTGCTGGTGGGATGTCGACTGGTAACAGCCAGTAGTGAGAACAGAAAGGAGGTGCGCTTAGAGGTAAAATTGAGCTACCATATGACCTGGCAGGCCCACTACTGGCCCTATCACCTGAAAAGACCAGAATCAAAAGCCACAGGCTGACAATCCTACACTGCAGCACTATTTACCCTAGGCAAGATTTGGAACACCCAAAATGTCCATCAGCAGATGAATCCACAGAGAAGAAGTGGTCCATGTACACAATGGAATATTACTCTGATAAAAATATGAATTAAATATAAAAAACAAACATAAGTAAGGAGACATAAGCTTTGGGGGTTTATTTGGACACATTCCACTCTAATTTACAACCAAGGAACACTACTTCCAAGAAGCGTCTGTTTCCCTAGCCACCAGAGTGGGGAATGTGGAAATGCTGATGCCCTGTGGCTGTTACCCACAAAAGCACCTTTAAAAACTGTGCTAAAGGTCAGTTCATATTCACAATTACTGCAGGGCTATAAATGACACCTGCCCTCAAAATGTATTGAGAGAGGTAATGGCCCAAAAAATTCAAAATATGGCACATACTTCAAAAAGACAATTTGTATAGGTAAGTTGTACTCACTCTTAAAAAAAAAAGGACATGGCAAGAAGTTTGATATAAGTAATTATTAGACATATGCAAATGCAACCACAAAAAGGTATCAGCTCACACTGGTCAGAATGACCATCAGTAAAAAATTAAAAACAATAAATGCTGAAGGGGTGTAGAGAAATGCATACCCTCAAATTTAAGTGGGTTGTAAACTGGTAAGAGCCACTAAGGACAACAGAATTGGGGTGCCTTTAGAAGGTAAACAATTGAGTTACCATATGATTCAGCAGTACCACTCTTGGCCCTTTAACCTAAGAGGACAGAATTGGAAAGACACAGGCAACAATACTGCACTGCAGCAGAATTACAAAAGCCAAGACACTGAACCGACCAAAAAGTCCATCAACCAATCAATGTACAAAGAACACCTTGTACGTGTACAGATGTAATATTAGCCAAGGAAGAAAATGAAACAATACCGTTTGCAGCACCACAGATGAGTCTAGAGGTAATCACACAACTTGAAGTAAGTCAGAAAGTGAAGGACACATACCCTATGATATCAATTATAGGCATTACCAAAGAATTGATACCAATGAAGATATATCCAAACAGAAAGGCAATCACAGATTCAATAAACAAACACATGGTTAACCAAATGGAAAGGTGTGAGGACTGGATACATTAGGATATTTGGGTTAACAAAGACATACAAACACATGTGAAATTTATAATCACCAAAGACCTACGGAATACCAAGAGAAGACTACTACTCAACATTGTCTCATAACCTACATGAAAAATGGATCCAAGAATGAATACATACATGTATATGTGTAAAAGAAATACATCTTGCACACATAGAACAAACAAAATATTGTAATCAAATATGCTGTGATAAAAAATAAAAATTAAATTAAAAAAAATGAACAAAAAGTGATGAGGCAAAAAATGATGAGGGTTCTTTCTCCACACTGCATTCTAACTTACAGCCTTGGAACAAGGCTTCCAGGAAGGCTGTGTTGCCCTAGTAAGCAGATTTGGGAATGGAGAAATGCTGCACTGTTTTAGCCGTTTCCTGCAACAGCAGGTTTAAACCCAGTGCGAATGGTCACTTAAGAGTCAAAATGATTGCAGGTCTGTAAATCACACCTGCCCTCAAAAAAATTCCTGGGGTCGAAAACACACCAAAAAATGCAAAAGAGGGAAACCTTTCAAGAACACAATTTCAAGAGGCATATTTTACTCATATTTTTTCTTTTCTTTTTTTGTTCTTTAACCAAAAAGGGGCAGGGAAAAATGCTCAACATCAAAAAGTAATAAAGACATGAAAATCCAATCTACAAAAACGTACACCTCACAACAGTCAAAATGATCATTAGCAAAAAAGACTACAAACAATAAATTCTGAAAGGGTTGTAGAGAACTGTGTACCCTCTACCTGCTGGTGGGATGTAAAATGGTAAGAGCCAGTAGTGAGAACAAAATGGACGTGCGTTTAAAGGTAAAAATTGAGCTACCCTATGTTCTGGTTAGCTCACGGCTGGGCCATCACCTGAGAAGGCCAGTATCAAAAAGACACACGCTGACAATCCTACACTGCAGCAATATTTACCATAGCCAAAACTTGGAAGCAACCAAAATCTCCATCAACAAATGAATGCACAAAGAAGAAGTGGTCCATGTACACAATGGAATATTAACCATGGAAAAGAATGAAACACTGCCATTTTCACCAACAAAGAAGGGTCTAATCACACAACTTGAAGTAAGAAAAAAACCGAAATACAGATAGCCTATGATATCACTTATAGGTGTTACCTAAAACTTGATACCCATGAACTTATTTCCTAGAGAAGGACACTCGTAGATTAAGAAAACAAAATTACGTTTAACCAAATGGAAAGGTGTGAGGAATGGATAAATTAGGATATGGGGGTGACAGCCCTATACTAATACATATGAAACATATAATCACCAAAGATCTATGGAATACCAAGAGAGGTCTACTCAACACTCTGTAATAACCTACATGGTAAAGGATACAAAGATAAATAGATAGATACATAGATATAATGAACCAGATTCTGTACATCCAGAAAGAACACAATATTTTATCAAATTTGCTCTGACAAAAAGTAAAAATTAAATTTAAAAAACAAACAAGAACTAAGGAGATATAAGCTGTTGGAGGTTTGACTTGGCACATTCCACTCTAATTTGCAGCCTACTAACACGATTTCCAGAAAGGCTCTCTTGCCCATGCACCCAGAGTTGTAAATGTAGAAATGCTGCCGCCTTGTGGCCATTTCCAGCAACAGCGGCTTTAAACCCACAGCTAAGGGTCACTTAATATTCACAAGGACTCAGGGCTGTAAAGGACATTTGCCCTCAAAAAATGTCCTGAGGGAGGGAATGGCCAAAGAAACTCAAAACAGTGCAAATTTTTCAAGAAAATCATATGAAAAATTAAGTTTTACTCACTATTTTAAAATTAAAAAAGGAAAATGGCTAAAAGCTCCACATCAGGAATTATTAGACTTGTGCAAATCTAATCTACAAAAAGGTTTCAACACACACCAGTCGAATGACCATCAGCAAAAAGTCTACAAAAACTATGCTGAAGAGGTTTTAGAGAACTGTGTACCTTCTAGCTGCTGGTGAGATGTAAAGTGGTAAGAGCCAATAATGAGAACAGAAAGAAGCTGCGTTTTAAAGTAAAAATTGAGCTATCATTCGATCCATCTGGCCCACTGCTGGGCCTATCACCTGAGAAGACCAGAAATGACAAGACACAGGCTGGCAAAACTGCACTGCAACCATATTCACAATAGCCAAGAAACAGAAGCAACCAAAATGTCCGTCAACAGATGAATGCACAAGAAGAAGTGATCCATGTACACAATGGAATATTAACAATTGAAAACAGTGAAACACTGCTCTTTGCAGCACCACAAAATGGGCGTAGAGATAATCACAGAACATGAGGAAAGGAAAAGACAAATATCATATCACTTATAGGTGTTATCTAACAACTGACACAAATGAACTTATTTCCACAGAGAAGACACTCACAGACTTAGAAAACAAATCTGGTTATCTAAAAGGAAAGGTGGGAGGAAAGGATAAATAAAGATTATGATTACCATACCTATACCAATACATATAAAATACATATATCAAAAAGACCGACCACATACCAAGGCAGGGCTACTGAACACTCTGTATTAATTTACATGAAAAGAGGATCTGTACTTGAATAGATATATATAATGTACAAATGAACCAGACTGTGTACACTTAGAACAAATAATATGCTAATCATTACCCTGATTAGAAAAAATACATTAAAACAACGAACAATAAGCACTGAGACATAAACTTATGGGGGTTTTTCCTGACAAATTCCATTCTAATTTACAACCTAGAAACACGACTTCCAGGAAAGATCTACTGCCCTCGTAACCAGATTTGGGAATGGAGAAACGCTCCCACCTTGTGGCCGTTTCCCACAACTGCAGCTTTAAACCCAGCGCTAATGCTCACTTAATATTAACAATAATTTCAGGCCCCTAAACGAAACCTGCCCTAAAAAAAAATCAAAGGTCGAAAATCGACCAAAAATTCAAGAGGGAAACGTTTCAGAATTCAGAACAATGATAGTGACAATGATCCAGGGCCTTGGAAAAAGAATGAGGACAAAGATCGAGAAGATGCAAGAAATGTTTAACAAACACCTAGAAAAATTAAGAAAGAAACACCTAGAAGATTTAAAGAACAAACAAACAGAGATGAAGAATACAATAACTGAAATGAAAAATACACAAGATGGAATCAACCTCAGAATAACTGAGGCAGAAGAACGGATAAGTGACCTGGAGGCAGAATGGTGGAATTCACTTCCACGGAACAGAAAAAAGAAAAAAGAATGAAAAATGAAGACAGCCTAAGAGACCTCTGGGACTATATTAAGCACAATAACATTCGCATTATAGGGGTCCCAGAAAGAGAAGAGAGAGAGAAAGGACATGAGAAAATATTTGAAGGGATTATCTTCGAAAACTTCCCTAACATGGGAAAGGAAATAGCCATCGAAGTCCAGGAAGGACAGCAAGTCCCATACAGGATAAACCCAAGGAGAAACATGCTGAGACACATAATAATCAAATTGACAAAAATTAAAGACAACGAAAAATTACTGAAAGCAACAAGGGAAAAATGACAAATAAAAGACAAGGGAACAGCTAATTTCTCAGCAGAAACTCTACAAGACAGAAGGGACTGGCACGTTATACTTAAAATGATGAAAGGGAAGAACCTACACCAAGTGTACTCTACCCGGCAAGGATCTCATTCAGATTCAACAGAAAATCAAAAGCTTTACAGACAAGCAAAAGCTATGAGAGTTCAGCACCACCAAACCAGCTCTACAACAAATGCTAAAATAACTTCTCTATGTGGGAAACACAAGAGAGGAAAAGGACCTACAAAAATAAACCTGTAACAATTAAGAAAATGGTAATGGGAACATACATATTGATATTACCTTAAACGTGAATAGATTACATGCTCCAACCAAAAGACACAGATTGGCGGAATTGATACAGAAACAAGACCCATATATATGCTGTCTACGAGAGACCCACTTCAGACGTACGGACACATACAGACTGAAAGCGAGGGGATGGAAAAAGATATTCCATGCAAATGGAAATCAAAAGAAAACTGGTGTAGCAATACTCATCAGATTTTAACCCCTGGTGGCACAGTGGTTAAGAATCTGCCTGCCAATGCAGGAAACATGGGTTCGAGCCCTGGTCCGGGAAGATCCCACATGACCCAGAGCAACTAAGCCCATGTGTCATAACTACTGAGCCCGCATGCCACAACTAATGAAACCCGGGAGCCTAGAGCCTGTGCTCCGCAACAAGAGAAGCCACCACAATAAGCATGTGCACCGCAACAAAGAGTAGCCCACACTCTCCACAACTAGAGAAGGCCCATGCACACCAACGAAGACCCAATGCAGCCAAAAATAAATAAGTTATTTTTAAAAAGACTTAGATTTAAATATATAGATTTAAATAGACTTTAAAATAAAGAATGTTACAATAGACAAGGAAGGACACCAAATAATGATCAAGGGATCAATCCAAGAAAAAGATATAACAATTATAAACATATATGCACCCAACATAGGAGCACCTCAATACATAAGGCAACTGCTAACATCTATAAATGAAGAAAGTGACAGTAACACAATAATAGAGGGGGAACTTAACACCTCACTTACACCAATGGACATATCGCTCAAAATGAAAAATAAATAAGGAAACAGAAGCTTTAAAAGACACAATAGACCAGATAGAGTTAATTGATATTTATAGAACATTCCATCCAAAAACAGCAGATAATATATCTTCTCAACTGCGCACGGTACATTCTCCAGTATAGATCACATCTTGGCTCACAAATCAAGCCTCAGTAAATTTAAGAAAGTCGACATCATATAAAGCATCTTTTCTGACCACAACGCTACGAGATTAGAAATGAATTACAGGGAAAAAAATGTCAAAAACACAAACACATGGAGGCTAAACAATACGTTACTAGATAACCAAGAGATAACTGAAGAAATCAAAGAGGAAATAAAAAAATACCTAGAGACAAATGACAATGAAAACATGATGATCGAAACCTATGGGGTGCAGCAAAAGCAGTTCTAAGAGGGAAGTTTATAACTCTACAAGCCTACCTCAAGAAAAAAGAAAAGTCTCAAATAAACAATCTAACCTTACACCTAAAGAAACTAGAGAAAAAAAAAAAACCCGAAGTTAGCAAAAGGAAACAACTCATAAAAATCACAGCAGAAATAAATGAAATAGAAATGAAGAAAGCAACAGAAAAGATCAATAAAACTAAAAGCTGCTTCTTTGAGAAGATAAACAATATTGAAAACCATTAGCTAGATTCATCAAGAAAAAGAGGGAGAGGACTCAAATCAAAAAAGTTAAAAACGAAAAAGGAGAAGTTACAAGGGACACCACAGAAATACAAAGCATCCTAAGAGACTACTACAAGCAACTCTATGCCAATGAAATGGACAACCTGGAGGAAACGGACAAATTCCTAGAAAGGTATAACCTTCCAAGACTGAATCAGAAAGAAATACAAAATACAAACACACCAATCACAAGTAATGAAACGGAAACTATGATTAAAAATATTCCAACAAACAAAAGTCCTGGACCAGATGGCTTCACAGGTGAATTCTATCAAACAATTAGAGAAGAGCTAACACCCATCCTTCTCAAACTCTTCCAAAAAACTGCAGAGGAAGGAATACTCCCAAACTCATTCTATGAGGCCACCATCACCCTGATACCAAAACCAGACAAAGATACTACAAAAAAAGAAAATTAAAGACCAATATCACTGATGAATATAGATGCAAAAATCCTGAACAAAATACTAGCAAACAGAATTCAACAACACATTAAAAGGATCATACACCATGATCAAGTAGGATTTATCTCAGGTATGCAAGGATTCTTCAATATACGCAATATCATTCAGTGTGATATACCATATTAACAAACTGAAGAAGAAAAACCATATTATCATCTCAGTAGATGCAGAAAAAGCTTTTGACAAAATTCAACACCGATTTATGATAAAAACTCTCCAGAAAGTGGGCATAGAGGGAACCTACCTCAACATAATAAAGGTCATATACGACAAACCCACAGCAAACAACATTCTCAATGGTGAGAAACTGAAAGCATCTCCTGTAGGATCAGGAACAAGACAAAAATGTCCACTCTTACCTCTATTATTCAAGATAGTTTTGGAAGATCTAGCCACAGCAATCAGAGAAGAAAAAGGAATAAAAGGAATACAGATTGGAAAAGAAAAAGTAAAACTCACTGTTTGCAGATGAGATGATACTATACATAGAGAATCCTAAAGATGCTACCAGAAAACTATTAGAACTAATCAGTGAATCTGGTAAAGTAGCAGGATACAAAATAAATTCACAGAAATCTCTTGCATTCTGATACACTAATGATGAAAAATCTGTAAGAGAAATTAAGGAAACACTCCCATTTACCACTGCAACAAAAAGAATAAAATACCTTGGAATAATCCTACCTAGGGAGACAAAACACCTCTACGCAGAAAACTATAAGACACTGATGAAAAATTAAAAATGATACCAACAGGTGGAGACATATACCATGTCCTTGGACTGGAGGAATAAATACTGGGAAAATGACTGTACTATCCAAAGCAATCTACAGATTCAATGCAATCCCTATCAAACTACCAATGGCATTTTTCACAGAACTAGAATAAAAAATTTCACAATTTGTATGGAAACACAAAAGACCCCGAACAGCCAAAGAAATCTTGAGAACGAAAAATGGAGCTGGAGGAATCACGCTCCCTGACTTCAGACTATACCACAAACCCACAGTAATCAAGACAATATGGTACTGGCACAAAAACAGAAATATAGATCAATGGAACAAGATAGAAAGCTCAGAGATAAACCCATGCACCTATGGTCAGCTAATCTATGAGAAAAGAAGCAAGGATATACAATGGAGAAAAGACAGTCTCTTCAATAATTGGTGCTGGTAAAACTGCACAGCTACATGTAAAAGAATGGAATTAGAACACTCTCTAACACCATAAACAAAAATAAACTCAAAATGGATTAGAGACCTAAATGTAACACTGGACACTATAAAACTGTTAGAGGAAAACATAGGAAGAACACTCTTTGACATAAATCACAGCAAGATTTTTTTTTTTTTTTTTTTTTTTTTTGCGGTACGTGGGTCTCTCACTGTTGTGGCCTCTCTCACTGCGGAGTGCAGGCTCCGGACACGAAGGCTCAGTGGCCATGGGTCACGGGTCCAGCCGCTCCATGGCATGTGGGATCTTCCCGGACTGGGGCACGAACCAGTGTCCCCAGCATCAGCAGGCAGACTCTCAACCACTTCGCCACCACGGAAGCCCGCAAGATATTTTTTGATCCACCTCATAGAGTAATGGAAATAAAAATGAAAATATACAAATGGGACCTAATGAAACTTAAAAGCTTTTGCACAGCAAAGGAAAACATAAACAAGACAAAAAGGCAACCCTCAGAATGGGAGAAAATATTTGCAAATGAATCAATGGACAAAGGATTAATCTCCAAAATATATAAACAGCTCACGCAGCTCAATATTAAAAAAACAAAAACCCCATCCACAAATGGGCAAAAGACCTTAATAGACATTTCTCCAAAGAAGACATACTGATGGCCAAGAAGCACATGAAAAGCTGCTCAACATCACTAATTATTAGAGAAATGCAAATCAAAACTGCAATGAGGTATCACCTCGCACCTCTTAGAATGGGCATCATTAGAAAATCTACAAACAACTAATGCTGGAGAGGGTGTGGAGAAAAGGGAACCCTCTTGCACTGTTGGTGGGAATGTAAATTGATAAGAGTCACTATGGAGAACAGTATGGAGGTTCCTTAAAAAACTAAAAATAGAAATACCATGTGACCCAGCAATCCTGCATATACCCAGAGAACACCATAATTCAAAAAGACATATTCACTGCAATGTTCACTGCAGCACAATTCACAGTAGCCAGGTCATGGAAGCAACCTAAATGCCCACAGACAGACGAATGGATAAAGAAGATGTGGTACATATATACAAATGGAATATTACTCAGGCATAAAAAGGAGGAAAATTGGGTCATTTGTAGAGACATGTATGTATACAGAAACTGTCATACAGACTGAAGTAATTCAGGAAGAGAAAAACAAATATCGTATATTAACGCATTAATGTGGAACCGAGAAAAATGGTATTGACGAACCAGTCTGCAGGGCAGAAATAGAGACACAGACGTAGAGAACAAACGTATGGACACCAAGGGGGGAAAGTGGCTGGGGGTGTGGGATAAATTAGGAGACTGGGATAGACATATATACACTAATATGTATAAAATAGATAAGTAATAAGAACCTGCTGTATAAAAAATAAAATTAAAAAATTAAAAAGCAATAAAATAGAAAGAAAAAGTTCTTCCCTTGCCATAGACATATTTATATGAATGATTTCTATGCTAACATCTATAAATACAAAAAAAAGGAATAAAACCTACCTTGAACCAAAAAAAGAAAAAAAAAAGGGAAAAAAACCCAGAACCCACCAGTCATACAGAGGAAAACCCTATCAGAGCACTTGCTCCAGTGGTAAACAATTCTGAAGCTGGTCAGAGGTGGGGATCGTCTCCCATGCAGCCAGCAGCCCCCCTGCAAGGAGCGTCCTCATTGCTAAGCTGGGGAACCTTGAGGAGGCGTCTCTGAGTAAACGTGAGCTGAGCCCCAGGCCACCTGCTGCTGAACTTTTTCCACCCTTCCCAGGTAAAACACATGAATGTCTGCAAGGATTTGAAAGCCCAGAAAAAGGGCCGTGGAGCCACACCAGCGACAGCATGCCGGCGGACTTGGTGCCTGCAGGCCACCCAGGATGGTCCTGGCCCTGGGTGCTCTTCTGGAAGATTTCCATTTCCCTGCCTGAGATACCCGTCCTGCCCCGGCCCCCACTGCTTTTTTCCTTCCTCACCTCTGCCCAGGGAGAAATTCCAGCAGCAGGTATGGGTGACACATCCTCTTCTTTAGCAGGTGGCAGCCTGGCAACTGCTGCAGAAAGTCCAGCAGAGCCCCACTCACACTGGGCCACCCACAAAGCCGCGGCCTCTCACTCCCTCCCACCAGCCCAGCCCCGAGACTGCTGACAGGGCAGAGAAAATGGCGTCAGGCACAGCTGCAGGGGCTCTTGCTGCCTGGAGTGGTATTTATATTGATCTCAACCCAGGCACACCTGGGGAGGGCTGGCCGGCACGGTAAGGCTGCCCAGGTCAGCCAATCATCACCCCTCAGGGGCTCACAGTTGCAGAAAATGGAACTTGCTGAACCGGCCAGGTCCAAGGAACAGGTGTGGGTTCCTGAGAGTCAGGATAGACAAGGGGCTGCAGCTTTGGCTTGTTTTCTAATCATTTTATCTGGCCCATGAGTGGGAGACAACTTCAAGAAAACCCTCTCCTAATGAGAGGAACCCAGGAGTCAGGGAGAGGAGGGGTGGGTGGTGGTTGGAGACAGAGGCCTGGTGCCCCGGGTGCAGTGGAAGTCTCTGGAAGACCAGGTGGAGGGAGGCCGCACAGAGTGATGCCCAGGGTCACAGACCTGTCGCAGCTGCTGTTTGTTAGTTCAAGTCCTGCTCTGAGGTGCTCTGTGTCAGCTCTGAGCGACAGGTGAGATGGGGGTGCTCTGCAATGAGGGCTATGTGCACGGTTCCTGTGTGCCCAGCCCTGCCACGGTACCTGCAAGGGTAGCTCTGTATCCTGGGAGGGGCCTGACCACGAGAGCCCCGTGGGCTGGGGTGGGGGTGGGGTACCTGCCCAGGTGAGCTCCATATTCTGGGATTGGTCTGACCACGAGAGCCCCATGGGCTGCTGGGGACCTGGTAAAGGATGTCAGGACAGTCAGTGAAGCCACCGAGGATATACCTCCAGTTGCTCCTAATTCCTACACCCTGCTGGTCATTCTACCAACCACCAGGACATGGTATTCTGTATTAGTCTTCAATGATGCCTTCTTTTGTATTCCATTAGTCCCAGAGTCACAAGAAATTTTGGCTTGTGAGTGGCAGGACTCAACATACAACTAAAACAATACTTCCGGGCCGTCTTGCCTCAAGGGTTCAAAAATTCCCACACCATCTTTGGGGAAAGCTTAGCTAAAGACCTAAAAGTTCTACCTCTGGAAAAGGAAACCCTCCTTCAATATGCAGACGACATTCTGATCGCCAGCCCTACTAAGGAGGCCTCTGAACTACCAAGCCAATAAAGGATAGAAGTTGTCCAAGAAAAAGCTCAAATATCACAGACTGCGGTGACCTGCCTGGGCTTCATTCTCACACAAGGTCGGAGAAGCCCATCCCAGGAAAGGGAAGAAACCATTTGCAGCCTTACCCCTTTCTAAAATGAGAAGACAGCTTAGGGGTTCCTGGGGAGGCCAGGGTTTGCTGCTTCTGGATCCCTAACTACAGTCTACTAGCTGGGCCTCTATATGAAACACTGAAAGGAAAAGATGATGATCCTTTCGAACAGAATCCAGAAGTGGCCTTTCAAGAATGGAAAGAGCAGTCAATTCAGACCCTTGCCCTGGAACTCCCTAATTGAGCTAAACCCTTTGACCTTTACATTCCCGGTGAAAGGTGAATCGCCATTGGAGAATTAGTGCAAAAACTGGGACCACTTGAAATGGAACAAGGCAAGAATGCCATCCAGGTAAGATAAACTACAGTCACCAAGGGCTTGGCCAGCCGTCCCATCCGGCCAGGATACTGGGGGTATCTATAAACCTGGAAATCAGCAGCCTGCAAGGCCAGCTCCCTCCTAAGGGAAAAGGACCCCACGTGGTGATCCTAATCACCAACCATGCCCTGAAGTTGCAGGGTTCGCTCTGTGGGCACACCGACCTCGAGTGAGGAGGCCCTCCAACTCCAACATCCAGAGAGACAACCGGGGGCAACAGGGCACCATGACGACTCGTGTGAACATCACTTGACCTGGAGTTTCTCTCATAAAACAACAAGTGTGTCCCGAAGGAGTAGACTACTGCTTGCAGGACTTACTGCACCCAGAGGGGAGCTAATAATCTTGGCGGGGGAACCGTATATCACACTGTCACCATAGAAAAGCCTACAGGCACCGTGATGATGGTGGCCAATAAGAGCGGCTGGACTCCTGTTTACTTCAAAAGGCTGTTGACTCAGTGGCCATCATGGTCCTTGATCACCACTGACCCTGGACTGTCTGGGAGTTGAGCGGGCAGGGCTCTGACACCTGGTGCTGTTTTTACGTTAATTCAGGGGCCTAATTGAAGAAAGCACAGACTACTGGTCAGAGCATCTAGGCTGGCAGAAACGGTCAGCCTAAGGTGGCCGAACAAATGTGGGGCGCGGTAAAACCGGCCCCCACAGCGTCTCTGCACATCTCTTTCCTGGACCCTTAAAAGTCATTAGAATCTATAACACTCCCAATGCTGGTGCTCAGGCGGACGAGCAGGGAGGCAGGGGGCCTGGGAACAATCAACATCACCTGGAGGCTGCTGGGGAGAAGTTCTGACCCTCGTCCCCGGGTATGAGGGTTCCCAACTCAGCACTCAGCAGTTACAGAAGAAGGGTCTGCACCCTCAGCACTCCAAGAATGAGGAACGGGACAAAAGGCAGAGGAGGGGTTTGTCCCCAGCAAAGCCCATTAAAAATCCCTGGGAGATAAAAATAGAATCTGGGCAATAAAGTCAAGTCTGACCTTTTTTATCCTTTGTGCTTTGTCTAATTTCACGTGCTCCTAGGGTCCCGCATGCAGAGGTTCCACACCCGGCACTTCAGACCAGATTTCCTAGTGCAGAATGGCTGGGTCGACACCTCAGCTCCTGGGGCCCAGTGCAGACTCCGCGATATAGAGCCTGAGCTGCAGCCAACCCGGCCCTCGAGAGCTCCGCCCCCTCCCTCCCACTGACTCTGACAGGATCTCTACACAGCAGCCCAGCCCACAGCCCACGGGGTAGTGCATGCTCTCACCTCTCCATTCTCTGATCAAAATATAAAGTTTCCTTTGCTTCTGAACCAAACTCAGTCTCGATCTGTTGGCCCCAGTGACACTGGGCAGGGGGACACTTGTTGGGGCCCACTCTGGAGGATCAGTAACAGAAATTGAGACTATTGTAACTTCAATGAACAGATGTGTGAGCGAAACTGTAATTAACATAGAGCAGTGTATAAGGCTCGGGTAAAATAAGATGTTTCTAACACTTCCATTTGATATTTCCATCACTTTATTATAAGCAAGTTCAGTGAAAAGGTTTGTCCTATTTGTCAGGTCAATATTAGAGAAATGAAGTGATTTCTTTCCAAGGATGTACATCTAATAATCTTGGCTGAAGCTTCAATCTTGTTTTAAATGCTTTTCCACTGAAAGTGCTACCTCTCTTTCAGCTACCCCATTTCTGAGAAGTATGAAATCTTATAATTTATTATTACCAAAGGGGAAAGGTGGGAGGAGGGATAAATCAACAGTTTGGAATTAACACATACACACTGCTATGTATAAAATAGATCATCAACAAGGAACTACTGTATAGCACAGGGAACTACACTCAATATTTTGCAATAACCTATAAGGGGAAATAATCGGAAAAAGAATAGATATTTTTATTGACATCATCTACCAACGACAGATAAAATGTAACCTAAGGGAAGCCGATGGTGAGCGCTTCTGACCCTGAAGACTTCAATCATCTGAAGTTCGGACTCTGACTACTTCCCAAGGCCCTTAATGAACATACGTGTAGCCGTAGCTTAAAAATTCCCCAGTTTGGGGTTCGGGGAGACACTGATTTGAAAAAATCCCCGGTGTTCTCCTTACATGCACGGAACCCTTGCTACTGCTAAAATATGCCTGTCACACCCAGAGGATGGTACACCGTCTGATCAGGAAGAGTTTGGAAAAGGCATCTCATCTGCTCATCCCTTGGTGCTCGGGTTCACCCCTCCAGCGTCTTTCCTAACAATCTCCCCACTTGGGGATGTCAGCACTGTCAACATCCTGTTGCACACAGTTTGGAATCTGTCCAGAGGATGAAGCGGAAGGATGAGGAACAATGAGAGACAAGTCCTAGGTATTCGGACAGGCACATGTCACTCTAATTTCCAATCAGGAAGACGTATTGACCAAAGGCTAAGATTACCCACGGAAACAGAATAGGGCTTGAGGAAATCCCACTGTTTTGTGGCCAGTTCCCAAAAGCACAAGTTGAAAAATGGAACTCAGGGGCCCTAAAATTCACGAAACTGAAGAGCTGAAAATATCTATCGTCGAAAAATGTCTTGAGGTAAGTCACCGAAAAGGACTTGTAAGCAAGGGAGAATGGCAGGAAAGGGATTTGAGGAGGTAGAAAGGACTCGCCATTAAGCACAAGAAAAGGGGCTGAACATCGCCAACAATGCAGTTGGCCAAAAAAGGCGTATGCGTATTTTCTGAATATATTCAAGAAAAGGGTATATGCCCTTTTTAGCGAACGAAACAGGTGGGCACTGGAAAACAATACTACAAAATGTATCACTTCGCATTAGTCAGAAGAGCCATCCTCATAAAGTGTAAACACCAGAAATGCAGGACAGGGCGAGGTGAAAAGGGAGCCCTGTGAGGCTTATAGTGGAAATGTATATTGCCAACGGCCATTCTGAAGAAGTGTATTGTGTTTACTAAAGCATCTAAAAAATGAGCTACAGAGCATAGGGCACTTGCACTCACGGGCGGATATCTTGGGAAAGACAAAAATCGACAGGACAGAGGCACCTCAACGTTTACCGCCTCTCTGTTTAAAAGATACTCGACTAGGATATAACTTAAATGTCTCTGGAGGGAAAAAATGGATAAGAGAGATGTGGTACTTATGTAGAGTGGAATATTACTCAGCTCGGAAATCAATGAAATAAGGCCACTTGCAACAACTCCAAAGGAGTTACGTACGATCATTCTAAGTGACATAATTCAAAAAGAAAAAGACACATATCATAAGATATCACTTAAAGGTGGAATCAAAAATGGTTACACATGAAATAAATTACAAAAGATAAACATAGTCAAATAGGTAGAAAACACACATAAGGCTGCTAAAGGGGAAAGGTGGGGAGGAGTGAGGCATTATCCAGGAGGTTGAAATTAGCAAATATACGGTTTCAAATACCAAATTGATAATCGAAAAGGCCTACACGGTACCTAAAACAACCGTACTCAGCACACTCAAGTCACCGGAAAAGAATATATACGACTGGTAAGAATCTGAAGAAGAATTTATTGATGTCTCTCTATAGGTGAATCAAGTGCATGTACAGCACAGCGAGAAACAGACCATTGAAAATCACCTGTAATCAATATAATAATAAATTTAAGACAAAGGCACTGAGACAGAAAAATTCTTACACCTTTTGCTCAGGGGCTGTTAATCAACATGCATTGTACACATATAGACCCACAACAGGATGAGACATAAGGCTGGAAACTGTTCGCGCTAACAGAATTAGTGAGGTTGGGTGAGGAAATGCAGACCCTTTAAAGGAATACTGCCTGGTACCCATTCCATGGGTCCCAAATCTGCAGGTTCAAGGGAACTGCCTACAGGTAAAACATACATGGGAAATCCAGAGGACTGTACACCATGTGAACAGGAAATGTGTCTAAAATGCACCTCATTCTTCATCTACTGGTGTTCGGGTTCGCCATTCCAGCCACTTTACTAAAAATCTCCCCACTTGGAGAATCAGAGCCTTTAACCTCCTGTTTCGCACAGTTTCCAATTTGTGCAGAGGAAGAACAGAAAGAATGGGACCCAATGAGACACTAGCTGTGGGTGTTTCGACAGACACGTGTCAGTTTAATTTCCCATCGTGAAGAACAATTAACCAAAGGCTCAGCCTGCCAGCCCGGAACAAGAATAGGGCCTGAAGCAATCCTGCGGTTTTCAGCCAGTTCACAAAAAAGCGAGTTGAAAAATGAAGCTCAGGGGCAGTGCAATTCACAAAGCAGCAGAGTTATAAATGACACCTAACGTCCAAAAATATATTGAGATAAGGCAACGAAGAGGCTCTGAATGCAAGGCAGAATTGCAGCAAACAGATTTCAAGATTTCAAGTGAATATACTCAGGAAAAAAACGCACACGCCCTTTTTGGCCAACCAAGCAAGCAGGCAAAGCAAATCTGCACAACAAACAAATCTCATTTCCCACCACTCAAAAGGGCCATCAGAAAAATGTGTAAAAGACAGAAATGTAGGACAGGCCATTGGAGAACAGAGAGCCTTATTACGGGGATGTGCGCGATGTAAAATGCCGAGACCCACTCTGGAGAGCTGGATGGTGTTTTCAAAAATATTTAAAAAACAGAGCGACAGAACATAGGGCACTTCCACTCAAGGGTGAATATCTTGGGAAGACTAAAAATAAACAAGACACAGGCACCACAAAGTATAGGGCTGCTCCGTGTTCAAGAACCTAGATTTCGGTCCACCTTAAATATCACAGGAAATAGAACACTGGAAAAAGTTGTGGTACTTATGTACAACGGAATGTCACTCAGCCTTGAAATCACTGTCGTAAGGCCAGCAGCAGCATAATGAGTGGATTTAGGTACGATGATTCTAAGTGAAAGAAGTCACACAGAAAAAGAAACTTATCATAAGATATCACTCATAGACGGAATGTAAACATGGCTACACATGAACTGAATTACAAAACAGAACACAGTCACACATTTAGAAGACGCGCTTATGCCTGCTTAAGGGGAGAGGTGAGGTGGGGTGATGCATAAAACCAGAGTTTGAAATTAGCACAGATCCCGTTCCATAAACCACATATGTAATAGAGAAGACCTACTCTTTGCTCAGTGAACTGGACTCAACACCCGCTATGCACCGCAGAGGAATATACGTGACAAGTCAGAATCTTAAAACCTACGTATTGATATGTCTCCGTAAGGGAATCAAGTGTGTGTAGAGCGGCAGAAATACTGCAGTGAAATTCAGCTGAAGCCCATTATAAAAATAAATTTCGAAACACAAAAAAACACAAAGAGAGTGAGAGAGAGAGAAATTCTTACAAAATTCGTCCAGGGGCTGTGATGCACCCTGGATTGACCTTATCTACCCCCACAGCTGGATGACACATGAGGCTGGACACTTGGGGCTGAGAGGATTGGTGAGGTTGGGTGAGCAAATGCAGACCCTTTAAAGCAGTACTGCGCGCTACCCATTCCACGGGCCCCAACTCTCCAGGTTTAAGGGTATCTTTCTACAGCTAAAACACGCATGGGAAACCCAGAGGATGGTACACCGTGTGATCGGGAAAGGTTTCTAAAACGTACCTCACTTTTCCTCTCCTGGTGCTCGGGTTCGCCATTCCAGCCGCTTTACTAACCATCTCCCCATTTGGAGAGTCAGCGCCTTAAACCTCCTGTTTCGCACAGTCTGCAATTAGTGCGGAGGATGAACGGGATGAGGGGGAACCAATGAGAGAACAGCTGTAGGTGTTTGGACGGGCACATGCACCTCTAATTTCCCATCAGGAGGAAGAATTAACCAAAGCCTCAGCCTGCCGCCCCGGAACCAGAATAGGGCCTGAAGCAATCCTGCGGTTTTGCGGCCAGTTCACAAAAGAGCGAGTTGAAAAATGGAGCTCAGGGGCACTGCAGTTCACAAACCTGCAGAGTTAAGAAGGACAACTTTCGTCGAAAAATATATTGAGGTAAGGCAACGAAGAGGATTTGAAACCAAGGCAGAATTGCAGCAGACACGTTTCACCAGGTAGATTGGAGTCTCCTTTAAAGCACATGAAAAGCGGCCGAACTTCGACAATGATGCAGTTGCCCAAAAGGGGCGTATGCGTTTTTGCCTGAATATATTCAGGCAAAAACGCATACGCCCTTCTTGGCCAATCAAGGAAGCGGGCAATGGAAATCCGCACAGCAAAGAAGTCTCTCTTCAACCGGTCCAAAGGGCCATCCGAAAAAAGTGTAAAAACCAGAGAGGCAGGACAGGCCATGCAGACCAGGGAGCCTTGTTACCCTGATTGGCCGGATTTTAATTGCCAACAGCCACTCTGGAGAAGTGTACGGTGTTTCCGGAAACATGTGAAAAACAGAGCTACAGAGCATAGGGCACTTCCACTCACGGGCATATATCTTGGGAAATATAAAAATCAACAAGACACAGCCACCCCAAAGCTTAGGGCTCCTCTGTTTACAAAATCCTCGACTTGGGTACAACTTAAACACCCCAGGAAAGAGAAAAATGGATAAAGAAGCTGTGGTACTTATGTACAATGGAATGTCACTCAGCCTTGAAATCACTGTCGTAAGGCCAGCAGCAGCATAATGAGTGGATTTAGGTACGATGATTCTAAGTGAAAGAAGTCACACAGAAAAAGAAACTTATCATAAGATATCACTCATAGACGGAATGTAAACATGGCTACACATGAACTGAATTACAAAACAGAACACAGTCACACATTTAGAAGACGCGCTTATGCCTGCTTAAGGGGAGAGGTGAGGTGGGGTGATGCATAAAACCAGAGTTTGAAATTAGCACAGATCCCGTTCCATAAACCACATATGTAATAGAGAAGACCTACTCTTTGCTCAGTGAACTGGACTCAACACCCGCTATGCACCGCAGAGGAATATACGTGACAAGTCAGAATCTTAAAACCTATGTATTGATATGTCTCCGTAAGGGAATCAAGTGTGTGTAGAGCGGCAGAAATACTGCAGTGAAATTCAGCTGAAGCCCATTATAAAAATAAATTTCGAAACACAAAAAAACACAAAGAGAGTGAGAGAGAGAGAAATTCTTACAAAATTCGTCCAGGGGCTGTGATGCACCCTGGATTGACCTTATCTACCCCCACAGCTGGATGACACATGAGGCTGGACACTTGGGGCTGAGAGGATTGGTGAGGTTGGGTGAGCAAATGCAGACCCTTTAAAGCAGTACTGCGCGCTACCCATTCCACGGGCCCCAACTCTCCAGGTTTAAGGGTATCTTTCTACAGCTAAAACACGCATGGGAAACCCAGAGGATGGTACACCGTGTGATCGGGAAAGGTTTCTAAAACGTACCTCACTTTTCCTCTCCTGGTGCTCGGGTTCGCCATTCCAGCCGCTTTACTAACCATCTCCCCATTTGGAGAGTCAGAGCCTTAAACCTCCTGTTTCGCACAGTCTGCAATTAGTGCGGAGGATGAACGGGATGAGGGGGAACCAATGAGAGAACAGCTGTAGGTGTTTGGACGGGCACATGCACCTCTAATTTCCCATCAGGAGGAAGAATTAACCAAAGCCTCAGCCTGCCGCCCCGGAACCAGAATAGGGCCTGAAGCAATCCTGCGGTTTTGCGGCCAGTTCACAAAAGAGCGAGTTGAAAAATGGAGCTCAGGGGCACTGCAGTTCACAAACCTGCAGAGTTAAGGACAACTTTCGTCGAAAAATATATTGAGGTAAGGCAACGAAGAGGATTTGAAACCAAGGCAGAATTGCAGCAGACACGTTTCACCAAGTAGATTGGAGTCTCCTTTAAAGCACATGAAAAGCGGCCGAACTTCGACAATGATGCAGTTGCCCAAAAAGGGCGTATGCGTTTTTGCCTGAATATATTCAGGCAAAAACGCATACGCCCTTCTTGGCCAATCAAGGAAGCGGGCAATGGAAATCCGCACAGCAAAGAAGTCTCTCTTCAACCGGTCCAAAGGGCCATCCGAAAAAAGTGTAAAAACCAGAGAGGCAGGACAGGCCATGCAGACCAGGGAGCCTTGTTACCCTGATTGGCCGGATTTTAATTGCCAACAGCCACTCTGGAGAAGTGTACGGTGTTTCCGGAAACATGTGAAAAACAGAGCTACAGAGCATAGGGCACTTCCACTCACGGGCATATATCTTGGGAAATATAAAAATCAACAAGACACAGCCACCCCAAAGCTTAGGGCTCCTCTGTTTACAAAATCCTCGACTTGGGTACAACTTAAACACCCCAGGAAAGAGAAAAATGGATAAAGAAGCTGTGGTACTTATGTACAATGGAATGTCACTCAGCCTTGAAATCACTGTCGTAAGGCCAGCAGCAGCATAATGAGTGGATTTAGGTACGATGATTCTAAGTGAAAGAAGTCACACAGAAAAAGAAACTTATCATAAGATATCACTCATAGACAGAATGTAAACATGGCTACACATGAACTGAATTACAAAACAGAACACAGTCACACATTTAGAAGATGCGCTTATGCCTGCTTAAGGGGAGAGGTGAGGTGGGGTGATGCATAAAACCAGAGTTTGAAATTAGCACAGATCCCGTTCCATAAACCACATATGTAATAGAGAAGACCTACTCTTTGCTCAGTGAACTGGACTCAACACCCGCTATGCACCGCAGAGGAATATATGTGACAAGTCAGAATCTTAAAACCTATGTATTGATATGTCTCCGTAAGGGAATCAAGTGTGTGTAGAGCGGCAGAAATACTGCAGTGAAATTCAGCTGAAGCCCATTATAAAAATAAATTTCGAAACACAAAAAAACACAAAGAGAGTGAGAGAGAGAGAAATTCTTACAAAATTCGTCCAGGGGCTGTGATGCACCCTGGATTGACCTTATCTACCCCCACAGCTGGATGACACATGAGGCTGGACACTTGGGGCTGAGAGGATTGGTGAGGTTGGGTGAGCAAATGCAGACCCTTTAAAGCAGTACTGCGCGCTACCCATTCCACGGGCCCCAACTCTCCAGGTTTAAGGGTATCTTCCTACAGCTAAAACACGCATGGGAAACCCAGAGGATGGTACACCGTGTGATCGGGAAAGGTTTCTAAAACGTACCTCACTTTTCCTCTCCTGGTGCTCGGGTTCGCCATTCCAGCCGCTTTACTAACCATCTCCCCATTTGGAGAGTCAGAGCCTTAAACCTCCTGTTTCGCACAGTCTGCAATTAGTGCGGAGGATGAACGGGATGAGGGGGAACCAATGAGAGAACAGCTGTAGGTGTTTGGACGGGCACATGCACCTCTAATTTCCCATCAGGAGGAAGAATTAACCAAAGCCTCAGCCTGCCGCCCCGGAACCAGAATAGGGCCTGAAGCAATCCTGCGGTTTTGCGGCCAGTTCACAAAAGAGCGAGTTGAAAAATGGAGCTCAGGGGCACTGCAGTTCACAAACCTGCAGAGTTAAAAAGGACAACTTTCGTCGAAAAATATATTGAGGTAAGGCAACGAAGAGGATTTGAAACCAAGGCAGAATTGCAGCAGACACGTTTCACCAAGTAGATTGGAGTCTCCTTTAAAGCACATGAAAAGCGGCCGACTTCGACAATGATGCAGTTGCCCAAAAAGGGCGTATGCGTTTTTGCCTGAATATATTCAGGCAAAAACGCATACGCCCTTCTTGGCCAATCAAGGAAGCGGGCAATGGAAATCCGCACAGCAAAGAAGTCTCTCTTCAACCGGTCCAAAGGGCCATCCGAAAAAAGTGTAAAAACCAGAGAGGCAGGACGGGCCATGCAGACCAGGGAGCCTTGTTACCCTGATTGGCCGGATTTTAATTGCCAACAGCCACTCTGGAGAAGTGTATGGTGTTTCCGGAAACATGTGAAAAACAGAGCTACAGAGCATAGGGCACTTCCACTCACGGGCATATATCTTGGGAAATATAAAAATCAACAAGACACAGCCACCCCAAAGCTTAGGGCTCCTCTGTTTACAAAATCCTCGACTTGGGTACAACTTAAACACCCCAGGAAAGAGAAAAATGGATAAAGAAGCTGTGGTACTTATGTACAATGGAATGTCACTCAGCCTTGAAATCACTGTCGTAAGGCCAGCAGCAGCATAATGAGTGGATTTAGGTACGATGATTCTAAGTGAAAGAAGTCACACAGAAAAAGAAACTTATCATAAGATATCACTCATAGACGGAATGTAAACATGGCTACACATGAACTGAATTACAAAACAGAACACAGTCACACATTTAGAAGACGCGCTTATGCCTGCTTAAGGGGAGAGGTGAGGTGGGGTGATGCATAAAACCAGAGTTTGAAATTAGCACAGATCCCGTTCCATAAACCACATATGTAATAGAGAAGACCTACTCTTTGCTCAGTGAACTGGACTCAACACCCCCTATGCACCGCAGAGGAATATACGTGACAAGTCAGAATCTTAAAACCTACGTATTGATATGTCTCCGTAAGGGAATCAAGTGTGTGTAGAGCGGCAGAAATACTGCAGTGAAATTCAGCTGAAGCCCATTATAAAAATAAATTTCGAAACACAAAAAAACACAAAGAGAGTGAGAGAGAGAGAAATTCTTACAAAATTCGTCCAGGGGCTGTGATGCACCCTGGATTGACCTTATCTACCCCCACAGCTGGATGACACATGAGGCTGGACACTTGGGGCTGAGAGGATTGGTGAGGTTGGGTGAGCAAATGCAGACCCTTTAAAGCAGTACTGCGCGCTACCCATTCCACGGGCCCCAACTCTCCAGGTTTAAGGGTATCTTTCTACAGCTAAAACACGCATGGGAAACCCAGAGGATGGTACACCGTGTGATCGGGAAAGGTTTCTAAAACGTACCTCACTTTTCCTCTCCTGGTGCTCGGGTTCGCCATTCCAGCCGCTTTACTAACCATCTCCTCATTTGGAGAGTCAGAGCCTTAAACCTCCTGTTTCGCACAGTCTGCAATTAGTGCGGAGGATGAACGGGATGAGGGGGAACCAATGAGAGAACAGCTGTAGGTGTTTGGACGGGCACATGCACCTCTAATTTCCCATCAGGAGGAAGAATTAACCAAAGCCTCAGCCTGCCGCCCCGGAACCAGAATAGGGCCTGAAGCAATCCTGCGGTTTTGCGGCCAGTTCACAAAAGAGCGAGTTGAAAAATGGAGCTCAGGGGCACTGCAGTTCACAAACCTGCAGAGTTAAAAAGGACAACTTTCGTCGAAAAATATATTGAGGTAAGGCAACGAAGAGGATTTGAAACCAAGGCAGAATTGCAGCAGACACGTTTCACCAAGTAGATTGGAGTCTCCTTTAAAGCACATGAAAAGCGGCCGAACTTCGACAATGATGCAGTTGCCCAAAAAGGGCGTATGCGTTTTTGCCTGAATATATTCAGGCAAAAACGCAAACGCCCTTCTTGGCCAATCAAGGAAGCGGGCAATGGAAATCCGCACAGCAAAGAAGTCTCTCTTCAACCGGTCCAAAGGGCCATCCGAAAAAAGTGTAAAAACCAGAGAGGCAGGACAGGCCATGCAGACCAGGGAGCCTTGTTACCCTGATTGGCCGGATTTTAATTGCCAACAGCCACTCTGGAGAAGTGTACGGTGTTTCCGGAAACATGTGAAAAACAGAGCTACAGAGCATAGGGCACTTCCACTCACGGGCATATATCTTGGGAAATATAAAAATCAACAAGACACAGCCACCCCAAAGCTTAGGGCTCCTCTGTTTACAAAATCCTCGACTTGGGTACAACTTAAACACCCCAGGAAAGAGAAAAATGGATAAAGAAGCTGTGGTACTTATGTACAATGGAATGTCACTCAGCCTTGAAATCACTGTCGTAAGGCCAGCAGCAGCATAATGAGTGGATTTAGGTACGATGATTCTAAGTGAAAGAAGTCACACAGAAAAAGAAACTTATCATAAGATATCACTCATAGACGGAATGTAAACATGGCTACACATGAACTGAATTACAAAACAGAACACAGTCACACATTTAGAAGATGCGCTTATGCCTGCTTAAGGGGAGAGGTGAGGTGGGGTGATGCATAAAACCAGAGTTTGAAATTAGCACAGATCCCGTTCCATAAACCACATATGTAATAGAGAAGACCTACTCTTTGCTCAGTGAACTGGACTCAACACCCGCTATGCACCGCAGAGGAATATATGTGACAAGTCAGAATCTTAAAACCTACGTATTGATATGTCTCCGTAAGGGAATCAAGTGTGTGTAGAGCGGCAGAAATACTGCAGTGAAATTCAGCTGAAGCCCATTATAAAAATAAATTTCGAAACACAAAAAAACACAAAGAGAGTGAGAGAGAGAGAAATTCTTACAAAATTCGTCCAGGGGCTGTGATGCACCCTGGATTGACCTTATCTACCCCCACAGCTGGATGACACATGAGGCTGGACACTTGGGGCTGAGAGGATTGGTGAGGTTGGGTGAGCAAATGCAGACCCTTTAAAGCAGTACTGCGCGCTACCCATTCCACGGGCCCCAACTCTCCAGGTTTAAGGGTATCTTCCTACAGCTAAAACACGCATGGGAAACCCAGAGGATGGTACACCGTGTGATCGGGAAAGGTTTCTAAAACGTACCTCACTTTTCCTCTCCTGGTGCTCGGGTTCGCCATTCCAGCCGCTTTACTAACCATCTCCCCATTTGGAGAGTCAGCGCCTTAAACCTCCTGTTTCGCACAGTCTGCAATTAGTGCGGAGGATGAACGGGATGAGGGGGAACCAATGAGAGAACAGCTGTAGGTGTTTGGACGGGCACATGCACCTCTAATTTCCCATCAGGAGGAAGAATTAACCAAAGCCTCAGCCTGCCGCCCCGGAACCAGAATAGGGCCTGAAGCAATCCTGCGGTTTTGCGGCCAGTTCACAAAAGAGCGAGTTGAAAAATGGAGCTCAGGGGCACTGCAGTTCACAAACCTGCAGAGTTAAGAAGGACAACTTTCGTCGAAAAATATATTGAGGTAAGGCAACGAAGAGGATTTGAAACCAAGGCAGAATTGCAGCAGACACGTTTCACCAAGTAGATTGGAGTCTCCTTTAAAGCACATGAAAAGCGGCCGACTTCGACAATGATGCAGTTGCCCAAAAAGGGCGTATGCGTTTTTGCCTGAATATATTCAGGCAAAAACGCAAACGCCCTTCTTGGCCAATCAAGGAAGCGGGCAATGGAAATCCGCACAGCAAAGAAGTCTCTCTTCAACCGGTCCAAAGGGCCATCCGAAAAAAGTGTAAAAACCAGAGAGGCAGGACAGGCCATGCAGACCAGGGAGCCTTGTTACCCTGATTGGCTGGATTTTAATTGCCAACAGCCACTCTGGAGAAGTGTATGGTGTTTCCGGAAACATGTGAAAAACAGAGCTACAGAGCATAGGGCACTTCCACTCACGGGCATATATCTTGGGAAATATAAAAATCAACAAGACACAGCCACCCCAAAGCTTAGGGCTCCTCTGTTTACAAAATCCTCGACTTGGGTACAACTTAAACACCCCAGGAAAGAGAAAAATGGATAAAGAAGCTGTGGTACTTATGTACAATGGAATGTCACTCAGCCTTGAAATCACTGTCGTAAGGCCAGCAGCAGCATAATGAGTGGATTTAGGTACGATGATTCTAAGTGAAAGAAGTCACACAGAAAAAGAAACTTATCATAAGATATCACTCATAGACGGAATGTAAACATGGCTACACATGAACTGAATTACAAAACAGAACACAGTCACACATTTAGAAGACGCGCTTATGCCTGCTTAAGGGGAGAGGTGAGGTGGGGTGATGCATAAAACCAGAGTTTGAAATTAGCACAGATCCCGTTCCATAAACCACATATGTAATAGAGAAGACCTACTCTTTGCTCAGTGAACTGGACTCAACACCCCCTATGCACCGCAGAGGAATATACGTGACAAGTCAGAATCTTAAAACCTACGTATTGATATGTCTCCGTAAGGGAATCAAGTGTGTGTAGAGCGGCAGAAATACTGCAGTGAAATTCAGCTGAACCCCATTATAAAAATAAATTTCGAAACACAAAAAAACACAAAGAGAGTGAGAGAGAGAGAAATTCTTACAAAATTCGTCCAGGGGCTGTGATGCACCCTGGATTGACCTTATCTACCCCCACAGCTGGATGACACATGAGGCTGGACACTTGGGGCTGAGAGGATTGGTGAGGTTGGGTGAGCAAATGCAGACCCTTTAAAGCAGTACTGCGCGCTACCCATTCCACGGGCCCCAACTCTCCAGGTTTAAGGGTATCTTCCTACAGCTAAAACACGCATGGGAAACCCAGAGGATGGTACACCGTGTGATCGGGAAAGGTTTCTAAAACGTACCTCACTTTTCCTCTCCTGGTGCTCGGGTTCGCCATTCCAGCCGCTTTACTAACCATCTCCCCATTTGGAGAGTCAGAGCCTTAAACCTCCTGTTTCGCACAGTCTGCAATTAGTGCGGAGGATGAACGGGATGAGGGGGAACCAATGAGAGAACAGCTGTAGGTGTTTGGACGGGCACATGCACCTCTAATTTCCCATCAGGAGGAAGAATTAACCAAAGCCTCAGCCTGCCGCCCCGGAACCAGAATAGGGCCTGAAGCAATCCTGCGGTTTTGCGGCCAGTTCACAAAAGAGCGAGTTGAAAAATGGAGCTCAGGGGCACTGCAGTTCACAAACCTGCAGAGTTAAGAAGGACAACTTTCGTCGAAAAATATATTGAGGTAAGGCAACGAAGAGGATTTGAAACCAAGGCAGAATTGCAGCAGACACGTTTCACCAAGTAGATTGGAGTCTCCTTTAAAGCACATGAAAAGCGGCCGACTTCGACAATGATGCAGTTGCCCAAAAAGGGCGTATGCGTTTTTGCCTGAATATATTCAGGCAAAAACGCAAACGCCCTTCTTGGCCAATCAAGGAAGCGGGCAATGGAAATCCGCACAGCAAAGAAGTCTCTCTTCAACCGGTCCAAAGGGCCATCCGAAAAAAGTGTAAAAACCAGAGAGGCAGGACAGGCCATGCAGACCAGGGAGCCTTGTTACCCTGATTGGCCGGATTTTAATTGCCAACAGCCACTCTGGAGAAGTGTACGGTGTTTCCGGAAACATGTGAAAAACAGAGCTACAGAGCATAGGGCACTTCCACTCACGGGCATATATCTTGGGAAATATAAAAATCAACAAGACACAGCCACCCCAAAGCTTAGGGCTCCTCTGTTTACAAAATCCTCGACTTGGGTACAACTTAAACACCCCAGGAAAGAGAAAAATGGATAAAGAAGCTGTGGTACTTATGTACAATGGAATGTCACTCAGCCTTGAAATCACTGTCGTAAGGCCAGCAGCAGCATAATGAGTGGATTTAGGTACGATGATTCTAAGTGAAAGAAGTCACACAGAAAAAGAAACTTATCATAAGATATCACTCATAGACGGAATGTAAACATGGCTACACATGAACTGAATTACAAAACAGAACACAGTCACACATTTAGAAGACGCGCTTATGCCTGCTTAAGGGGAGAGGTGAGGTGGGGTGATGCATAAAACCAGAGTTTGAAATTAGCACAGATCCCGTTCCATAAACCACATATGTAATAGAGAAGACCTACTCTTTGCTCAGTGAACTGGACTCAACACCCGCTATGCACCACAGAGGAATATATGTGACAAGTCAGAATCTTAAAACCTACGTATTGATATGTCTCCGTAAGGGAATCAAGTGTGTGTAGAGCGGCAGAAATACTGCAGTGAAATTCAGCTGAAGCCCATTATAAAAATAAATTTCGAAACACAAAAAAACACAAAGAGAGTGAGAGAGAGAGAAATTCTTACAAAATTCGTCCAGGGGCTGTGATGCACCCTGGATTGACCTTATCTACCCCCACAGCTGGATGACACATGAGGCTGGACACTTGGGGCTGAGAGGATTGGTGAGGTTGGGTGAGCAAATGCAGACCCTTTAAAGCAGTACTGCGCGCTACCCATTCCACGGGCCCCAACTCTCCAGGTTTAAGGGTATCTTCCTACAGCTAAAACACGCATGGGAAACCCAGAGGATGGTACACCGTGTGATCGGGAAAGGTTTCTAAAACGTACCTCACTTTTCCTCTCCTGGTGCTCGGGTTCGCCATTCCAGCCGCTTTACTAACCATCTCCCCATTTGGAGAGTCAGAGCCTTAAACCTCCTGTTTCGCACAGTCTGCAATTAGTGCGGAGGATGAACGGGATGAGGGGGAACCAATGAGAGAACAGCTGTAGGTGTTTGGACGGGCACATGCACCTCTAATTTCCCATCAGGAGGAAGAATTAACCAAAGCCTCAGCCTGCCGCCCCGGAACCAGAATAGGGCCTGAAGCAATCCTGCGGTTTTGCGGCCAGTTCACAAAAGAGCGAGTTGAAAAATGGAGCTCAGGGGCACTGCAGTTCACAAACCTGCAGAGTTAAAAAGGACAACTTTCGTCGAAAAATATATTGAGGTAAGGCAACGAAGAGGATTTGAAACCAAGGCAGAATTGCAGCAGACACGTTTCACCAAGTAGATTGGAGTCTCCTTTAAAGCACATGAAAAGCGGCCGACTTCGACAATGATGCAGTTGCCCAAAAAGGGCGTATGCGTTTTTGCCTGAATATATTCAGGCAAAAATGCATACGCCCTTCTTGGCCAATCAAGGAAGCGGGCTATGGAAATCCGCACAGCAAAGAAGTCTCTCTTCAACCGGTCCAAAGGGCCATCCGAAAAAAGTGTAAAAACCAGAGAGGCAGGACGGGCCATGCAGACCAGGGAGCCTTGTTACCCTGATTGGCTGGATTTTAATTGCCAACAGCCACTCTGGAGAAGTGTATGGTGTTTCCGGAAACATGTGAAAAACAGAGCTACAGAGCATAGGGCACTTCCACTCACGGGCATATATCTTGGGAAATATAAAAATCAACAAGACACAGCCACCCCAAAGCTTAGGGCTCCTCTGTTTACAAAATCCTCGACTTGGGTACAACTTAAACACCCCAGGAAAGAGAAAAATGGATAAAGAAGCTGTGGTACTTATGTACAATGGAATGTCACTCAGCCTTGAAATCACTGTCGTAAGGCCAGCAGCAGCATAATGAGTGGATTTAGGTACGATGATTCTAAGTGAAAGAAGTCACACAGAAAAAGAAACTTATCATAAGATATCACTCATAGACGGAATGTAAACATGGCTACACATGAACTGAATTACAAAACAGAACACAGTCACACATTTAGAAGACGCGCTTATGCCTGCTTAAGGGGAGAGGTGAGGTGGGGTGATGCATAAAACCAGAGTTTGAAATTAGCACAGATCCCGTTCCATAAACCACATATGTAATAGAGAAGACCTACTCTTTGCTCAGTGAACTGGACTCAACACCCCCTATGCACCGCAGAGGAATATACGTGACAAGTCAGAATCTTAAAACCTACGTATTGATATGTCTCCGTAAGGGAATCAAGTGTGTGTAGAGCGGCAGAAATACTGCAGTGAAATTCAGCTGAAGCCCATTATAAAAATAAATTTCGAAACACAAAAAAACACAAAGAGAGTGAGAGAGAGAGAAATTCTTACAAAATTCGTCCAGGGGCTGTGATGCACCCTGGATTGACCTTATCTACCCCCACAGCTGGATGACACATGAGGCTGGACACTTGGGGCTGAGAGGATTGGTGAGGTTGGGTGAGCAAATGCAGACCCTTTAAAGCAGTACTGCGCGCTACCCATTCCACGGGCCCCAACTCTCCAGGTTTAAGGGTATCTTTCTACAGCTAAAACACGCATGGGAAACCCAGAGGATGGTACACCGTGTGATCGGGAAAGGTTTCTAAAACGTACCTCACTTTTCCTCTCCTGGTGCTCGGGTTCGCCATTCCAGCCGCTTTACTAACCATCTCCCCATTTGGAGAGTCAGAGCCTTAAACCTCCTGTTTCGCACAGTCTGCAATTAGTGCGGAGGATGAACGGGATGAGGGGGAACCAATGAGAGAACAGCTGTAGGTGTTTGGACGGGCACATGCACCTCTAATTTCCCATCAGGAGGAAGAATTAACCAAAGCCTCAGCCTGCCGCCCCGGAACCAGAATAGGGCCTGAAGCAATCCTGCGGTTTTGCGGCCAGTTCACAAAAGAGCGAGTTGAAAAATGGAGCTCAGGGGCACTGCAGTTCACAAACCTGCAGAGTTAAAAAGGACAACTTTCGTCGAAAAATATATTGAGGTAAGGCAACGAAGAGGATTTGAAACCAAGGCAGAATTGCAGCAGACACGTTTCACCAAGTAGATTGGAGTCTCCTTTAAAGCACATGAAAAGCGGCCGACTTCGACAATGATGCAGTTGCCCAAAAAGGGCGTATGCGTTTTTGCCTGAATATATTCAGGCAAAAACGCAAACGCCCTTCTTGGCCAATCAAGGAAGCGGGCAATGGAAATCCGCACAGCAAAGAAGTCTCTCTTCAACCGGTCCAAAGGGCCATCCGAAAAAAGTGTAAAAACCAGAGAGGCAGGACAGGCCATGCAGACCAGGGAGCCTTGTTACCCTGATTGGCCGGATTTTAATTGCCAACAGCCACTCTGGAGAAGTGTACGGTGTTTCCGGAAACATGTGAAAAACAGAGCTACAGAGCATAGGGCACTTCCACTCACGGGCATATATCTTGGGAAATATAAAAATCAACAAGACACAGCCACCCCAAAGCTTAGGGCTCCTCTGTTTACAAAATCCTCGACTTGGGTACAACTTAAACACCCCAGGAAAGAGAAAAATGGATAAAGAAGCTGTGGTACTTATGTACAATGGAATGTCACTCAGCCTTGAAATCACTGTCGTAAGGCCAGCAGCAGCATAATGAGTGGATTTAGGTACGATGATTCTAAGTGAAAGAAGTCACACAGAAAAAGAAACTTATCATAAGATATCACTCATAGACGGAATGTAAACATGGCTACACATGAACTGAATTACAAAACAGAACACAGTCACACATTTAGAAGACGCGCTTATGCCTGCTTAAGGGGAGAGGTGAGGTGGGGTGATGCATAAAACCAGAGTTTGAAATTAGCACAGATCCCGTTCCATAAACCACATATGTAATAGAGAAGACCTACTCTTTGCTCAGTGAACTGGACTCAACACCCGCTATGCACCACAGAGGAATATATGTGACAAGTCAGAATCTTAAAACCTATGTATTGATATGTCTCCGTAAGGGAATCAAGTGTGTGTAGAGCGGCAGAAATACTGCAGTGAAATTCAGCTGAAGCCCATTATAAAAATAAATTTCGAAACACAAAAAAACACAAAGAGAGTGAGAGAGAGAGAAATTCTTACAAAATTCGTCCAGGGGCTGTGATGCACCCTGGATTGACCTTATCTACCCCCACAGCTGGATGACACATGAGGCTGGACACTTGGGGCTGAGAGGATTGGTGAGGTTGGGTGAGCAAATGCAGACCCTTTAAAGCAGTACTGCGCGCTACCCATTCCACGGGCCCCAACTCTCCAGGTTTAAGGGTATCTTCCTACAGCTAAAACACGCATGGGAAACCCAGAGGATGGTACACCGTGTGATCGGGAAAGGTTTCTAAAACGTACCTCACTTTTCCTCTCCTGGTGCTCGGGTTCGCCATTCCAGCCGCTTTACTAACCATCTCCCCATTTGGAGAGTCAGCGCCTTAAACCTCCTGTTTCGCACAGTCTGCAATTAGTGCGGAGGATGAACGGGATGAGGGGGAACCAATGAGAGAACAGCTGTAGGTGTTTGGACGGGCACATGCACCTCTAATTTCCCATCAGGAGGAAGAATTAACCAAAGCCTCAGCCTGCCGCCCCGGAACCAGAATAGGGCCTGAAGCAATCCTGCGGTTTTGCGGCCAGTTCACAAAAGAGCGAGTTGAAAAATGGAGCTCAGGGGCACTGCAGTTCACAAACCTGCAGAGTTAAAAAGGACAACTTTCGTCGAAAAATATATTGAGGTAAGGCAACGAAGAGGATTTGAAACCAAGGCAGAATTGCAGCAGACACGTTTCACCAAGTAGATTGGAGTCTCCTTTAAAGCACATGAAAAGCGGCCGACTTCGACAATGATGCAGTTGCCCAAAAAGGGCGTATGCGTTTTTGCCTGAATATATTCAGGCAAAAATGCATACGCCCTTCTTGGCCAATCAAGGAAGCGGGCAATGGAAATCCGCACAGCAAAGAAGTCTCTCTTCAACCGGTCCAAAGGGCCATCCGAAAAAAGTGTAAAAACCAGAGAGGCAGGACGGGCCATGCAGACCAGGGAGCCTTGTTACCCTGATTGGCTGGATTTTAATTGCCAACAGCCACTCTGGAGAAGTGTATGGTGTTTCCGGAAACATGTGAAAAACAGAGCTACAGAGCATAGGGCACTTCCACTCACGGGCATATATCTTGGGAAATATAAAAATCAACAAGACACAGCCACCCCAAAGCTTAGGGCTCCTCTGTTTACAAAATCCTCGACTTGGGTACAACTTAAACACCCCAGGAAAGAGAAAAATGGATAAAGAAGCTGTGGTACTTATGTACAATGGAATGTCACTCAGCCTTGAAATCACTGTCGTAAGGCCAGCAGCAGCATAATGAGTGGATTTAGGTACGATGATTCTAAGTGAAAGAAGTCACACAGAAAAAGAAACTTATCATAAGATATCACTCATAGACGGAATGTAAACATGGCTACACATGAACTGAATTACAAAACAGAACACAGTCACACATTTAGAAGACGCGCTTATGCCTGCTTAAGGGGAGAGGTGAGGTGGGGTGATGCATAAAACCAGAGTTTGAAATTAGCACAGATCCCGTTCCATAAACCACATATGTAATAGAGAAGACCTACTCTTTGCTCAGTGAACTGGACTCAACACCCGCTATGCACCGCAGAGGAATATACGTGACAAGTCAGAATCTTAAAACCTACGTATTGATATGTCTCCGTAAGGGAATCAAGTGTGTGTAGAGCGGCAGAAATACTGCAGTGAAATTCAGCTGAAGCCCATTATAAAAATAAATTTCGAAACACAAAAAAACACAAAGAGAGTGAGAGAGAGAGAAATTCTTACAAAATTCGTCCAGGGGCTGTGATGCACCCTGGATTGACCTTATCTACCCCCACAGCTGGATGACACATGAGGCTGGACACTTGGGGCTGAGAGGATTGGTGAGGTTGGGTGAGCAAATGCAGACCCTTTAAAGCAGTACTGCGCGCTACCCATTCCACGGGCCCCAACTCTCCAGGTTTAAGGGTATCTTCCTACAGCTAAAACACGCATGGGAAACCCAGAGGATGGTACACCGTGTGATCGGGAAAGGTTTCTAAAACGTACCTCACTTTTCCTCTCCTGGTGCTCGGGTTCGCCATTCCAGCCGCTTTACTAACCATCTCCCCATTTGGAGAGTCAGAGCCTTAAACCTCCTGTTTCGCACAGTCTGCAATTAGTGCGGAGGATGAACGGGATGAGGGGGAACCAATGAGAGAACAGCTGTAGGTGTTTGGACGGGCACATGCACCTCTAATTTCCCATCAGGAGGAAGAATTAACCAAAGCCTCAGCCTGCCGCCCCGGAACCAGAATAGGGCCTGAAGCAATCCTGCGGTTTTGCGGCCAGTTCACAAAAGAGCGAGTTGAAAAATGGAGCTCAGGGGCACTGCAGTTCACAAACCTGCAGAGTTAAAAAGGACAACTTTCGTCGAAAAATATATTGAGGTAAGGCAACGAAGAGGATTTGAAACCAAGGCAGAATTGCAGCAGACACGTTTCACCAAGTAGATTGGAGTCTCCTTTAAAGCACATGAAAAGCGGCCGAACTTCGACAATGATGCAGTTGCCCAAAAAGGGCGTATGCGTTTTTGCCTGAATATATTCAGGCGAAAACGCAAACGCCCTTCTTGGCCAATCAAGGAAGCGGGCAATGGAAATCCGCACAGCAAAGAAGTCTCTCTTCAACCGGTCCAAAGGGCCATCCGAAAAAAGTGTAAAAACCAGAGAGGCAGGACGGGCCATGCAGACCAGGGAGCCTTGTTACCCTGATTGGCCGGATTTTAATTGCCAACAGCCACTCTGGAGAAGTGTACGGTGTTTCCGGAAACATGTGAAAAACAGAGCTACAGAGCATAGGGCACTTCCACTCACGGGCATATATCTTGGGAAATATAAAAATCAACAAGACACAGCCACCCCAAAGCTTAGGGCTCCTCTGTTTACAAAATCCTCGACTTGGGTACAACTTAAACACCCCAGGAAAGAGAAAAATGGATAAAGAAGCTGTGGTACTTATGTACAATGGAATGTCACTCAGCCTTGAAATCACTGTCGTAAGGCCAGCAGCAGCATAATGAGTGGATTTAGGTACGATGATTCTAAGTGAAAGAAGTCACACAGAAAAAGAAACTTATCATAAGATATCACTCATAGACGGAATGTAAACATGGCTACACATGAACTGAATTACAAAACAGAACACAGTCACACATTTAGAAGACGCGCTTATGCCTGCTTAAGGGGAGAGGTGAGGTGGGGTGATGCATAAAACCAGAGTTTGAAATTAGCACAGATCCCGTTCCATAAACCACATATGTAATAGAGAAGACCTACTCTTTGCTCAGTGAACTGGACTCAACACCACCTATGCACCGCAGAGGAATATACGTGACAAGTCAGAATCTTAAAACCTACGTATTGATATGTCTCCGTAAGGGAATCAAGTGTGTGTAGAGCGGCAGAAATACTGCAGTGAAATTCAGCTGAAGCCCATTATAAAAATAAATTTCGAAACACAAAAAAACACAAAGAGAGTGAGAGAGAGAGAAATTCTTACAAAATTCGTCCAGGGGCTGTGATGCACCCTGGATTGACCTTAGCTACCCCCACAGCTGGATGACACATGAGGCTGGACACTTGGGGCTGAGAGGATTGGTGAGGTTGGGTGAGCAAATGCAGACCCTTTAAAGCAGTACTGCGCGCTACCCATTCCACGGGCCCCAACTCTCCAGGTTTAAGGGTATCTTCCTACAGCTAAAACACGCATGGGAAACCCAGAGGATGGTACACCGTGTGATCGGGAAAGGTTTCTAAAACGTACCTCACTTTTCCTCTCCTGGTGCTCGGGTTCGCCATTCCAGCCGCTTTACTAACCATCTCCCCATTTGGAGAGTCAGAGCCTTAAACCTCCTGTTTCGCACAGTCTGCAATTAGTGCGGAGGATGAACGGGATGAGGGGGAACCAATGAGAGAACAGCTGTAGGTGTTTGGACGGGCACATGCACCTCTAATTTCCCATCAGGAGGAAGAATTAACCAAAGCCTCAGCCTGCCGCCCCGGAACCAGAATAGGGCCTGAAGCAATCCTGCGGTTTTGCGGCCAGTTCACAAAAGAGCGAGTTGAAAAATGGAGCTCAGGGGCACTGCAGTTCACAAACCTGCAGAGTTAAAAAGGACAACTTTCGTCGAAAAATATATTGAGGTAAGGCAACGAAGAGGATTTGAAACCAAGGCAGAATTGCAGCAGACACGTTTCACCAAGTAGATTGGAGTCTCCTTTAAAGCACATGAAAAGCGGCCGACTTCGACAATGATGCAGTTGCCCAAAAAGGGCGTATGCGTTTTTGCCTGAATATATTCAGGCAAAAACGCATACGCCCTTCTTGGCCAATCAAGGAAGCGGGCAATGGAAATCCGCACAGCAAAGAAGTCTCTCTTCAACCGGTCCAAAGGGCCATCCGAAAAAAGTGTAAAAACCAGAGAGGCAGGACGGGCCATGCAGACCAGGGAGCCTTGTTACCCTGATTGGCCGGATTTTAATTGCCAACAGCCACTCTGGAGAAGTGTACGGTGTTTCCGGAAACATGTGAAAAACAGAGCTACAGAGCATAGGGCACTTCCACTCACGGGCATATATCTTGGGAAATATAAAAATCAACAAGACACAGCCACCCCAAAGCTTAGGGCTCCTCTGTTTACAAAATCCTCGACTTGGGTACAACTTAAACACCCCAGGAAAGAGAAAAATGGATAAAGAAGCTGTGGTACTTATGTACAATGGAATGTCACTCAGCCTTGAAATCACTGTCGTAAGGCCAGCAGCAGCATAATGAGTGGATTTAGGTACGATGATTCTAAGTGAAAGAAGTCACACAGAAAAAGAAACTTATCATAAGATATCACTCATAGACGGAATGTAAACATGGCTACACATGAACTGAATTACAAAACAGAACACAGTCACACATTTAGAAGACGCGCTTATGCCTGCTTAAGGGGAGAGGTGAGGTGGGGTGATGCATAAAACCAGAGTTTGAAATTAGCACAGATCCCGTTCCATAAACCACATATGTAATAGAGAAGACCTACTCTTTGCTCAGTGAACTGGACTCAACACCCCCTATGCACCGCAGAGGAATATACGTGACAAGTCAGAATCTTAAAACCTACGTATTGATATGTCTCCGTAAGGGAATCAAGTGTGTGTAGAGCGGCAGAAATACTGCAGTGAAATTCAGCTGAAGCCCATTATAAAAATAAATTTCGAAACACAAAAAAACAAAGAGAGTGAGAGAGAGAGAAATTCTTACAAAATTCGTCCAGGGGCTGTGATGCACCCTGGATTGACCTTATCTACCCCCACAGCTGGATGACACATGAGGCTGGACACTTGGGGCTGAGAGGATTGGTGAGGTTGGGTGAGCAAATGCAGACCCTTTAAAGCAGTACTGCGCGCTACCCATTCCACGGGCCCCAACTCTCCAGGTTTAAGGGTATCTTCCTACAGCTAAAACACGCATGGGAAACCCAGAGGATGGTACACCGTGTGATCGGGAAAGGTTTCTAAAACGTACCTCACTTTTCCTCTCCTGGTGCTCGGGTTCGCCATTCCAGCCGCTTTACTAACCATCTCCCCATTTGGAGAGTCAGAGCCTTAAACCTCCTGTTTCGCACAGTCTGCAATTAGTGCGGAGGATGAACGGGATGAGGGGGAACCAATGAGAGAACAGCTGTAGGTGTTTGGACGGGCACATGCACCTCTAATTTCCCATCAGGAGGAAGAATTAACCAAAGCCTCAGCCTGCCGCCCCGGAACCAGAATAGGGCCTGAAGCAATCCTGCGGTTTTGCGGCCAGTTCACAAAAGAGCGAGTTGAAAAATGGAGCTCAGGGGCACTGCAGTTCACAAACCTGCAGAGTTAAAAAGGACAACTTTCGTCGAAAAATATATTGAGGTAAGGCAACGAAGAGGATTTGAAACCAAGGCAGAATTGCAGCAGACACGTTTCACCAAGTAGATTGGAGTCTCCTTTAAAGCACATGAAAAGCGGCCGAACTTCGACAATGATGCAGTTGCCCAAAAAGGGCGTATGCGTTTTTGCCTGAATATATTCAGGCGAAAACGCAAACGCCCTTCTTGGCCAATCAAGGAAGCGGGCAATGGAAATCCGCACAGCAAAGAAGTCTCTCTTCAACCGGTCCAAAGGGCCATCCGAAAAAAGTGTAAAAACCAGAGAGGCAGGACGGGCCATGCAGACCAGGGAGCCTTGTTACCCTGATTGGCCGGATTTTAATTGCCAACAGCCACTCTGGAGAAGTGTACGGTGTTTCCGGAAACATGTGAAAAACAGAGCTACAGAGCATAGGGCACTTCCACTCACGGGCATATATCTTGGGAAATATAAAAATCAACAAGACACAGCCACCCCAAAGCTTAGGGCTCCTCTGTTTACAAAATCCTCGACTTGGGTACAACTTAAACACCCCAGGAAAGAGAAAAATGGATAAAGAAGCTGTGGTACTTATGTACAATGGAATGTCACTCAGCCTTGAAATCACTGTCGTAAGGCCAGCAGCAGCATAATGAGTGGATTTAGGTACGATGATTCTAAGTGAAAGAAGTCACACAGAAAAAGAAACTTATCATAAGATATCACTCACAGACGGAATGTAAACATGGCTACACATGAACTGAATTACAAAACAGAACACAGTCACACATTTAGAAGATGCGCTTATGCCTGCTTAAGGGGAGAGGTGAGGTGGGGTGATGCATAAAACCAGAGTTTGAAATTAGCACAGATCCCGTTCCATAAACCACATATGTAATAGAGAAGACCTACTCTTTGCTCAGTGAACTGGACTCAACACCCGCTATGCACCGCAGAGGAATATATGTGACAAGTCAGAATCTTAAAACCTACGTATTGATATGTCTCCGTAAGGGAATCAAGTGTGTGTAGAGCGGCAGAAATACTGCAGTGAAATTCAGCTGAAGCCCATTATAAAAATAAATTTCGAAACACAAAAAAACACAAAGAGAGTGAGAGAGAGAGAAATTCTTACAAAATTCGTCCAGGGGCTGTGATGCACCCTGGATTGACCTTATCTACCCCCACAGCTGGATGACACATGAGGCTGGACACTTGGGGCTGAGAGGATTGGTGAGGTTGGGTGAGCAAATGCAGACCCTTTAAAGCAGTACTGCGCGCTACCCATTCCACGGGCCCCAACTCTCCAGGTTTAAGGGTATCTTCCTACAGCTAAAACACGCATGGGAAACCCAGAGGATGGTACACCGTGTGATCGGGAAAGGTTTCTAAAACGTACCTCACTTTTCCTCTCCTGGTGCTCGGGTTCGCCATTCCAGCCGCTTTACTAACCGTCTCCCCATTTGGAGAGTCAGCGCCTTAAACCTCCTGTTTCGCACAGTCTGCAATTAGTGCGGAGGATGAACGGGATGAGGGGGAACCAATGAGAGAACAGCTGTAGGTGTTTGGACGGGCACATGCACCTCTAATTTCCCATCAGGAGGAAGAATTAACCAAAGCCTCAGCCTGCCGCCCCGGAACCAGAATAGGGCCTGAAGCAATCCTGCGGTTTTGCGGCCAGTTCACAAAAGAGCGAGTTGAAAAATGGAGCTCAGGGGCACTGCAGTTCACAAACCTGCAGAGTTAAAAAGGACAACTTTCGTCGAAAAATATATTGAGGTAAGGCAACGAAGAGGATTTGAAACCAAGGCAGAATTGCAGCAGACACGTTTCACCAAGTAGATTGGAGTCTCCTTTAAAGCACATGAAAAGCGGCCGACTTCGACAATGATGCAGTTGCCCAAAAAGGGCGTATGCGTTTTTGCCTGAATATATTCAGGCAAAAACGCAAACGCCCTTCTTGGCCAATCAAGGAAGCGGGCAATGGAAATCCGCACAGCAAAGAAGTCTCTCTTCAACCGGTCCAAAGGGCCATCCGAAAAAAGTGTAAAAACCAGAGAGGCAGGACAGGCCATGCAGACCAGGGAGCCTTGTTACCCTGATTGGCCGGATTTTAATTGCCAACAGCCACTCTGGAGAAGTGTACGGTGTTTCCGGAAACATGTGAAAAACAGAGCTACAGAGCATAGGGCACTTCCACTCACGGGCATATATCTTGGGAAATATAAAAATCAACAAGACACAGCCACCCCAAAGCTTAGGGCTCCTCTGTTTACAAAATCCTCGACTTGGGTACAACTTAAACACCCCAGGAAAGAGAAAAATGGATAAAGAAGCTGTGGTACTTATGTACAATGGAATGTCACTCAGCCTTGAAATCACTGTCGTAAGGCCAGCAGCAGCATAATGAGTGGATTTAGGTACGATGATTCTAAGTGAAAGAAGTCACACAGAAAAAGAAACTTATCATAAGATATCACTCATAGACGGAATGTAAACATGGCTACACATGAACTGAATTACAAAACAGAACACAGTCACACATTTAGAAGACGCGCTTATGCCTGCTTAAGGGGAGAGGTGAGGTGGGGTGATGCATAAAACCAGAGTTTGAAATTAGCACAGATCCCGTTCCATAAACCACATATGTAATAGAGAAGACCTACTCTTTGCTCAGTGAACTGGACTCAACACCCGCTATGCACCGCAGAGGAATATATGTGACAAGTCAGAATCTTAAAACCTACGTATTGATATGTCTCCGTAAGGGAATCAAGTGTGTGTAGAGCGGCAGAAATACTGCAGTGAAATTCAGCTGAAGCCCATTATAAAAATAAATTTCGAAACACAAAAAAACACAAAGAGAGTGAGAGAGAGAGAAATTCTTACAAAATTCGTCCAGGGGCTGTGATGCACCCTGGATTGACCTTATCTACCCCCACAGCTGGATGACACATGAGGCTGGACACTTGGGGCTGAGAGGATTGGTGAGGTTGGGTGAGCAAATGCAGACCCTTTAAAGCAGTACTGCGCGCTACCCATTCCACGGGCCCCAACTCTCCAGGTTTAAGGGTATCTTCCTACAGCTAAAACACGCATGGGAAACCCAGAGGATGGTACACCGTGTGATCGGGAAAGGTTTCTAAAACGTACCTCACTTTTCCTCTCCTGGTGCTCGGGTTCGCCATTCCAGCCGCTTTACTAACCATCTCCCCATTTGGAGAGTCAGCGCCTTAAACCTCCTGTTTCGCACAGTCTGCAATTAGTGCGGAGGATGAACGGGATGAGGGGGAACCAATGAGAGAACAGCTGTAGGTGTTTGGACGGGCACATGCACCTCTAATTTCCCATCAGGAGGAAGAATTAACCAAAGCCTCAGCCTGCCGCCCCGGAACCAGAATAGGGCCTGAAGCAATCCTGCGGTTTTGCGGCCAGTTCACAAAAGAGCGAGTTGAAAAATGGAGCTCAGGGGCACTGCAGTTCACAAACCTGCAGAGTTAAAAAGGACAACTTTCGTCGAAAAATATATTGAGGTAAGGCAACGAAGAGGATTTGAAACCAAGGCAGAATTGCAGCAGACACGTTTCACCAAGTAGATTGGAGTCTCCTTTAAAGCACATGAAAAGCGGCCGACTTCGACAATGATGCAGTTGCCCAAAAAGGGCGTATGCGTTTTTGCCTGAATATATTCAGGCAAAAATGCATACGCCCTTCTTGGCCAATCAAGGAAGCGGGCAATGGAAATCCGCACAGCAAAGAAGTCTCTCTTCAACCGGTCCAAAGGGCCATCCGAAAAAAGTGTAAAAACCAGAGAGGCAGGACAGGCCATGCAGACCAGGGAGCCTTGTTACCCTGATTGGCTGGATTTTAATTGCCAACAGCCACTCTGGAGAAGTGTATGGTGTTTCCGGAAACATGTGAAAAACAGAGCTACAGAGCATAGGGCACTTCCACTCACGGGCATATATCTTGGGAAATATAAAAATCAACAAGACACAGCCACCCCAAAGCTTAGGGCTCCTCTGTTTACAAAATCCTCGACTTGGGTACAACTTAAACACCCCAGGAAAGAGAAAAATGGATAAAGAAGCTGTGGTACTTATGTACAATGGAATGTCACTCAGCCTTGAAATCACTGTCGTAAGGCCAGCAGCAGCATAATGAGTGGATTTAGGTACGATGATTCTAAGTGAAAGAAGTCACACAGAAAAAGAAACTTATCATAAGATATCACTCATAGACGGAATGTAAACATGGCTACACATGAACTGAATTACAAAACAGAACACAGTCACACATTTAGAAGACGCGCTTATGCCTGCTTAAGGGGAGAGGTGAGGTGGGGTGATGCATAAAACCAGAGTTTGAAATTAGCACAGATCCCGTTCCATAAACCACATATGTAATAGAGAAGACCTACTCTTTGCTCAGTGAACTGGACTCAACACCCCCTATGCACCGCAGAGGAATATACGTGACAAGTCAGAATCTTAAAACCTACGTATTGATATGTCTCCGTAAGGGAATCAAGTGTGTGTAGAGCGGCAGAAATACTGCAGTGAAATTCAGCTGAAGCCCATTATAAAAATAAATTTCGAAACACAAAAAAACACAAAGAGAGTGAGAGAGAGAGAAATTCTTACAAAATTCGTCCAGGGGCTGTGATGCACCCTGGATTGACCTTATCTACCCCCACAGCTGGATGACACATGAGGCTGGACACTTGGGGCTGAGAGGATTGGTGAGGTTGGGTGAGCAAATGCAGACCCTTTAAAGCAGTACTGCGCGCTACCCATTCCACGGGCCCCAACTCTCCAGGTTTAAGGGTATCTTTCTACAGCTAAAACACGCATGGGAAACCCAGAGGATGGTACACCGTGTGATCGGGAAAGGTTTCTAAAACGTACCTCACTTTTCCTCTCCTGGTGCTCGGGTTCGCCATTCCAGCCGCTTTACTAACCATCTCCCCATTTGGAGAGTCAGAGCCTTAAACCTCCTGTTTCGCACAGTCTGCAATTAGTGCGGAGGATGAACGGGATGAGGGGGAACCAATGAGAGAACAGCTGTAGGTGTTTGGACGGGCACATGCACCTCTAATTTCCCATCAGGAGGAAGAATTAACCAAAGCCTCAGCCTGCCGCCCCGGAACCAGAATAGGGCCTGAAGCAATCCTGCGGTTTTGCGGCCAGTTCACAAAAGAGCGAGTTGAAAAATGGAGCTCAGGGGCACTGCAGTTCACAAACCTGCAGAGTTAAAAAGGACAACTTTCGTCGAAAAATATATTGAGGTAAGGCAACGAAGAGGATTTGAAACCAAGGCAGAATTGCAGCAGACACGTTTCACCAAGTAGATTGGAGTCTCCTTTAAAGCACATGAAAAGCGGCCGAACTTCGACAATGATGCAGTTGCCCAAAAAGGGCGTATGCGTTTTTGCCTGAATATATTCAGGCGAAAACGCAAACGCCCTTCTTGGCCAATCAAGGAAGCGGGCAATGGAAATCCGCACAGCAAAGAAGTCTCTCTTCAACCGGTCCAAAGGGCCATCCGAAAAAAGTGTAAAAACCAGAGAGGCAGGACGGGCCATGCAGACCAGGGAGCCTTGTTACCCTGATTGGCCGGATTTTAATTGCCAACAGCCACTCTGGAGAAGTGTACGGTGTTTCCGGAAACATGTGAAAAACAGAGCTACAGAGCATAGGGCACTTCCACTCACGGGCATATATCTTGGGAAATATAAAAATCAACAAGACACAGCCACCCCAAAGCTTAGGGCTCCTCTGTTTACAAAATCCTCGACTTGGGTACAACTTAAACACCCCAGGAAAGAGAAAAATGGATAAAGAAGCTGTGGTACTTATGTACAATGGAATGTCACTCAGCCTTGAAATCACTGTCGTAAGGCCAGCAGCAGCATAATGAGTGGATTTAGGTACGATGATTCTAAGTGAAAGAAGTCACACAGAAAAAGAAACTTATCATAAGATATCACTCACAGACGGAATGTAAACATGGCTACACATGAACTGAATTACAAAACAGAACACAGTCACACATTTAGAAGATGCGCTTATGCCTGCTTAAGGGGAGAGGTGAGGTGGGGTGATGCATAAAACCAGAGTTTGAAATTAGCACAGATCCCGTTCCATAAACCACATATGTAATAGAGAAGACCTACTCTTTGCTCAGTGAACTGGACTCAACACCCGCTATGCACCGCAGAGGAATATATGTGACAAGTCAGAATCTTAAAACCTACGTATTGATATGTCTCCGTAAGGGAATCAAGTGTGTGTAGAGCGGCAGAAATACTGCAGTGAAATTCAGCTGAAGCCCATTATAAAAATAAATTTCGAAACACAAAAAAACACAAAGAGAGTGAGAGAGAGAGAAATTCTTACAAAATTCGTCCAGGGGCTGTGATGCACCCTGGATTGACCTTATCTACCCCCACAGCTGGATGACACATGAGGCTGGACACTTGGGGCTGAGAGGATTGGTGAGGTTGGGTGAGCAAATGCAGACCCTTTAAAGCAGTACTGCGCGCTACCCATTCCACGGGCCCCAACTCTCCAGGTTTAAGGGTATCTTCCTACAGCTAAAACACGCATGGGAAACCCAGAGGATGGTACACCGTGTGATCGGGAAAGGTTTCTAAAACGTACCTCACTTTTCCTCTCCTGGTGCTCGGGTTCGCCATTCCAGCCGCTTTACTAACCGTCTCCCCATTTGGAGAGTCAGCGCCTTAAACCTCCTGTTTCGCACAGTCTGCAATTAGTGCGGAGGATGAACGGGATGAGGGGGAACCAATGAGAGAACAGCTGTAGGTGTTTGGACGGGCACATGCACCTCTAATTTCCCATCAGGAGGAAGAATTAACCAAAGCCTCAGCCTGCCGCCCCGGAACCAGAATAGGGCCTGAAGCAATCCTGCGGTTTTGCGGCCAGTTCACAAAAGAGCGAGTTGAAAAATGGAGCTCAGGGGCACTGCAGTTCACAAACCTGCAGAGTTAAAAAGGACAACTTTCGTCGAAAAATATATTGAGGTAAGGCAACGAAGAGGATTTGAAACCAAGGCAGAATTGCAGCAGACACGTTTCACCAAGTAGATTGGAGTCTCCTTTAAAGCACATGAAAAGCGGCCGACTTCGACAATGATGCAGTTGCCCAAAAAGGGCGTATGCGTTTTTGCCTGAATATATTCAGGCAAAAACGCAAACGCCCTTCTTGGCCAATCAAGGAAGCGGGCAATGGAAATCCGCACAGCAAAGAAGTCTCTCTTCAACCGGTCCAAAGGGCCATCCGAAAAAAGTGTAAAAACCAGAGAGGCAGGACAGGCCATGCAGACCAGGGAGCCTTGTTACCCTGATTGGCCGGATTTTAATTGCCAACAGCCACTCTGGAGAAGTGTACGGTGTTTCCGGAAACATGTGAAAAACAGAGCTACAGAGCATAGGGCACTTCCACTCACGGGCATATATCTTGGGAAATATAAAAATCAACAAGACACAGCCACCCCAAAGCTTAGGGCTCCTCTGTTTACAAAATCCTCGACTTGGGTACAACTTAAACACCCCAGGAAAGAGAAAAATGGATAAAGAAGCTGTGGTACTTATGTACAATGGAATGTCACTCAGCCTTGAAATCACTGTCGTAAGGCCAGCAGCAGCATAATGAGTGGATTTAGGTACGATGATTCTAAGTGAAAGAAGTCACACAGAAAAAGAAACTTATCATAAGATATCACTCATAGACGGAATGTAAACATGGCTACACATGAACTGAATTACAAAACAGAACACAGTCACACATTTAGAAGACGCGCTTATGCCTGCTTAAGGGGAGAGGTGAGGTGGGGTGATGCATAAAACCAGAGTTTGAAATTAGCACAGATCCCGTTCCATAAACCACATATGTAATAGAGAAGACCTACTCTTTGCTCAGTGAACTGGACTCAACACCCGCTATGCACCGCAGAGGAATATATGTGACAAGTCAGAATCTTAAAACCTACGTATTGATATGTCTCCGTAAGGGAATCAAGTGTGTGTAGAGCGGCAGAAATACTGCAGTGAAATTCAGCTGAAGCCCATTATAAAAATAAATTTCGAAACACAAAAAAACACAAAGAGAGTGAGAGAGAGAGAAATTCTTACAAAATTCGTCCAGGGGCTGTGATGCACCCTGGATTGACCTTATCTACCCCCACAGCTGGATGACACATGAGGCTGGACACTTGGGGCTGAGAGGATTGGTGAGGTTGGGTGAGCAAATGCAGACCCTTTAAAGCAGTACTGCGCGCTACCCATTCCACGGGCCCCAACTCTCCAGGTTTAAGGGTATCTTCCTACAGCTAAAACACGCATGGGAAACCCAGAGGATGGTACACCGTGTGATCGGGAAAGGTTTCTAAAACGTACCTCACTTTTCCTCTCCTGGTGCTCGGGTTCGCCATTCCAGCCGCTTTACTAACCATCTCCCCATTTGGAGAGTCAGCGCCTTAAACCTCCTGTTTCGCACAGTCTGCAATTAGTGCGGAGGATGAACGGGATGAGGGGGAACCAATGAGAGAACAGCTGTAGGTGTTTGGACGGGCACATGCACCTCTAATTTCCCATCAGGAGGAAGAATTAACCAAAGCCTCAGCCTGCCGCCCCGGAACCAGAATAGGGCCTGAAGCAATCCTGCGGTTTTGCGGCCAGTTCACAAAAGAGCGAGTTGAAAAATGGAGCTCAGGGGCACTGCAGTTCACAAACCTGCAGAGTTAAAAAGGACAACTTTCGTCGAAAAATATATTGAGGTAAGGCAACGAAGAGGATTTGAAACCAAGGCAGAATTGCAGCAGACACGTTTCACCAAGTAGATTGGAGTCTCCTTTAAAGCACATGAAAAGCGGCCGACTTCGACAATGATGCAGTTGCCCAAAAAGGGCGTATGCGTTTTTGCCTGAATATATTCAGGCAAAAATGCATACGCCCTTCTTGGCCAATCAAGGAAGCGGGCAATGGAAATCCGCACAGCAAAGAAGTCTCTCTTCAACCGGTCCAAAGGGCCATCCGAAAAAAGTGTAAAAACCAGAGAGGCAGGACAGGCCATGCAGACCAGGGAGCCTTGTTACCCTGATTGGCTGGATTTTAATTGCCAACAGCCACTCTGGAGAAGTGTATGGTGTTTCCGGAAACATGTGAAAAACAGAGCTACAGAGCATAGGGCACTTCCACTCACGGGCATATATCTTGGGAAATATAAAAATCAACAAGACACAGCCACCCCAAAGCTTAGGGCTCCTCTGTTTACAAAATCCTCGACTTGGGTACAACTTAAACACCCCAGGAAAGAGAAAAATGGATAAAGAAGCTGTGGTACTTATGTACAATGGAATGTCACTCAGCCTTGAAATCACTGTCGTAAGGCCAGCAGCAGCATAATGAGTGGATTTAGGTACGATGATTCTAAGTGAAAGAAGTCACACAGAAAAAGAAACTTATCATAAGATATCACTCATAGACGGAATGTAAACATGGCTACACATGAACTGAATTACAAAACAGAACACAGTCACACATTTAGAAGACGCGCTTATGCCTGCTTAAGGGGAGAGGTGAGGTGGGGTGATGCATAAAACCAGAGTTTGAAATTAGCACAGATCCCGTTCCATAAACCACATATGTAATAGAGAAGACCTACTCTTTGCTCAGTGAACTGGACTCAACACCCCCTATGCACCGCAGAGGAATATACGTGACAAGTCAGAATCTTAAAACCTACGTATTGATATGTCTCCGTAAGGGAATCAAGTGTGTGTAGAGCGGCAGAAATACTGCAGTGAAATTCAGCTGAAGCCCATTATAAAAATAAATTTCGAAACACAAAAAAACACAAAGAGAGTGAGAGAGAGAGAAATTCTTACAAAATTCGTCCAGGGGCTGTGATGCACCCTGGATTGACCTTATCTACCCCCACAGCTGGATGACACATGAGGCTGGACACTTGGGGCTGAGAGGATTGGTGAGGTTGGGTGAGCAAATGCAGACCCTTTAAAGCAGTACTGCGCGCTACCCATTCCACGGGCCCCAACTCTCCAGGTTTAAGGGTATCTTTCTACAGCTAAAACACGCATGGGAAACCCAGAGGATGGTACACCGTGTGATCGGGAAAGGTTTCTAAAACGTACCTCACTTTTCCTCTCCTGGTGCTCGGGTTCGCCATTCCAGCCGCTTTACTAACCATCTCCCCATTTGGAGAGTCAGAGCCTTAAACCTCCTGTTTCGCACAGTCTGCAATTAGTGCGGAGGATGAACGGGATGAGGGGGAACCAATGAGAGAACAGCTGTAGGTGTTTGGACGGGCACATGCACCTCTAATTTCCCATCAGGAGGAAGAATTAACCAAAGCCTCAGCCTGCCGCCCCGGAACCAGAATAGGGCCTGAAGCAATCCTGCGGTTTTGCGGCCAGTTCACAAAAGAGCGAGTTGAAAAATGGAGCTCAGGGGCACTGCAGTTCACAAACCTGCAGAGTTAAAAAGGACAACTTTCGTCGAAAAATATATTGAGGTAAGGCAACGAAGAGGATTTGAAACCAAGGCAGAATTGCAGCAGACACGTTTCACCAAGTAGATTGGAGTCTCCTTTAAAGCACATGAAAAGCGGCCGACTTCGACAATGATGCAGTTGCCCAAAAAGGGCGTATGCGTTTTTGCCTGAATATATTCAGGCAAAAACGCAAACGCCCTTCTTGGCCAATCAAGGAAGCGGGCAATGGAAATCCGCACAGCAAAGAAGTCTCTCTTCAACCGGTCCAAAGGGCCATCCGAAAAAAGTGTAAAAACCAGAGAGGCAGGACAGGCCATGCAGACCAGGGAGCCTTGTTACCCTGATTGGCCGGATTTTAATTGCCAACAGCCACTCTGGAGAAGTGTACGGTGTTTCCGGAAACATGTGAAAAACAGAGCTACAGAGCATAGGGCACTTCCACTCACGGGCATATATCTTGGGAAATATAAAAATCAACAAGACACAGCCACCCCAAAGCTTAGGGCTCCTCTGTTTACAAAATCCTCGACTTGGGTACAACTTAAACACCCCAGGAAAGAGAAAAATGGATAAAGAAGCTGTGGTACTTATGTACAATGGAATGTCACTCAGCCTTGAAATCACTGTCGTAAGGCCAGCAGCAGCATAATGAGTGGATTTAGGTACGATGATTCTAAGTGAAAGAAGTCACACAGAAAAAGAAACTTATCATAAGATATCACTCATAGACGGAATGTAAACATGGCTACACATGAACTGAATTACAAAACAGAACACAGTCACACATTTAGAAGACGCGCTTATGCCTGCTTAAGGGGAGAGGTGAGGTGGGGTGATGCATAAAACCAGAGTTTGAAATTAGCACAGATCCCGTTCCATAAACCACATATGTAATAGAGAAGACCTACTCTTTGCTCAGTGAACTGGACTCAACACCCGCTATGCACCGCAGAGGAATATACGTGACAAGTCAGAATCTTAAAACCTACGTATTGATATGTCTCCGTAAGGGAATCAAGTGTGTGTAGAGCGGCAGAAATACTGCAGTGAAATTCAGCTGAAGCCCATTATAAAAATAAATTTCGAAACACAAAAAAACACAAAGAGAGTGAGAGAGAGAGAAATTCTTACAAAATTCGTCCAGGGGCTGTGATGCACCCTGGATTGACCTTAGCTACCCCCACAGCTGGATGACACATGAGGCTGGACACTTGGGGCTGAGAGGATTGGTGAGGTTGGGTGAGCAAATGCAGACCCTTTAAAGCAGTACTGCGCGCTACCCATTCCACGGGCCCCAACTCTCCAGGTTTAAGGGTATCTTTCTACAGCTAAAACACGCATGGGAAACCCAGAGGATGGTACACCGTGTGATCGGGAAAGGTTTCTAAAACGTACCTCACTTTTCCTCTCCTGGTGCTCGGGTTCGCCATTCCAGCCGCTTTACTAACCATCTCCCCATTTGGAGAGTCAGAGCCTTAAACCTCCTGTTTCGCACAGTCTGCAATTAGTGCGGAGGATGAACGGGATGAGGGGGAACCAATGAGAGAACAGCTGTAGGTGTTTGGACGGGCACATGCACCTCTAATTTCCCATCAGGAGGAAGAATTAACCAAAGCCTCAGCCTGCCGCCCCGGAACCAGAATAGGGCCTGAAGCAATCCTGCGGTTTTGCGGCCAGTTCACAAAAGAGCGAGTTGAAAAATGGAGCTCAGGGGCACTGCAGTTCACAAACCTGCAGAGTTAAAAAGGACAACTTTCGTCGAAAAATATATTGAGGTAAGGCAACGAAGAGGATTTGAAACCAAGGCAGAATTGCAGCAGACACGTTTCACCAAGTAGATTGGAGTCTCCTTTAAAGCACATGAAAAGCGGCCGAACTTCGACAATGATGCAGTTGCCCAAAAAGGGCGTATGCGTTTTTGCCTGAATATATTCAGGCAAAAACGCAAACGCCCTTCTTGGCCAATCAAGGAAGCGGGCAATGGAAATCCGCACAGCAAAGAAGTCTCTCTTCAACCGGTCCAAAGGGCCATCCGAAAAAAGTGTAAAAACCAGAGAGGCAGGACAGGCCATGCAGACCAGGGAGCCTTGTTACCCTGATTGGCCGGATTTTAATTGCCAACAGCCACTCTGGAGAAGTGTACGGTGTTTCCGGAAACATGTGAAAAACAGAGCTACAGAGCATAGGGCACTTCCACTCACGGGCATATATCTTGGGAAATATAAAAATCAACAAGACACAGCCACCCCAAAGCTTAGGGCTCCTCTGTTTACAAAATCCTCGACTTGGGTACAACTTAAACACCCCAGGAAAGAGAAAAATGGATAAAGAAGCTGTGGTACTTATGTACAATGGAATGTCACTCAGCCTTGAAATCACTGTCGTAAGGCCAGCAGCAGCATAATGAGTGGATTTAGGTACGATGATTCTAAGTGAAAGAAGTCACACAGAAAAAGAAACTTATCATAAGATATCACTCATAGACGGAATGTAAACATGGCTACACATGAACTGAATTACAAAACAGAACACAGTCACACATTTAGAAGACGCGCTTATGCCTGCTTAAGGGGAGAGGTGAGGTGGGGTGATGCATAAAACCAGAGTTTGAAATTAGCACAGATCCCGTTCCATAAACCACATATGTAATAGAGAAGACCTACTCTTTGCTCAGTGAACTGGACTCAACACCCCCTATGCACCGCAGAGGAATATACGTGACAAGTCAGAATCTTAAAACCTACGTATTGATATGTCTCCGTAAGGGAATCAAGTGTGTGTAGAGCGGCAGAAATACTGCAGTGAAATTCAGCTGAAGCCCATTATAAAAATAAATTTCGAAACACAAAAAAACACAAAGAGAGTGAGAGAGAGAGAAATTCTTACAAAATTCGTCCAGGGGCTGTGATGCACCCTGGATTGACCTTATCTACCCCCACAGCTGGATGACACATGAGGCTGGACACTTGGGGCTGAGAGGATTGGTGAGGTTGGGTGAGCAAATGCAGACCCTTTAAAGCAGTACTGCGCGCTACCCATTCCACGGGCCCCAACTCTCCAGGTTTAAGGGTATCTTTCTACAGCTAAAACACGCATGGGAAACCCAGAGGATGGTACACCGTGTGATCGGGAAAGGTTTCTAAAACGTACCTCACTTTTCCTCTCCTGGTGCTCGGGTTCGCCATTCCAGCCGCTTTACTAACCATCTCCCCATTTGGAGAGTCAGAGCCTTAAACCTCCTGTTTCGCACAGTCTGCAATTAGTGCGGAGGATGAACGGGATGAGGGGGAACCAATGAGAGAACAGCTGTAGGTGTTTGGACGGGCACATGCACCTCTAATTTCCCATCAGGAGGAAGAATTAACCAAAGCCTCAGCCTGCCGCCCCGGAACCAGAATAGGGCCTGAAGCAATCCTGCGGTTTTGCGGCCAGTTCACAAAAGAGCGAGTTGAAAAATGGAGCTCAGGGGCACTGCAGTTCACAAACCTGCAGAGTTAAAAAGGACAACTTTCGTCGAAAAATATATTGAGGTAAGGCAACGAAGAGGATTTGAAACCAAGGCAGAATTGCAGCAGACACGTTTCACCAAGTAGATTGGAGTCTCCTTTAAAGCACATGAAAAGCGGCCGAACTTCGACAATGATGCAGTTGCCCAAAAAGGGCGTATGCGTTTTTGCCTGAATATATTCAGGCAAAAACGCAAACGCCCTTCTTGGCCAATCAAGGAAGCGGGCAATGGAAATCCGCACAGCAAAGAAGTCTCTCTTCAACCGGTCCAAAGGGCCATCCGAAAAAAGTGTAAAAACCAGAGAGGCAGGACAGGCCATGCAGACCAGGGAGCCTTGTTACCCTGATTGGCCGGATTTTAATTGCCAACAGCCACTCTGGAGAAGTGTACGGTGTTTCCGGAAACATGTGAAAAACAGAGCTACAGAGCATAGGGCACTTCCACTCACGGGCATATATCTTGGGAAATATAAAAATCAACAAGACACAGCCACCCCAAAGCTTAGGGCTCCTCTGTTTACAAAATCCTCGACTTGGGTACAACTTAAACACCCCAGGAAAGAGAAAAATGGATAAAGAAGCTGTGGTACTTATGTACAATGGAATGTCACTCAGCCTTGAAATCACTGTCGTAAGGCCAGCAGCAGCATAATGAGTGGATTTAGGTACGATGATTCTAAGTGAAAGAAGTCACACAGAAAAAGAAACTTATCATAAGATATCACTCATAGACGGAATGTAAACATGGCTACACATGAACTGAATTACAAAACAGAACACAGTCACACATTTAGAAGACGCGCTTATGCCTGCTTAAGGGGAGAGGTGAGGTGGGGTGATGCATAAAACCAGAGTTTGAAATTAGCACAGATCCCGTTCCATAAACCACATATGTAATAGAGAAGACCTACTCTTTGCTCAGTGAACTGGACTCAACACCACCTATGCACCGCAGAGGAATATACGTGACAAGTCAGAATCTTAAAACCTACGTATTGATATGTCTCCGTAAGGGAATCAAGTGTGTGTAGAGCGGCAGAAATACTGCAGTGAAATTCAGCTGAAGCCCATTATAAAAATAAATTTCGAAACACAAAAAAACACAAAGAGAGTGAGAGAGAGAGAAATTCTTACAAAATTCGTCCAGGGGCTGTGATGCACCCTGGATTGACCTTAGCTACCCCCACAGCTGGATGACACATGAGGCTGGACACTTGGGGCTGAGAGGATTGGTGAGGTTGGGTGAGCAAATGCAGACCCTTTAAAGCAGTACTGCGCGCTACCCATTCCACGGGCCCCAACTCTCCAGGTTTAAGGGTATCTTCCTACAGCTAAAACACGCATGGGAAACCCAGAGGATGGTACACCGTGTGATCGGGAAAGGTTTCTAAAACGTACCTCACTTTTCCTCTCCTGGTGCTCGGGTTCGCCATTCCAGCCGCTTTACTAACCATCTCCCCATTTGGAGAGTCAGAGCCTTAAACCTCCTGTTTCGCACAGTCTGCAATTAGTGCGGAGGATGAACGGGATGAGGGGGAACCAATGAGAGAACAGCTGTAGGTGTTTGGACGGGCACATGCACCTCTAATTTCCCATCAGGAGGAAGAATTAACCAAAGCCTCAGCCTGCCGCCCCGGAACCAGAATAGGGCCTGAAGCAATCCTGCGGTTTTGCGGCCAGTTCACAAAAGAGCGAGTTGAAAAATGGAGCTCAGGGGCACTGCAGTTCACAAACCTGCAGAGTTAAAAAGGACAACTTTCGTCGAAAAATATATTGAGGTAAGGCAACGAAGAGGATTTGAAACCAAGGCAGAATTGCAGCAGACACGTTTCACCAAGTAGATTGGAGTCTCCTTTAAAGCACATGAAAAGCGGCCGACTTCGACAATGATGCAGTTGCCCAAAAAGGGCGTATGCGTTTTTGCCTGAATATATTCAGGCAAAAACGCATACGCCCTTCTTGGCCAATCAAGGAAGCGGGCAATGGAAATCCGCACAGCAAAGAAGTCTCTCTTCAACCGGTCCAAAGGGCCATCCGAAAAAAGTGTAAAAACCAGAGAGGCAGGACGGGCCATGCAGACCAGGGAGCCTTGTTACCCTGATTGGCCGGATTTTAATTGCCAACAGCCACTCTGGAGAAGTGTACGGTGTTTCCGGAAACATGTGAAAAACAGAGCTACAGAGCATAGGGCACTTCCACTCACGGGCATATATCTTGGGAAATATAAAAATCAACAAGACACAGCCACCCCAAAGCTTAGGGCTCCTCTGTTTACAAAATCCTCGACTTGGGTACAACTTAAACACCCCAGGAAAGAGAAAAATGGATAAAGAAGCTGTGGTACTTATGTACAATGGAATGTCACTCAGCCTTGAAATCACTGTCGTAAGGCCAGCAGCAGCATAATGAGTGGATTTAGGTACGATGATTCTAAGTGAAAGAAGTCACACAGAAAAAGAAACTTATCATAAGATATCACTCATAGACGGAATGTAAACATGGCTACACATGAACTGAATTACAAAACAGAACACAGTCACACATTTAGAAGACGCGCTTATGCCTGCTTAAGGGGAGAGGTGAGGTGGGGTGATGCATAAAACCAGAGTTTGAAATTAGCACAGATCCCGTTCCATAAACCACATATGTAATAGAGAAGACCTACTCTTTGCTCAGTGAACTGGACTCAACACCCCCTATGCACCGCAGAGGAATATACGTGACAAGTCAGAATCTTAAAACCTACGTATTGATATGTCTCCGTAAGGGAATCAAGTGTGTGTAGAGCGGCAGAAATACTGCAGTGAAATTCAGCTGAAGCCCATTATAAAAATAAATTTCGAAACACAAAAAAACAAAGAGAGTGAGAGAGAGAGAAATTCTTACAAAATTCGTCCAGGGGCTGTGATGCACCCTGGATTGACCTTATCTACCCCCACAGCTGGATGACACATGAGGCTGGACACTTGGGGCTGAGAGGATTGGTGAGGTTGGGTGAGCAAATGCAGACCCTTTAAAGCAGTACTGCGCGCTACCCATTCCACGGGCCCCAACTCTCCAGGTTTAAGGGTATCTTTCTACAGCTAAAACACGCATGGGAAACCCAGAGGATGGTACACTGTGTGATCGGGAAAGGTTTCTAAAACGTACCTCACTTTTCCTCTCCTGGTGCTCGGGTTCGCCATTCCAGCCGCTTTACTAACCATCTCCCCATTTGGAGAGTCAGAGCCTTAAACCTCCTGTTTCGCACAGTCTGCAATTAGTGCGGAGGATGAACGGGATGAGGGGGAACCAATGAGAGAACAGCTGTAGGTGTTTGGACGGGCACATGCACCTCTAATTTCCCATCAGGAGGAAGAATTAACCAAAGCCTCAGCCTGCTGCCCCGGAACCAGAATAGGGCCTGAAGCAATCCTGCGGTTTTGCGGCCAGTTCACAAAAGAGCGAGTTGAAAAATGGAGCTCAGGGGCACTGCAGTTCACAAACCTGCAGAGTTAAAAAGGACAACTTTCGTCGAAAAATATATTGAGGTAAGGCAACGAAGAGGATTTGAAACCAAGGCAGAATTGCAGCAGACACGTTTCACCAAGTAGATTGGAGTCTCCTTTAAAGCACATGAAAAGCGGCCGACTTCGACAATGATGCAGTTGCCCAAAAAGGGCGTATGCGTTTTTGCCTGAATATATTCAGGCAAAAACGCATACGCCCTTCTTGGCCAATCAAGGAAGCGGGCAATGGAAATCCGCACAGCAAAGAAGTCTCTCTTCAACCGGTCCAAAGGGCGATCCGAAAAAAGTGTAAAAACCAGAGAGGCAGGACGGGCCATGCAGACCAGGGAGCCTTGTTACCCTGATTGGCCGGATTTTAATTGCCAACAGCCACTCTGGAGAAGTGTACGGTGTTTCCGGAAACATGTGAAAAACAGAGCTACAGAGCATAGGGCACTTCCACTCACGGGCATATATCTTGGGAAATATAAAAATCAACAAGACACAGCCACCCCAAAGCTTAGGGCTCCTCTGTTTACAAAATCCTCGACTTGGGTACAACTTAAACACCCCAGGAAAGAGAAAAATGGATAAAGAAGCTGTGGTACTTATGTACAATGGAATGTCACTCAGCCTTGAAATCACTGTCGTAAGGCCAGCAGCAGCATAATGAGTGGATTTAGGTACGATGATTCTAAGTGAAAGAAGTCACACAGAAAAAGAAACTTATCATAAGATATCACTCATAGACGGAATGTAAACATGGCTACACATGAACTGAATTACAAAACAGAACACAGTCACACATTTAGAAGACGCGCTTATGCCTGCTTAAGGGGAGAGGTGAGGTGGGGTGATGCATAAAACCAGAGTTTGAAATTAGCACAGATCCCGTTCCATAAACCACATATGTAATAGAGAAGACCTACTCTTTGCTCAGTGAACTGGACTCAACACCCCCTATGCACCGCAGAGGAATATATGTGACAAGTCAGAATCTTAAAACCTATGTATTGATATGTCTCCGTAAGGGAATCAAGTGTGTGTAGAGCGGCAGAAATACTGCAGTGAAATTCAGCTGAAGCCCATTATAAAAATAAATTTCGAAACACAAAAAAACACAAAGAGAGTGAGAGAGAGAGAAATTCTTACAAAATTCGTCCAGGGGCTGTGATGCACCCTGGATTGACCTTATCTACCCCCACAGCTGGATGACACATGAGGCTGGACACTTGGGGCTGAGAGGATTGGTGAGGTTGGGTGAGCAAATGCAGACCCTTTAAAGCAGTACTGCGCGCTACCCATTCCACGGGCCCCAACTCTCCAGGTTTAAGGGTATCTTCCTACAGCTAAAACACGCATGGGAAACCCAGAGGATGGTACACCGTGTGATCGGGAAAGGTTTCTAAAACGTACCTCACTTTTCCTCTCCTGGTGCTCGGGTTCGCCATTCCAGCCGCTTTACTAACCATCTCCCCATTTGGAGAGTCAGCGCCTTAAACCTCCTGTTTCGCACAGTCTGCAATTAGTGCGGAGGATGAACGGGATGAGGGGGAACCAATGAGAGAACAGCTGTAGGTGTTTGGACGGGCACATGCACCTCTAATTTCCCATCAGGAGGAAGAATTAACCAAAGCCTCAGCCTGCCGCCCCGGAACCAGAATAGGGCCTGAAGCAATCCTGCGGTTTTGCGGCCAGTTCACAAAAGAGCGAGTTGAAAAATGGAGCTCAGGGGCACTGCAGTTCACAAACCTGCAGAGTTAAAAAGGACAACTTTCGTCGAAAAATATATTGAGGTAAGGCAACGAAGAGGATTTGAAACCAAGGCAGAATTGCAGCAGACACGTTTCACCAAGTAGATTGGAGTCTCCTTTAAAGCACATGAAAAGCGGCCGAACTTCGACAATGATGCAGTTGCCCAAAAAGGGCGTATGCGTTTTTGCCTGAATATATTCAGGCAAAAACGCAAACGCCCTTCTTGGCCAATCAAGGAAGCGGGCAATGGAAATCCGCACAGCAAAGAAGTCTCTCTTCAACCGGTCCAAAGGGCCATCCGAAAAAAGTGTAAAAACCAGAGAGGCAGGACAGGCCATGCAGACCAGGGAGCCTTGTTACCCTGATTGGCTGGATTTTAATTGCCAACAGCCACTCTGGAGAAGTGTATGGTGTTTCCGGAAACATGTGAAAAACAGAGCTACAGAGCATAGGGCACTTCCACTCACGGGCATATATCTTGGGAAATATAAAAATCAACAAGACACAGCCACCCCAAAGCTTAGGGCTCCTCTGTTTACAAAATCCTCGACTTGGGTACAACTTAAACACCCCAGGAAAGAGAAAAATGGATAAAGAAGCTGTGGTACTTATGTACAATGGAATGTCACTCAGCCTTGAAATCACTGTCGTAAGGCCAGCAGCAGCATAATGAGTGGATTTAGGTACGATGATTCTAAGTGAAAGAAGTCACACAGAAAAAGAAACTTATCATAAGATATCACTCATAGACGGAATGTAAACATGGCTACACATGAACTGAATTACAAAACAGAACACAGTCACACATTTAGAAGACGCGCTTATGCCTGCTTAAGGGGAGAGGTGAGGTGGGGTGATGCATAAAACCAGAGTTTGAAATTAGCACAGATCCCGTTCCATAAACCACATATGTAATAGAGAAGACCTACTCTTTGCTCAGTGAACTGGACTCAACACCCCCTATGCACCGCAGAGGAATATACGTGACAAGTCAGAATCTTAAAACCTACGTATTGATATGTCTCCGTAAGGGAATCAAGTGTGTGTAGAGCGGCAGAAATACTGCAGTGAAATTCAGCTGAAGCCCATTATAAAAATAAATTTCGAAACACAAAAAAACACAAAGAGAGTGAGAGAGAGAGAAATTCTTACAAAATTCGTCCAGGGGCTGTGATGCACCCTGGATTGACCTTATCTACCCCCACAGCTGGATGACACATGAGGCTGGACACTTGGGGCTGAGAGGATTGGTGAGGTTGGGTGAGCAAATGCAGACCCTTTAAAGCAGTACTGCGCGCTACCCATTCCACGGGCCCCAACTCTCCAGGTTTAAGGGTATCTTCCTACAGCTAAAACACGCATGGGAAACCCAGAGGATGGTACACCGTGTGATCGGGAAAGGTTTCTAAAACGTACCTCACTTTTCCTCTCCTGGTGCTCGGGTTCGCCATTCCAGCCGCTTTACTAACCATCTCCCCATTTGGAGAGTCAGCGCCTTAAACCTCCTGTTTCGCACAGTCTGCAATTAGTGCGGAGGATGAACGGGATGAGGGGGAACCAATGAGAGAACAGCTGTAGGTGTTTGGACGGGCACATGCACCTCTAATTTCCCATCAGGAGGAAGAATTAACCAAAGCCTCAGCCTGCCGCCCCGGAACCAGAATAGGGCCTGAAGCAATCCTGCGGTTTTGCGGCCAGTTCACAAAAGAGCGAGTTGAAAAATGGAGCTCAGGGGCACTGCAGTTCACAAACCTGCAGAGTTAAAAAGGACAACTTTCGTCGAAAAATATATTGAGGTAAGGCAACGAAGAGGATTTGAAACCAAGGCAGAATTGCAGCAGACACGTTTCACCAAGTAGATTGGAGTCTCCTTTAAAGCACATGAAAAGCGGCCGACTTCGACAATGATGCAGTTGCCCAAAAAGGGCGTATGCGTTTTTGCCTGAATATATTCAGGCAAAAACGCAAACGCCCTTCTTGGCCAATCAAGGAAGCGGGCAATGGAAATCCGCACAGCAAAGAAGTCTCTCTTCAACCGGTCCAAAGGGCCATCCGAAAAAAGTGTAAAAACCAGAGAGGCAGGACAGGCCATGCAGACCAGGGAGCCTTGTTACCCTGATTGGCCGGATTTTAATTGCCAACAGCCACTCTGGAGAAGTGTACGGTGTTTCCGGAAACATGTGAAAAACAGAGCTACAGAGCATAGGGCACTTCCACTCACGGGCATATATCTTGGGAAATATAAAAATCAACAAGACACAGCCACCCCAAAGCTTAGGGCTCCTCTGTTTACAAAATCCTCGACTTGGGTACAACTTAAACACCCCAGGAAAGAGAAAAATGGATAAAGAAGCTGTGGTACTTATGTACAATGGAATGTCACTCAGCCTTGAAATCACTGTCGTAAGGCCAGCAGCAGCATAATGAGTGGATTTAGGTACGATGATTCTAAGTGAAAGAAGTCACACAGAAAAAGAAACTTATCATAAGATATCACTCATAGACGGAATGTAAACATGGCTACACATGAACTGAATTACAAAACAGAACACAGTCACACATTTAGAAGACGCGCTTATGCCTGCTTAAGGGGAGAGGTGAGGTGGGGTGATGCATAAAACCAGAGTTTGAAATTAGCACAGATCCCGTTCCATAAACCACATATGTAATAGAGAAGACCTACTCTTTGCTCAGTGAACTGGACTCAACACCCGCTATGCACCGCAGAGGAATATATGTGACAAGTCAGAATCTTAAAACCTACGTATTGATATGTCTCCGTAAGGGAATCAAGTGTGTGTAGAGCGGCAGAAATACTGCAGTGAAATTCAGCTGAAGCCCATTATAAAAATAAATTTCGAAACACAAAAAAACACAAAGAGAGTGAGAGAGAGAGAAATTCTTACAAAATTCGTCCAGGGGCTGTGATGCACCCTGGATTGACCTTATCTACCCCCACAGCTGGATGACACATGAGGCTGGACACTTGGGGCTGAGAGGATTGGTGAGGTTGGGTGAGCAAATGCAGACCCTTTAAAGCAGTACTGCGCGCTAACCATTCCACGGGCCCCAACTCTCCAGGTTTAAGGGTATCTTTCTACAGCTAAAACACGCATGGGAAACCCAGAGGATGGTACACCGTGTGATCGGGAAAGGTTTCTAAAACGTACCTCACTTTTCCTCTCCTGGTGCTCGGGTTCGCCATTCCAGCCGCTTTACTAACCATCTCCCCATTTGGAGAGTCAGAGCCTTAAACCTCCTGTTTCGCACAGTCTGCAATTAGTGCGGAGGATGAACGGGATGAGGGGGAACCAATGAGAGAACAGCTGTAGGTGTTTGGACGGGCACATGCACCTCTAATTTCCCATCAGGAGGAAGAATTAACCAAAGCCTCAGCCTGCCGCCCCGGAACCAGAATAGGGCCTGAAGCAATCCTGCGGTTTTGCGGCCAGTTCACAAAAGAGCGAGTTGAAAAATGGAGCTCAGGGGCACTGCAGTTCACAAACCTGCAGAGTTAAAAAGGACAACTTTCGTCGAAAAATATATTGAGGTAAGGCAACGAAGAGGATTTGAAACCAAGGCAGAATTGCAGCAGACACGTTTCACCAAGTAGATTGGAGTCTCCTTTAAAGCACATGAAAAGCGGCCGAACTTCGACAATGATGCAGTTGCCCAAAAAGGGCGTATGCGTTTTTGCCTGAATATATTCAGGCAAAAACGCAAACGCCCTTCTTGGCCAATCAAGGAAGCGGGCAATGGAAATCCGCACAGCAAAGAAGTCTCTCTTCAACCGGTCCAAAGGGCCATCCGAAAAAAGTGTAAAAACCAGAGAGGCAGGACAGGCCATGCAGACCAGGGAGCCTTGTTACCCTGATTGGCCGGATTTTAATTGCCAACAGCCACTCTGGAGAAGTGTACGGTGTTTCCGGAAACATGTGAAAAACAGAGCTACAGAGCATAGGGCACTTCCACTCACGGGCATATATCTTGGGAAATATAAAAATCAACAAGACACAGCCACCCCAAAGCTTAGGGCTCCTCTGTTTACAAAATCCTCGACTTGGGTACAACTTAAACACCCCAGGAAAGAGAAAAATGGATAAAGAAGCTGTGGTACTTATGTACAATGGAATGTCACTCAGCCTTGAAATCACTGTCGTAAGGCCAGCAGCAGCATAATGAGTGGATTTAGGTACGATGATTCTAAGTGAAAGAAGTCACACAGAAAAAGAAACTTATCATAAGATATCACTCATAGACGGAATGTAAACATGGCTACACATGAACTGAATTACAAAACAGAACACAGTCACACATTTAGAAGACGCGCTTATGCCTGCTTAAGGGGAGAGGTGAGGTGGGGTGATGCATAAAACCAGAGTTTGAAATTAGCACAGATCCCGTTCCATAAACCACATATGTAATAGAGAAGACCTACTCTTTGCTCAGTGAACTGGACTCAACACCCCCTATGCACCGCAGAGGAATATACGTGACAAGTCAGAATCTTAAAACCTACGTATTGATATGTCTCCGTAAGGGAATCAAGTGTGTGTAGAGCGGCAGAAATACTGCAGTGAAATTCAGCTGAAGCCCATTATAAAAATAAATTTCGAAACACAAAAAAACACAAAGAGAGTGAGAGAGAGAGAAATTCTTACAAAATTCGTCCAGGGGCTGTGATGCACCCTGGATTGACCTTATCTACCCCCACAGCTGGATGACACATGAGGCTGGACACTTGGGGCTGAGAGGATTGGTGAGGTTGGGTGAGCAAATGCAGACCCTTTAAAGCAGTACTGCGCGCTACCCATTCCACGGGCCCCAACTCTCCAGGTTTAAGGGTATCTTTCTACAGCTAAAACACGCATGGGAAACCCAGAGGATGGTACACCGTGTGATCGGGAAAGGTTTCTAAAACGTACCTCACTTTTCCTCTCCTGGTGCTCGGGTTCGCCATTCCAGCCGCTTTACTAACCATCTCCCCATTTGGAGAGTCAGAGCCTTAAACCTCCTGTTTCGCACAGTCTGCAATTAGTGCGGAGGATGAACGGGATGAGGGGGAACCAATGAGAGAACAGCTGTAGGTGTTTGGACGGGCACATGCACCTCTAATTTCCCATCAGGAGGAAGAATTAACCAAAGCCTCAGCCTGCCGCCCCGGAACCAGAATAGGGCCTGAAGCAATCCTGCGGTTTTGCGGCCAGTTCACAAAAGAGCGAGTTGAAAAATGGAGCTCAGGGGCACTGCAGTTCACAAACCTGCAGAGTTAAAAAGGACAACTTTCGTCGAAAAATATATTGAGGTAAGGCAACGAAGAGGATTTGAAACCAAGGCAGAATTGCAGCAGACACGTTTCACCAAGTAGATTGGAGTCTCCTTTAAAGCACATGAAAAGCGGCCGACTTCGACAATGATGCAGTTGCCCAAAAAGGGCGTATGCGTTTTTGCCTGAATATATTCAGGCAAAAACGCAAACGCCCTTCTTGGCCAATCAAGGAAGCGGGCAATGGAAATCCGCACAGCAAAGAAGTCTCTCTTCAACCGGTCCAAAGGGCCATCCGAAAAAAGTGTAAAAACCAGAGAGGCAGGACGGGCCATGCAGACCAGGGAGCCTTGTTACCCTGATTGGCCGGATTTTAATTGCCAACAGCCACTCTGGAGAAGTGTACGGTGTTTCCGGAAACATGTGAAAAACAGAGCTACAGAGCATAGGGCACTTCCACTCACGGGCATATATCTTGGGAAATATAAAAATCAACAAGACACAGCCACCCCAAAGCTTAGGGCTCCTCTGTTTACAAAATCCTCGACTTGGGTACAACTTAAACACCCCAGGAAAGAGAAAAATGGATAAAGAAGCTGTGGTACTTATGTACAATGGAATGTCACTCAGCCTTGAAATCACTGTCGTAAGGCCAGCAGCAGCATAATGAGTGGATTTAGGTACGATGATTCTAAGTGAAAGAAGTCACACAGAAAAAGAAACTTATCATAAGATATCACTCATAGACGGAATGTAAACATGGCTACACATGAACTGAATTACAAAACAGAACACAGTCACACATTTAGAAGATGCGCTTATGCCTGCTTAAGGGGAGAGGTGAGGTGGGGTGATGCATAAAACCAGAGTTTGAAATTAGCACAGATCCCGTTCCATAAACCACATATGTAATAGAGAAGACCTACTCTTTGCTCAGTGAACTGGACTCAACACCCGCTATGCACCGCAGAGGAATATATGTGACAAGTCAGAATGTTAAAACCTATGTATTGATATGTCTCCGTAAGGGAATCAAGTGTGTGTAGAGCGGCAGAAATACTGCAGTGAAATTCAGCTGAAGCCCATTATAAAAATAAATTTCGAAACACAAAAAAACACAAAGAGAGTGAGAGAGAGAGAAATTCTTACAAAATTCGTCCAGGGGCTGTGATGCACCCTGGATTGACCTTATCTACCCCCACAGCTGGATGACACATGAGGCTGGACACTTGGGGCTGAGAGGATTGGTGAGGTTGGGTGAGCAAATGCAGACCCTTTAAAGCAGTACTGCGCGCTACCCATTCCACGGGCCCCAACTCTCCAGGTTTAAGGGTATCTTTCTACAGCTAAAACACGCATGGGAAACCCAGAGGATGGTACACCGTGTGATCGGGAAAGGTTTCTAAAACGTACCTCACTTTTCCTCTCCTGGTGCTCGGGTTCGCCATTCCAGCCGCTTTACTAACCATCTCCCCATTTGGAGAGTCAGCGCCTTAAACCTCCTGTTTCGCACAGTCTGCAATTAGTGCGGAGGATGAACGGGATGAGGGGGAACCAATGAGAGAACAGCTGTAGGTGTTTGGACGGGCACATGCACCTCTAATTTCCCATCAGGAGGAAGAATTAACCAAAGCCTCAGCCTGCCGCCCCGGAACCAGAATAGGGCCTGAAGCAATCCTGCGGTTTTGCGGCCAGTTCACAAAAGAGCGAGTTGAAAAATGGAGCTCAGGGGCACTGCAGTTCACAAACCTGCAGAGTTAAAAAGGACAACTTTCGTCGAAAAATATATTGAGGTAAGGCAACGAAGAGGATTTGAAACCAAGGCAGAATTGCAGCAGACACGTTTCACCAAGTAGATTGGAGTCTCCTTTAAAGCACATGAAAAGCGGCCGACTTCGACAATGATGCAGTTGCCCAAAAAGGGCGTATGCGTTTTTGCCTGAATATATTCAGGCAAAAACGCATACGCCCTTCTTGGCCAATCAAGGAAGCAGGCAATGGAAATCCGCACAGCAAAGAAGTCTCTCTTCAACCGGTCCAAAGGGCCATCCGAAAAAAGTGTAAAAACCAGAGAGGCAGGACGGGCCATGCAGACCAGGGAGCCTTGTTACCCTGATTGGCCGGATTTTAATTGCCAACAGCCACTCTGGAGAAGTGTACGGTGTTTCCGGAAACATGTGAAAAACAGAGCTACAGAGCATAGGGCACTTCCACTCACGGGCATATATCTTGGGAAATATAAAAATCAACAAGACACAGCCACCCCAAAGCTTAGGGCTCCTCTGTTTACAAAATCCTCGACTTGGGTACAACTTAAACACCCCAGGAAAGAGAAAAATGGATAAAGAAGCTGTGGTACTTATGTACAATGGAATGTCACTCAGCCTTGAAATCACTGTCGTAAGGCCAGCAGCAGCATAATGAGTGGATTTAGGTACGATGATTCTAAGTGAAAGAAGTCACACAGAAAAAGAAACTTATCATAAGATATCACTCATAGACGGAATGTAAACATGGCTACACATGAACTGAATTACAAAACAGAACACAGTCACACATTTAGAAGATGCGCTTATGCCTGCTTAAGGGGAGAGGTGAGGTGGGGTGATGCATAAAACCAGAGTTTGAAATTAGCACAGATCCCGTTCCATAAACCACATATGTAATAGAGAAGACCTACTCTTTGCTCAGTGAACTGGACTCAACACCCGCTATGCACCGCAGAGGAATATATGTGACAAGTCAGAATCTTAAAACCTACGTATTGATATGTCTCCGTAAGGGAATCAAGTGTGTGTAGAGCGGCAGAAATACTGCAGTGAAATTCAGCTGAAGCCCATTATAAAAATAAATTTCGAAACACAAAAAAACACAAAGAGAGTGAGAGAGAGAGAAATTCTTACAAAATTCGTCCAGGGGCTGTGATGCACCCTGGATTGACCTTATCTACCCCCACAGCTGGATGACACATGAGGCTGGACACTTGGGGCTGAGAGGATTGGTGAGGTTGGGTGAGCAAATGCAGACCCTTTAAAGCAGTACTGCGCGCTACCCATTCCACGGGCCCCAACTCTCCAGGTTTAAGGGTATCTTCCTACAGCTAAAACCCTCTGGGAAACCCAGAGGATGGTACACCGTGTGATCGGGAAAGGTTTCTAAAACGTACCTCACTTTTCCTCTCCTGGTGCTCGGGTTCGCCATTCCAGCCGCTTTACTAACCATCTCCCCATTTGGAGAGTCAGAGCCTTAAACCTCCTGTTTCGCACAGTCTGCAATTAGTGCGGAGGATGAACGGGATGAGGGGGAACCAATGAGAGAACAGCTGTAGGTGTTTGGACGGGCACATGCACCTCTAATTTCCCATCAGGAGGAAGAATTAACCAAAGCCTCAGCCTGCCGCCCCGGAACCAGAATAGGGCCTGAAGCAATCCTGCGGTTTTGCGGCCAGTTCACAAAAGAGCGAGTTGAAAAATGGAGCTCAGGGGCACTGCAGTTCACAAACCTGCAGAGTTAAAAAGGACAACTTTCGTCGAAAAATATATTGAGGTAAGGCAACGAAGAGGATTTGAAACCAAGGCAGAATTGCAGCAGACACGTTTCACCAAGTAGATTGGAGTCTCCTTTAAAGCACATGAAAAGCGGCCGACTTCGACAATGATGCAGTTGCCCAAAAAGGGCGTACGCGTTTTTGCCTGAATATATTCAGGCAAAAACGCATACGCCCTTCTTGGCCAATCAAGGAAGCGGGCAATGGAAATCCGCACAGCAAAGAAGTCTCTCTTCAACCGGTCCAAAGGGCCATCCGAAAAAAGTGTAAAAACCAGAGAGGCAGGACGGGCCATGCAGACCAGGGAGCCTTGTTATCCTGATTGGCCGGATTTTAATTGCCAACAGCCACTCTGGAGAAGTGTACGGTGTTTCCGGAAACATGTGAAAAACAGAGCTACAGAGCATAGGGCACTTCCACTCACGGGCATATATCTTGGGAAATATAAAAATCAACAAGACACAGCCACCCCAAAGCTTAGGGCTCCTCTGTTTACAAAATCCTCGACTTGGGTACAACTTAAACACCCCAGGAAAGAGAAAAATGGATAAAGAAGCTGTGGTACTTATGTACAATGGAATGTCACTCAGCCTTGAAATCACTGTCGTAAGGCCAGCAGCAGCATAATGAGTGGATTTAGGTACGATGATTCTAAGTGAAAGAAGTCACACAGAAAAAGAAACTTATCATAAGATATCACTCATAGACGGAATGTAAACATGGCTACACATGAACTGAATTACAAAACAGAACACAGTCACACATTTAGAAGACGCGCTTATGCCTGCTTAAGGGGAGAGGTGAGGTGGGGTGATGCATAAAACCAGAGTTTGAAATTAGCACAGATCCCGTTCCATAAACCACATATGTAATAGAGAAGACCTACTCTTTGCTCAGTGAACTGGACTCAACACCCCCTATGCACCGCAGAGGAATATATGTGACAAGTCAGAATCTTAAAACCTACGTATTGATATGTCTCCGTAAGGGAATCAAGTGTGTGTAGAGCGGCAGAAATACTGCAGTGAAATTCAGCTGAAGCCCATTATAAAAATAAATTTCGAAACACAAAAAAACAAAGAGAGTGAGAGAGAGAGAAATTCTTACAAAATTCGTCCAGGGGCTGTGATGCACCCTGGATTGACCTTATCTACCCCCACAGCTGGATGACACATGAGGCTGGACACTTGGGGCTGAGAGGATTGGTGAGGTTGGGTGAGCAAATGCAGACCCTTTAAAGCAGTACTGCGCGCTACCCATTCCACGGGCCCCAACTCTCCAGGTTTAAGGGTATCTTTCTACAGCTAAAACACGCATGGGAAACCCAGAGGATGGTACACCGTGTGATCGGGAAAGGTTTCTAAAACGTACCTCACTTTTCCTCTCCTGGTGCTCGGGTTCGCCATTCCAGCCGCTTTACTAACCATCTCCCCATTTGGAGAGTCAGAGCCTTAAACCTCCTGTTTCGCACAGTCTGCAATTAGTGCGGAGGATGAACGGGATGAGGGGGAACCAATGAGAGAACAGCTGTAGGTGTTTGGACGGGCACATGCACCTCTAATTTCCCATCAGGAGGAAGAATTAACCAAAGCCTCAGCCTGCCGCCCCGGAACCAGAATAGGGCCTGAAGCAATCCTGCGGTTTTGCGGCCAGTTCACAAAAGAGCGAGTTGAAAAATGGAGCTCAGGGGCACTGCAGTTCACAAACCTGCAGAGTTAAAAAGGACAACTTTCGTCGAAAAATATATTGAGGTAAGGCAACGAAGAGGATTTGAAACCAAGGCAGAATTGCAGCAGACACGTTTCACCAAGTAGATTGGAGTCTCCTTTAAAGCACATGAAAAGCGGCCGACTTCGACAATGATGCAGTTGCCCAAAAAGGGCGTATGCGTTTTTGCCTGAATATATTCAGGCAAAAACGCAAACGCCCTTCTTGGCCAATCAAGGAAGCGGGCAATGGAAATCCGCACAGCAAAGAAGTCTCTCTTCAACCGGTCCAAAGGGCCATCCGAAAAAAGTGTAAAAACCAGAGAGGCAGGACGGGCCATGCAGACCAGGGAGCCTTGTTACCCTGATTGGCCGGATTTTAATTGCCAACAGCCACTCTGGAGAAGTGTACGGTGTTTCCGGAAACATGTGAAAAACAGAGCTACAGAGCATAGGGCACTTCCACTCACGGGCATATATCTTGGGAAATATAAAAATCAACAAGACACAGCCACCCCAAAGCTTAGGGCTCCTCTGTTTACAAAATCCTCGACTTGGGTACAACTTAAACACCCCAGGAAAGAGAAAAATGGATAAAGAAGCTGTGGTACTTATGTACAATGGAATGTCACTCAGCCTTGAAATCACTGTCGTAAGGCCAGCAGCAGCATAATGAGTGGATTTAGGTACGATGATTCTAAGTGAAAGAAGTCACACAGAAAAAGAAACTTATCATAAGATATCACTCATAGACGGAATGTAAACATGGCTACACATGAACTGAATTACAAAACAGAACACAGTCACACATTTAGAAGATGCGCTTATGCCTGCTTAAGGGGAGAGGTGAGGTGGGGTGATGCATAAAACCAGAGTTTGAAATTAGCACAGATCCCGTTCCATAAACCACATATGTAATAGAGAAGACCTACTCTTTGCTCAGTGAACTGGACTCAACACCCGCTATGCACCGCAGAGGAATATATGTGACAAGTCAGAATCTTAAAACCTACGTATTGATATGTCTCCGTAAGGGAATCAAGTGTGTGTAGAGCGGCAGAAATACTGCAGTGAAATTCAGCTGAAGCCCATTATAAAAATAAATTTCGAAACACAAAAAAACACAAAGAGAGTGAGAGAGAGAGAAATTCTTACAAAATTCGTCCAGGGGCTGTGATGCACCCTGGATTGACCTTATCTACCCCCACAGCTGGATGACACATGAGGCTGGACACTTGGGGCTGAGAGGATTGGTGAGGTTGGGTGAGCAAATGCAGACCCTTTAAAGCAGTACTGCGCGCTACCCATTCCACGGGCCCCAACTCTCCAGGTTTAAGGGTATCTTCCTACAGCTAAAACACGCATGGGAAACCCAGAGGATGGTACACCGTGTGATCGGGAAAGGTTTCTAAAACGTACCTCACTTTTCCTCTCCTGGTGCTCGGGTTCGCCATTCCAGCCGCTTTACTAACCATCTCCCCATTTGGAGAGTCAGCGCCTTAAACCTCCTGTTTCGCACAGTCTGCAATTAGTGCGGAGGATGAACGGGATGAGGGGGAACCAATGAGAGAACAGCTGTAGGTGTTTGGACGGGCACATGCACCTCTAATTTCCCATCAGGAGGAAGAATTAACCAAAGCCTCAGCCTGCCGCCCCGGAACCAGAATAGGGCCTGAAGCAATCCTGCGGTTTTGCGGCCAGTTCACAAAAGAGCGAGTTGAAAAATGGAGCTCAGGGGCACTGCAGTTCACAAACCTGCGGAGTTAAAAAGGACAACTTTCGTCGAAAAATATATTGAGGTAAGGCAACGAAGAGGATTTGAAACCAAGGCAGAATTGCAGCAGACACGTTTCACCAAGTAGATTGGAGTCTCCTTTAAAGCACATGAAAAGCGGCCGACTTCGACAATGATGCAGTTGCCCAAAAAGGGCGTATGCGTTTTTGCCTGAATATATTCAGGCAAAAACGCATACGCCCTTCTTGGCCAATCAAGGAAGCGGGCAATGGAAATCCGCACAGCAAAGAAGTCTCTCTTCAACCGGTCCAAAGGGCCATCCGAAAAAAGTGTAAAAACCAGAGAGGCAGGACGGGCCATGCAGACCAGGGAGCCTTGTTACCCTGATTGGCCGGATTTTAATTGCCAACAGCCACTCTGGAGAAGTGTACGGTGTTTCCGGAAACATGTGAAAAACAGAGCTACAGAGCATAGGGCACTTCCACTCACGGGCATATATCTTGGGAAATATAAAAATCAACAAGACACAGCCACCCCAAAGCTTAGGGCTCCTCTGTTTACAAAATCCTCGACTTGGGTACAACTTAAACACCCCAGGAAAGAGAAAAATGGATAAAGAAGCTGTGGTACTTATGTACAATGGAATGTCACTCAGCCTTGAAATCACTGTCGTAAGGCCAGCAGCAGCATAATGAGTGGATTTAGGTACGATGATTCTAAGTGAAAGAAGTCACACAGAAAAAGAAACTTATCATAAGATATCACTCATAGACGGAATGTAAACATGGCTACACATGAACTGAATTACAAAACAGAACACAGTCACACATTTAGAAGATGCGCTTATGCCTGCTTAAGGGGAGAGGTGAGGTGGGGTGATGCATAAAACCAGAGTTTGAAATTAGCACAGATCCCGTTCCATAAACCACATATGTAATAGAGAAGACCTACTCTTTGCTCAGTGAACTGGACTCAACACCCGCTATGCACCGCAGAGGAATATATGTGACAAGTCAGAATCTTAAAACCTACGTATTGATATGTCTCCGTAAGGGAATCAAGTGTGTGTAGAGCGGCAGAAATACTGCAGTGAAATTCAGCTGAAGCCCATTATAAAAATAAATTTCGAAACACAAAAAAACACAAAGAGAGTGAGAGAGAGAGAAATTCTTACAAAATTCGTCCAGGGGCTGTGATGCACCCTGGATTGACCTTATCTACCCCCACAGCTGGATGACACATGAGGCTGGACACTTGGGGCTGAGAGGATTGGTGAGGTTGGGTGAGCAAATGCAGACCCTTTAAAGCAGTACTGCGCGCTACCCATTCCACGGGCCCCAACTCTCCAGGTTTAAGGGTATCTTCCTACAGCTAAAACACGCATGGGAAACCCAGAGGATGGTACACCGTGTGATCGGGAAAGGTTTCTAAAACGTACCTCACTTTTCCTCTCCTGGTGCTCGGGTTCGCCATTCCAGCCGCTTTACTAACCATCTCCCCATTTGGAGAGTCAGCGCCTTAAACCTCCTGTTTCGCACAGTCTGCAATTAGTGCGGAGGATGAACGGGATGAGGGGGAACCAATGAGAGAACAGCTGTAGGTGTTTGGACGGGCACATGCACCTCTAATTTCCCATCAGGAGGAAGAATTAACCAAAGCCTCAGCCTGCCGCCCCGGAACCAGAATAGGGCCTGAAGCAATCCTGCGGTTTTGCGGCCAGTTCACAAAAGAGCGAGTTGAAAAATGGAGCTCAGGGGCACTGCAGTTCACAAACCTGCAGAGTTAAAAAGGACAACTTTCGTCGAAAAATATATTGAGGTAAGGCAACGAAGAGGATTTGAAACCAAGGCAGAATTGCAGCAGACACGTTTCACCAAGTAGATTGGAGTCTCCTTTAAAGCACATGAAAAGCGGCCGACTTCGACAATGATGCAGTTGCCCAAAAAGGGCGTATGCGTTTTTGCCTGAATATATTCAGGCAAAAACGCATACGCCCTTCTTGGCCAATCAAGGAAGCGGGCAATGGAAATCCGCACAGCAAAGAAGTCTCTCTTCAACCGGTCCAAAGGGCCATCCGAAAAAAGTGTAAAAACCAGAGAGGCAGGACGGGCCATGCAGACCAGGGAGCCTTGTTACCCTGATTGGCCGGATTTTAATTGCCAACAGCCACTCTGGAGAAGTGTACGGTGTTTCCGGAAACATGTGAAAAACAGAGCTACAGAGCATAGGGCACTTCCACTCACGGGCATATATCTTGGGAAATATAAAAATCAACAAGACACAGCCACCCCAAAGCTTAGGGCTCCTCTGTTTACAAAATCCTCGACTTGGGTACAACTTAAACACCCCAGGAAAGAGAAAAATGGATAAAGAAGCTGTGGTACTTATGTACAATGGAATGTCACTCAGCCTTGAAATCACTGTCGTAAGGCCAGCAGCAGCATAATGAGTGGATTTAGGTACGATGATTCTAAGTGAAAGAAGTCACACAGAAAAAGAAACTTATCATAAGATATCACTCATAGACGGAATGTAAACATGGCTACACATGAACTGAATTACAAAACAGAACACAGTCACACATTTAGAAGATGCGCTTATGCCTGCTTAAGGGGAGAGGTGAGGTGGGGTGATGCATAAAACCAGAGTTTGAAATTAGCACAGATCCCGTTCCATAAACCACATATGTAATAGAGAAGACCTACTCTTTGCTCAGTGAACTGGACTCAACACCCGCTATGCACCGCAGAGGAATATATGTGACAAGTCAGAATCTTAAAACCTACGTATTGATATGTCTCCGTAAGGGAATCAAGTGTGTGTAGAGCGGCAGAAATACTGCAGTGAAATTCAGCTGAAGCCCATTATAAAAATAAATTTCGAAACACAAAAAAACACAAAGAGAGTGAGAGAGAGAGAAATTCTTACAAAATTCGTCCAGGGGCTGTGATGCACCCTGGATTGACCTTATCTACCCCCACAGCTGGATGACACATGAGGCTGGACACTTGGGGCTGAGAGGATTGGTGAGGTTGGGTGAGCAAATGCAGACCCTTTAAAGCAGTACTGCGCGCTACCCATTCCACGGGCCCCAACTCTCCAGGTTTAAGGGTATCTTCCTACAGCTAAAACACGCATGGGAAACCCAGAGGATGGTACACCGTGTGATCGGGAAAGGTTTCTAAAACGTACCTCACTTTTCCTCTCCTGGTGCTCGGGTTCGCCATTCCAGCCGCTTTACTAACCATCTCCCCATTTGGAGAGTCAGCGCCTTAAACCTCCTGTTTCGCACAGTCTGCAATTAGTGCGGAGGATGAACGGGATGAGGGGGAACCAATGAGAGAACAGCTGTAGGTGTTTGGACGGGCACATGCACCTCTAATTTCCCATCAGGAGGAAGAATTAACCAAAGCCTCAGCCTGCCGCCCCGGAACCAGAATAGGGCCTGAAGCAATCCTGCGGTTTTGCGGCCAGTTCACAAAAGAGCGAGTTGAAAAATGGAGCTCAGGGGCACTGCAGTTCACAAACCTGCAGAGTTAAAAAGGACAACTTTCGTCGAAAAATATATTGAGGTAAGGCAACGAAGAGGATTTGAAACCAAGGCAGAATTGCAGCAGACACGTTTCACCAAGTAGATTGGAGTCTCCTTTAAAGCACATGAAAAGCGGCCGAACTTCGACAATGATGCAGTTGCCCAAAAAGGGCGTATGCGTTTTTGCCTGAATATATTCAGGCAAAAACGCAAACGCCCTTCTTGGCCAATCAAGGAAGCGGGCAATGGAAATCCGCACAGCAAAGAAGTCTCTCTTCAACCGGTCCAAAGGGCCATCCGAAAAAAGTGTAAAAACCAGAGAGGCAGGACAGGCCATGCAGACCAGGGAGCCTTGTTACCCTGATTGGCCGGATTTTAATTGCCAACAGCCACTCTGGAGAAGTGTACGGTGTTTCCGGAAACATGTGAAAAACAGAGCTACAGAGCATAGGGCACTTCCACTCACGGGCATATATCTTGGGAAATATAAAAATCAACAAGACACAGCCACCCCAAAGCTTAGGGCTCCTCTGTTTACAAAATCCTCGACTTGGGTACAACTTAAACACCCCAGGAAAGAGAAAAATGGATAAAGAAGCTGTGGTACTTATGTACAATGGAATGTCACTCAGCCTTGAAATCACTGTCGTAAGGCCAGCAGCAGCATAATGAGTGGATTTAGGTACGATGATTCTAAGTGAAAGAAGTCACACAGAAAAAGAAACTTATCATAAGATATCACTCATAGACGGAATGTAAACATGGCTACACATGAACTGAATTACAAAACAGAACACAGTCACACATTTAGAAGATGCGCTTATGCCTGCTTAAGGGGAGAGGTGAGGTGGGGTGATGCATAAAACCAGAGTTTGAAATTAGCACAGATCCCGTTCCATAAACCACATATGTAATAGAGAAGACCTACTCTTTGCTCAGTGAACTGGACTCAACACCCGCTATGCACCGCAGAGGAATATATGTGACAAGTCAGAATCTTAAAACCTACGTATTGATATGTCTCCGTAAGGGAATCAAGTGTGTGTAGAGCGGCAGAAATACTGCAGTGAAATTCAGCTGAAGCCCATTATAAAAATAAATTTCGAAACACAAAAAAACACAAAGAGAGTGAGAGAGAGAGAAATTCTTACAAAATTCGTCCAGGGGCTGTGATGCACCCTGGATTGACCTTATCTACCCCCACAGCTGGATGACACATGAGGCTGGACACTTGGGGCTGAGAGGATTGGTGAGGTTGGGTGAGCAAATGCAGACCCTTTAAAGCAGTACTGCGCGCTACCCATTCCACGGGCCCCAACTCTCCAGGTTTAAGGGTATCTTCCTACAGCTAAAACACGCATGGGAAACCCAGAGGATGGTACACCGTGTGATCGGGAAAGGTTTCTAAAACGTACCTCACTTTTCCTCTCCTGGTGCTCGGGTTCGCCATTCCAGCCGCTTTACTAACCATCTCCCCATTTGGAGAGTCAGCGCCTTAAACCTCCTGTTTCGCACAGTCTGCAATTAGTGCGGAGGATGAACGGGATGAGGGGGAACCAATGAGAGAACAGCTGTAGGTGTTTGGACGGGCACATGCACCTCTAATTTCCCATCAGGAGGAAGAATTAACCAAAGCCTCAGCCTGCCGCCCCGGAACCAGAATAGGGCCTGAAGCAATCCTGCGGTTTTGCGGCCAGTTCACAAAAGAGCGAGTTGAAAAATGGAGCTCAGGGGCACTGCAGTTCACAAACCTGCAGAGTTAAAAAGGACAACTTTCGTCGAAAAATATATTGAGGTAAGGCAACGAAGAGGATTTGAAACCAAGGCAGAATTGCAGCAGACACGTTTCACCAAGTAGATTGGAGTCTCCTTTAAAGCACATGAAAAGCGGCCGAACTTCGACAATGATGCAGTTGCCCAAAAAGGGCGTATGCGTTTTTGCCTGAATATATTCAGGCAAAAACGCAAACGCCCTTCTTGGCCAATCAAGGAAGCGGGCAATGGAAATCCGCACAGCAAAGAAGTCTCTCTTCAACCGGTCCAAAGGGCCATCCGAAAAAAGTGTAAAAACCAGAGAGGCAGGACAGGCCATGCAGACCAGGGAGCCTTGTTACCCTGATTGGCCGGATTTTAATTGCCAACAGCCACTCTGGAGAAGTGTACGGTGTTTCCGGAAACATGTGAAAAACAGAGCTACAGAGCATAGGGCACTTCCACTCACGGGCATATATCTTGGGAAATATAAAAATCAACAAGACACAGCCACCCCAAAGCTTAGGGCTCCTCTGTTTACAAAATCCTCGACTTGGGTACAACTTAAACACCCCAGGAAAGAGAAAAATGGATAAAGAAGCTGTGGTACTTATGTACAATGGAATGTCACTCAGCCTTGAAATCACTGTCGTAAGGCCAGCAGCAGCATAATGAGTGGATTTAGGTACGATGATTCTAAGTGAAAGAAGTCACACAGAAAAAGAAACTTATCATAAGATATCACTCATAGACGGAATGTAAACATGGCTACACATGAACTGAATTACAAAACAGAACACAGTCACACATTTAGAAGACGCGCTTATGCCTGCTTAAGGGGAGAGGTGAGGTGGGGTGATGCATAAAACCAGAGTTTGAAATTAGCACAGATCCCGTTCCATAAACCACATATGTAATAGAGAAGACCTACTCTTTGCTCAGTGAACTGGACTCAACACCCCCTATGCACCGCAGAGGAATATACGTGACAAGTCAGAATCTTAAAACCTACGTATTGATATGTCTCCGTAAGGGAATCAAGTGTGTGTAGAGCGGCAGAAATACTGCAGTGAAATTCAGCTGGAGCCCATTATAAAAATAAATTTCGAAACACAAAAAAACACAAAGAGAGTGAGAGAGAGAGAAATTCTTACAAAATTCGTCCAGGGGCTGTGATGCACCCTGGATTGACCTTATCTACCCCCACAGCTGGATGACACATGAGGCTGGACACTTGGGGCTGAGAGGATTGGTGAGGTTGGGTGAGCAAATGCAGACCCTTTAAAGCAGTACTGCGCGCTACCCATTCCACGGGCCCCAACTCTCCAGGTTTAAGGGTATCTTCCTACAGCTAAAACACGCATGGGAAACCCAGAGGATGGTACACCGTGTGATCGGGAAAGGTTTCTAAAACGTACCTCACTTTTCCTCTCCTGGTGCTCGGGTTCGCCATTCCAGCCGCTTTACTAACCATCTCCCCATTTGGAGAGTCAGCGCCTTAAACCTCCTGTTTCGCACAGTCTGCAATTAGTGCGGAGGATGAACGGGATGAGGGGGAACCAATGAGAGAACAGCTGTAGGTGTTTGGACGGGCACATGCACCTCTAATTTCCCATCAGGAGGAAGAATTAACCAAAGCCTCAGCCTGCCGCCCCGGAACCAGAATAGGGCCTGAAGCAATCCTGCGGTTTTGCGGCCAGTTCACAAAAGAGCGAGTTGAAAAATGGAGCTCAGGGGCACTGCAGTTCACAAACCTGCAGAGTTAAAAAGGACAACTTTCGTCGAAAAATATATTGAGGTAAGGCAACGAAGAGGATTTGAAACCAAGGCAGAATTGCAGCAGACACGTTTCACCAAGTAGATTGGAGTCTCCTTTAAAGCACATGAAAAGCGGCCGACTTCGACAATGATGCAGTTGCCCAAAAAGGGCGTATGCGTTTTTGCCTGAATATATTCAGGCAAAAACGCAAACGCCCTTCTTGGCCAATCAAGGAAGCGGGCAATGGAAATCCGCACAGCAAAGAAGTCTCTCTTCAACCGGTCCAAAGGGCCATCCGAAAAAAGTGTAAAAACCAGAGAGGCAGGACGGGCCATGCAGACCAGGGAGCCTTGTTACCCTGATTGGCCGGATTTTAATTGCCAACAGCCACTCTGGAGAAGTGTACGGTGTTTCCGGAAACATGTGAAAAACAGAGCTACAGAGCATAGGGCACTTCCACTCACGGGCATATATCTTGGGAAATATAAAAATCAACAAGACACAGCCACCCCAAAGCTTAGGGCTCCTCTGTTTACAAAATCCTCGACTTGGGTACAACTTAAACACCCCAGGAAAGAGAAAAATGGATAAAGAAGCTGTGGTACTTATGTACAATGGAATGTCACTCAGCCTTGAAATCACTGTCGTAAGGCCAGCAGCAGCATAATGAGTGGATTTAGGTACGATGATTCTAAGTGAAAGAAGTCACACAGAAAAAGAAACTTATCATAAGATATCACTCATAGACGGAATGTAAACATGGCTACACATGAACTGAATTACAAAACAGAACACAGTCACACATTTAGAAGATGCGCTTATGCCTGCTTAAGGGGAGAGGTGAGGTGGGGTGATGCATAAAACCAGAGTTTGAAATTAGCACAGATCCCGTTCCATAAACCACATATGTAATAGAGAAGACCTACTCTTTGCTCAGTGAACTGGACTCAACACCCGCTATGCACCGCAGAGGAATATACGTGACAAGTCAGAATCTTAAAACCTACGTATTGATATGTCTCCGTAAGGGAATCAAGTGTGTGTAGAGCGGCAGAAATACTGCAGTGAAATTCAGCTGAAGCCCATTATAAAAATAAATTTCGAAACACAAAAAAACACAAAGAGAGTGAGAGAGAGAGAAATTCTTACAAAATTCGTCCAGGGGCTGTGATGCACCCTGGATTGACCTTATCTACCCCCACAGCTGGATGACACATGAGGCTGGACACTTGGGGCTGAGAGGATTGGTGAGGTTGGGTGAGCAAATGCAGACCCTTTAAAGCAGTACTGCGCGCTACCCATTCCACGGGCCCCAACTCTCCAGGTTTAAGGGTATCTTCCTACAGCTAAAACACGCATGGGAAACCCAGAGGATGGTACACCGTGTGATCGGGAAAGGTTTCTAAAACGTACCTCACTTTTCCTCTCCTGGTGCTCGGGTTCGCCATTCCAGCCGCTTTACTAACCATCTCCCCATTTGGAGAGTCAGCGCCTTAAACCTCCTGTTTCGCACAGTCTGCAATTAGTGCGGAGGATGAACGGGATGAGGGGGAACCAATGAGAGAACAGCTGTAGGTGTTTGGACGGGCACATGCACCTCTAATTTCCCATCAGGAGGAAGAATTAACCAAAGCCTCAGCCTGCCGCCCCGGAACCAGAATAGGGCCTGAAGCAATCCTGCGGTTTTGCGGCCAGTTCACAAAAGAGCGAGTTGAAAAATGGAGCTCAGGGGCACTGCAGTTCACAAACCTGCAGAGTTAAAAAGGACAACTTTCGTCGAAAAATATATTGAGGTAAGGCAACGAAGAGGATTTGAAACCAAGGCAGAATTGCAGCAGACACGTTTCACCAGGTAGATTGGAGTCTCCTTTAAAGCACATGAAAAGCGGCCGAACTTCGACAATGATGCAGTTGCCCAAAAAGGGCGTATGCGTTTTTGCCTGAATATATTCAGGCAAAAACGCATACGCCCTTCTTGGCCAATCAAGGAAGCGGGCAATGGAAATCCGCACAGCAAAGAAGTCTCTCTTCAACCGGTCCAAAGGGCCATCCGAAAAAAGTGTAAAAACCAGAGAGGCAGGACAGGCCATGCAGACCAGGGAGCCTTGTTACCCTGATTGGCCGGATTTTAATTGCCAACAGCCACTCTGGAGAAGTGTACGGTGTTTCCGGAAACATGTGAAAAACAGAGCTACAGAGCATAGGGCACTTCCACTCACGGGCATATATCTTGGGAAATATAAAAATCAACAAGACACAGCCACCCCAAAGCTTAGGGCTCCTCTGTTTACAAAATCCTCGACTTGGGTACAACTTAAACACCCCAGGAAAGAGAAAAATGGATAAAGAAGCTGTGGTACTTATGTACAATGGAATGTCACTCAGCCTTGAAATCACTGTCGTAAGGCCAGCAGCAGCATAATGAGTGGATTTAGGTACGATGATTCTAAGTGAAAGAAGTCACACAGAAAAAGAAACTTATCATAAGATATCACTCACAGACGGAATGTAAACATGGCTACACATGAACTGAATTACAAAACAGAACACAGTCACACATTTAGAAGATGCGCTTATGCCTGCTTAAGGGGAGAGGTGAGGTGGGGTGATGCATAAAACCAGAGTTTGAAATTAGCACAGATCCCGTTCCATAAACCACATATGTAATAGAGAAGACCTACTCTTTGCTCAGTGAACTGGACTCAACACCCGCTATGCACCGCAGAGGAATATATGTGACAAGTCAGAATCTTAAAACCTACGTATTGATATGTCTCCGTAAGGGAATCAAGTGTGTGTAGAGCGGCAGAAATACTGCAGTGAAATTCAGCTGAAGCCCATTATAAAAATAAATTTCGAAACACAAAAAAACACAAAGAGAGTGAGAGAGAGAGAAATTCTTACAAAATTCGTCCAGGGGCTGTGATGCACCCTGGATTGACCTTATCTACCCCCACAGCTGGATGACACATGAGGCTGGACACTTGGGGCTGAGAGGATTGGTGAGGTTGGGTGAGCAAATGCAGACCCTTTAAAGCAGTACTGCGCGCTACCCATTCCACGGGCCCCAACTCTCCAGGTTTAAGGGTATCTTCCTACAGCTAAAACACGCATGGGAAACCCAGAGGATGGTACACCGTGTGATCGGGAAAGGTTTCTAAAACGTACCTCACTTTTCCTCTCCTGGTGCTCGGGTTCGCCATTCCAGCCGCTTTACTAACCATCTCCCCATTTGGAGAGTCAGCGCCTTAAACCTCCTGTTTCGCACAGTCTGCAATTAGTGCGGAGGATGAACGGGATGAGGGGGAACCAATGAGAGAACAGCTGTAGGTGTTTGGACGGGCACATGCACCTCTAATTTCCCATCAGGAGGAAGAATTAACCAAAGCCTCAGCCTGCCGCCCCGGAACCAGAATAGGGCCTGAAGCAATCCTGCGGTTTTGCGGCCAGTTCACAAAAGAGCGAGTTGAAAAATGGAGCTCAGGGGCACTGCAGTTCACAAACCTGCAGAGTTAAAAAGGACAACTTTCGTCGAAAAATATATTGAGGTAAGGCAACGAAGAGGATTTGAAACCAAGGCAGAATTGCAGCAGACACGTTTCACCAAGTAGATTGGAGTCTCCTTTAAAGCACATGAAAAGCGGCCGACTTCGACAATGATGCAGTTGCCCAAAAAGGGCGTATGCGTTTTTGCCTGAATATATTCAGGCAAAAACGCAAACGCCCTTCTTGGCCAATCAAGGAAGCGGGCAATGGAAATCCGCACAGCAAAGAAGTCTCTCTTCAACCGGTCCAAAGGGCCATCCGAAAAAAGTGTAAAAACCAGAGAGGCAGGACAGGCCATGCAGACCAGGGAGCCTTGTTACCCTGATTGGCCGGATTTTAATTGCCAACAGCCACTCTGGAGAAGTGTACGGTGTTTCCGGAAACATGTGAAAAACAGAGCTACAGAGCATAGGGCACTTCCACTCACGGGCATATATCTTGGGAAATATAAAAATCAACAAGACACAGCCACCCCAAAGCTTAGGGCTCCTCTGTTTACAAAATCCTCGACTTGGGTACAACTTAAACACCCCAGGAAAGAGAAAAATGGATAAAGAAGCTGTGGTACTTATGTACAATGGAATGTCACTCAGCCTTGAAATCACTGTCGTAAGGCCAGCAGCAGCGTAATGAGTGGATTTAGGTACGATGATTCTAAGTGAAAGAAGTCACACAGAAAAAGAAACTTATCATAAGATATCACTCATAGACGGAATGTAAACATGGCTACACATGAACTGAATTACAAAACAGAACACAGTCACACATTTAGAAGACGCGCTTATGCCTGCTTAAGGGGAGAGGTGAGGTGGGGTGATGCATAAAACCAGAGTTTGAAATTAGCACAGATCCCGTTCCATAAACCACATATGTAATAGAGAAGACCTACTCTTTGCTCAGTGAACTGGACTCAACACCCGCTATGCACCGCAGAGGAATATATGTGACAAGTCAGAATCTTAAAACCTACGTATTGATATGTCTCCGTAAGGGAATCAAGTGTGTGTAGAGCGGCAGAAATACTGCAGTGAAATTCAGCTGAAGCCCATTATAAAAATAAATTTCGAAACACAAAAAAACACAAAGAGAGTGAGAGAGAGAGAAATTCTTACAAAATTCGTCCAGGGGCTGTGATGCACCCTGGATTGACCTTATCTACCCCCACAGCTGGATGACACATGAGGCTGGACACTTGGGGCTGAGAGGATTGGTGAGGTTGGGTGAGCAAATGCAGACCCTTTAAAGCAGTACTGCGCGCTAACCATTCCACGGGCCCCAACTCTCCAGGTTTAAGGGTATCTTTCTACAGCTAAAACACGCATGGGAAACCCAGAGGATGGTACACCGTGTGATCGGGAAAGGTTTCTAAAACGTACCTCACTTTTCCTCTCCTGGTGCTCGGGTTCGCCATTCCAGCCGCTTTACTAACCATCTCCCCATTTGGAGAGTCAGAGCCTTAAACCTCCTGTTTCGCACAGTCTGCAATTAGTGCGGAGGATGAACGGGATGAGGGGGAACCAATGAGAGAACAGCTGTAGGTGTTTGGACGGGCACATGCACCTCTAATTTCCCATCAGGAGGAAGAATTAACCAAAGCCTCAGCCTGCCGCCCCGGAACCAGAATAGGGCCTGAAGCAATCCTGCGGTTTTGCGGCCAGTTCACAAAAGAGCGAGTTGAAAAATGGAGCTCAGGGGCACTGCAGTTCACAAACCTGCAGAGTTAAAAAGGACAACTTTCGTCGAAAAATATATTGAGGTAAGGCAACGAAGAGGATTTGAAACCAAGGCAGAATTGCAGGAAACATGTTTCAAGAGGTAGATTGGAGTCCCCTTTAAAGCACAGGAAAAGCCGCAGAACTTTAGAAGACTGAAGGATTGAAAAAGTTTCAGCCTGCTCAGGGCTTTGTAGATGCTGAGCAGGTGGCTCCTGTGGGGGTAAAGTTTCAGCCTCCTCAGTGAGCTCTGGATGAGGAGGTTGGGCCTCCTGCTGGGATGGAGAAGTTTCAGCTTCCTCTGGGGGCTCCATAGTTTTATCTGGGCTCCCAGAAAAATCCCTAGGTATGCTCTCCTCAGGTTAAATGGCATACATACTGGGATATAAATAATGACCCTGCAACTGTTGTTCTAGACCCTGAGTGTTTTTTTTTGAAATTGGCCTGTAGTTTCAACAACAACTTTGGCATGCCGTTGAGGTTGACCTAGATCTTTCTTCAGATTTGGGGATGAAACCATAAACTTCATTGGTTTTGAGATCTTACTACCTAGAGATGGAACAAGTATTTCAAACGATTGGTGAGCTTCAGCCTGATCCAGACCTGTGTCTTTAGTCTTACTTTTGTGTCCAGAAGGCAGAAACAAGGGCTAATTCTGATCCCAGTCTAGAATTGGAACTGCCTCTGGGAGCTCTTGCACTGGAACTGCCTCTGGGAACTTTTGATGCTGGGTTTGCTTGTTATTCAGATCCTGACGTGGAACAGCAAACTGATCTGGCCCTGTAGGCATCTCTCCAACCGAATCCATGTCCGGGTATGGAACCTCAGTCTCAGTCAACTCCTGATGATGCGGGGCCAACATCTGGAATGGAGACAAGGACGTCAAGTAATTAAAGCCCCCGGCTTCTGCCAGGGATGTAAGGGGCATGGGGCAATTTGGGAGGGGTTCTGAGGCGTGTGAATACAAAGCCTCTGTCAGCCGCGGGGGGTTGGGGGTTACCTGGATGGGGCCCAGGGCCCACTCCGGAGGCTGAACAGCCTGGACTAGAAGCCACCGTGCTTGCCACGTGAGGAAGAGCCGTGGAGCGCAGGCACGACACAGGCCAGCCGCGACATAACATGCGGCGGCTCCCAGGCGCAGCGACCCAGACCAGTGAGGAGCCGGAGCCACATCCTCCTTCAGAGCCAAACCGAACTGCTATGCCAGCACCCCGACGCGAGGGCTCACATTAGCAACCGCGCGCCCCGGCCCTGCATAACGTCCCATCCATTATTTATGACATCTTTAGTTGCGCCACAGTTATTAGGCTCGTGCGGAGATCCAATCCACGCCACCAGAATGGGCCTTTTTCCCAGAGTCCCCAGGGCACAAGCCATCTTTCCCCTTGCAAAGACAACAATTACCTCCTGCCGGGACCTCTTCCCAACCCCGCCCTGCCCACCCTGGCCCCAAACAATGAGGCAGGATTTGGGCTGCAGACCCGAGTGGCCCCAAACTGCAGCAGCCCAGGGGTGGAGGGGGTTGGGAAGGATGCAGAGCTTCCCGTGGAAACCAAAGGACCTGGCATTCTGGGAAATTCAAAAGTGCTAGTCCAGTTGTGGCAATCTGAACTCTTCCTCCTCAAAGATGAAGTCTGAGAGACATTCTTCCTCCCTGTGGCCACAGGGCTGACAGGAAAAGTAGCTGACCTGCAAAATGAGCACCAGTTAGGGTGGCAGGAGGGGAACACTCCTTACAGTTATGCTAAAATGTTGCCATTTCCTCCAAACTCTCAGTATTCACGTCTCATGATTCATTCACCACTCTGTTATTAGGGGTTACCACTGAATCAGTGATGACTCCAGAACTTCTGTAGGAGGGATTTGGGGCAGGTGAGCAATTCATTCTGGGAAAGAGAGTCTAAAACCATGTGAATGGCCCTTTACATTAGCATGGGAAAACTTCCCCCATCCCACCTTGTCTCAACAGAGCCATTAATGTAGAAAAAACTACTGTGTCACTTTTCAGAGGTCTACCCTGTGTGAACATATGAAGACACTTAGAATGTTAAAGTCAGCATGTTAAGTAACGTTCTTGAAATACTGTAACTAGCACCAGTTTACTTCCTTCACAGTCCTTTCCACAATCTATTTAATTTTAGTCCTTTTTAATTGTCTGCTACACCTTTAGCACCTAAACTCCAAGAGACAAGGAGCTTCATCCTATTTCCAGTGCCTAGCACATAATGGCTTCTAAATGGAACTGATTCCAAGATTGGCCTCATTTAGGAGTGGATCTGTTGTTATAATCAGGTTTCCAAAATCTTTAGTATCAATATGGAATCCTTTCCTCTCACATTTCACAGGAAGATAGACTTCTTAAAGCCCAAACATGGATACGTTTGAAGTATCCTTGACTGATTAAAATGAACTGAAATAATTATTTTGTACAGGAAAAACTTCTAAAATTTTTACATTTTTCAGAACATAACCACCTTTTCTTTCTCTACTTTCTTCCCTTCAAAACAAACTTTGCAACATTGGGGGGAGTTAAATAATCACAAATCTAGCCAAAAATTAAGCTCTCAATGACATGAAACACATTTTTTGCTCCTTTTAAATAAAAATCCTATATGCAGTACATTAATGTTTTCTTTTAGAAATTACGTTGACAACTTAATCCCTAATTCGAGGTATCCATATAACTGGTTTACAGAAAGGTTCTTTGGCAAAAGATTTAACACAAGATATATAAGAGATCTGGGTAATACACCTTACTTGAAAGGCATGAAGAGTTTTTAAACAGTGTAGCATAATCACACTTAAGACCATAGTTACTTTGTTCCCAAATCCCTGCAATTCTATTTGAGGGGAGTTCTAAAGGGCCTGTGTCTTCTCCTGTGTCCACAACCATAGATGTACACTGGTGGCCCTCAATCCTGCTCTCCAAACATCAAATAACGGGCCAGAGACAAGGCTCGGAACTTGGAAAAGTCCTAGAAATTCCCTGCCTCAAAAGCAGTTTCACAGTTTCACCTTTTCCTAAGGAAGACAGAGATGAGTAGATATGCTGAAGTCTTCCAAATCCTGCTGATGGTTTTGAATTATGGCTACACTGGCTGTGTATTCCTTGAGTTTTTATCTCCACATACTTGAATTAAATCCTGTAGTTCCTCTTCGGTTCTAGCATCTGTGACATCTTCACAGGGTCTATATGCCACAGCTGTTTTACCACTTTCTGTAATAAAGTTAACAAGGATCAATTCAGAAGTTTTCTTGTTCTAAAACTTCCTGTATACAATGGTAGCACCGAATAATTAGACATTCTTTTGACTTCTAAAAGCAGAAAATAAGAGCATTTTCCTAGAAGTTCCCTCATCTGACACGTCAGTTTTTATTATAATTATTTGTGAAGACATATATAAGAAGTATCAACTTTGGTTCAAAAACTTTATGATCTTAGAAATAAGAACTAAGGAATAAGGACATAGAAATTAAAAGCTGTGGAAACAAAAATGTTCAATCACAATACAATTAAATAGGAAGGCATTAGGTGGGGGTCAAAGTGAGTTCAAACCTGGGAGAGATACCACTGGACTATAATAGATACTTCCTATTAGAAGCAAGGCAAGTGCCTACTCCTTGGGACCAAAATTCTACCAGATACAATGAACAAAGCTTTAGAGACAGAGACAGAGAGAGAGAGCATTTGAACACTCTACTGGCAGAAACTTGCCCATGTACATTTTGGACAATACAGCTTTCCTCAAGGCAAGCTACGGCCACCAGGCTTTTTGGTCTAAGGAGTTTTGGGTACATATAAGGAGTACCTTGGCATATTAGGCACAAACAGCCCAGTCATTTATTTTGGTTCTTAAAGGTTGTTACCCAGAGTTGACAGCGGATGTAGATTCTGCCTGATGACCAGGGAAATCACACTTCACTGGAAGGATTGCCCAGGCTGGAAAGCCAAGACCAATCCAGGGTCAACTCTTACAAGCAAATAAGGTCTCTGACAACTTAGCTATGATTCCTCAGTCTCTAAACTTGCAGGGCTGTGCAGCAGAGGAGCGGTTCTATTCCGGGAATCTACGGATCATAAAGTTTCGTTTGGGCACACCCTGTGCCATTCTCACCGCTGTATAACTCGATAGGGAAAAAAATCAATCCTATTTAATCGCATGACCACTTTCAAGGTTTACAAAAACATAACCGATTATTATACAAGAATCATAATCACCCAATACATCAGAAATGAAAACGGAAATTAAACTGATTCCAAATACATAATCTAATAAACTCTTCAACAAGAAAACAGCAGTAATATTAATAGTCAATATATTTTGTCTGCTTACTATGTTTCAGGCATAGCTCTAAGCTTTTTAGATTCATCATCCCATTTACTCTTACAATATCCCCCATTTGGTGGTAAGCTGAATTACTAACCCTATTTGCAGATAAAGAAATTGCAGCTTAGAGATATTAAATACCTTCAAATGTCTCTGGCTACAAAAACCTGAAATTGCAACAACAACAAAATCTAAGAGACAATGTTAGGACTCCAACACAGGTGTCCAAGGCTTATAATCACTACACTATTCTGTATGATAAGCAAGCAATTGAGGAAGAACTGGATCAAACACTTTCTGTATGAACTGAGGCCAGTCATTCTACATCTAAACACTGGGGACAATAATATGTGCTGTCGTCTTTCTCATAAATGCCACAAAGAACAAATGTAAGAAAGCTGCTGTGAAAGCATCTGGTGAATGAAAGAAGATGTAATGTTTTAGATAACCATTATTTTCATCCAATTAACTTTTCAAATAAGTTTATTTGCTCACTGAAACTGAAGTACTTCAAGGACAATCAAAAAGGTCTTACCTAAAATCACATTCAGCAACTTCTGGAATGCATCTGTCATAGCTTTCTGAATAGCAAGCTTCTGGGTTATCTTCCTTCTCATATGTAATGATAATGACCCTAAATCCAACCAGAACAGATGAATTTAAAATGCCTATATGAATAACGGATTTCTAGGTTATATGTTTAAAACTAAAAATGCATCTGTGATTCTTAGATCATTACCTTAGTGATTAAGGGCAGGCACCACACTGCGGTACGGGTGAATGTCTCCGTTGCAGGTACACCCTGGCATGGCATATTTTTACGGCTCAGATCTATTCTGGAAGTTTCTAAAATATTAGACGGGAAATGTAAACCAAGAACGTGGCACAAATCTCATATTACTCACAGATTTCAAATGGACAAGCTGAGGCTACACTGCTACAGACCCTGCTCTCCAGTGCGTAAAGGGCTGGACTCATACAGTGAGATAGATTTGGTTGTAGTGCAGATGATCTGGACTCTACGCAACCATCACCCACTCAGGTGAATGGTGGAGCCTCCTCCACCCCATTCACTAACAGCCCTGCCTCTGACTTAAAACCCTAAGCCCAATGCCATGGATTCTAGGAAAAAACTCAGTACCAATCGGAATCCCCTTTCTAGGGATCTACGTTTACTTATTCTGCTCAGGCCCTTTTATAGGAGGCAAAGGACTGAACATTTACACAAGAGTTTATTTCAATCTTTAGACAATGATTTTGTTGGGATAACTGAAGGACAGAAGACATCTGTATTTGAAGGACTATTTTAGCACAAAAATAATTATTAACCAAAAAAAAAAAAGATTCCTAACTAATTTTCCCTCCTCCTAAGCTTCTTCACAGGCAGTCAGTTCTAAAATTCTAAAGGTTAAGGTGCTTTCCAGTATTGCCTAGGATAAAAACCTATATTGTCAGGCAGAACAATTCTGCCCAGGGCTTTAGTTGCTCAGAAAAGGTGATGATGTAATTGAAAAGTTGAGTTTCAGAAAGAAAGGAAAAAAGAGAAATCCCACTCCCTCACCTCCCCACACACACACATACTGGAAAGCAGACCTTCCTCCAACTTATCCAAAGGTTCCTCAGCCATGCCAACTCCAGGACTCCTGCACTCATGGGAGGTCAACACCACCTCTAAAGCACAGAAGAACTTCAGGCTTTGCTTCTGAAGTGCTGTCACAATATTTGTATTTTCCCTTTCTTCAAGGTTAGAAAGATCCTGAAGCTGTTAGAATTTTGAATTAAAGGCTAGACTTCAACATATTCCGTTGTTAGAAATAAATACCAAACTTCAGCAATCCCAGGTAATAGTTTAGGTATCCTATCCCTTCAAAATCAACTGAGACTTGCCAACTGAGACTTGACTAGATATGGACCACTATTTTTTTTTATGATATACCATACAAATACTGGAGAAAATTATGGACACCACCATCCAAGTCATTGAGATTATCACTAATTCTAGGTGGCAGGTCAATGCTCAGATACTTTCATGTGGAAGTCTCTCACATCTCCTCCCCATAGCCCTGTTCTGTTCTGCTCTCTAAAGTCTAGGAGTTCAATGTTGAAAGGAGTCTTGTTAGTCTAAGAAAATCTACAGAGTTTACCTTGATGATCCTTTTTGACGACCCACGGAAACCAAAGTTGTAATTTGCCAATTCTTGGCATCTGGAGCGCTTTAGGGCAAGCGTATTATGTTGAACCGCCTTAGGTCTGGTGCTGAGATCAACCTAAAGACATAAAAGACCTAAAAATATCACAACCCTACATAGAGACTCATATTGGATATACCTGAGATTTATCATTACCAATTTTATAGAGTGGTTGTGAAGATTAAGTAGGAAATTTTTAGCAATGAGTTCACAGTGATGCCTAAATAAATGTTATTTATTAAGTCAGTACTTTTCTGCACCATTTCCAGGACCCCTGATTAACCGGAAGGTTTCCTGACCTCTGGTGGTGAAAGTGATGATGAAAGAACCAAGGAAGCCCGGCAGAAGCCTATTATGGGGCTGGGGGTAAGCAAAGGAAGTGAACTGTTTTACTTGTCTCATCCTGTAGCTCCTGCTTGAGAATATGACGTGAAGAGGAGGTAAGATGGACCTGCCACTGAATTAGGACCTTAATCTGTAGCACCCCCTCCCCAAGTTACTAACCCCTGTAAGAAGAGGGAATACATATACCTCTATGAATGTAAATAAAGGAACCAAAAGCATTAGAGGTTCATCTGCATTAACAGGCTTCTTGAGAGTGCAAATATTTCCAGTCTTAACTCTCTAAAGAACTTACATATTACTGTGGAGTTTTTATATCACTAGTTCTTTCTTAAAGGTCCATTTCCATTTTGAACAGGGTGTAGTACATAAATATAGTCATAAAAATTCAAATAATACAAATAAAGTCAAAGCATTGTTAATTCTTTATTGATTTGTTTGTGCATCTTCCTCTGTCACTAGTTTATGAGCTCCTTAAGTGCTTGAAGGAACCATATATTATTCTTTCCTTGTTACCAGAAACAAGCATAGATCTTGGCATACAATAGAAGAGTGATGGTCTGTTGACTGAGTGAATGAATGAGTACATAAGAAAATGAAATCACTTTCTCCAACTGAAGCTGCCTGCTGGGAAGGAGAAATGAAGGTTAATTTTTAAATGTTGAGTGTCGCATGGGATGCTAGGCCCTGTACGGTGAGTCATAATGGAGCTGTCCTGGACAATTAGGAATCTTCAGAAGGGCTCGGAGCCCCTGGGTAGTAGAGACGGCTGACATCTAGGATAAACTTGCCACAGTTCTTCCTGGCAAACCTTTCCCTTCGTGCACTGAGAAAAACTCAGATACATTAGGCCTTTCCTTCATTTTATTTTAAGATGTTATTCTCTTTTCTGTATTTATAAAAAACAGAGGGGAGGGGCTTCCCTGGTGGCGCAGTGGTTGAGAGTCCGCCTGCTGATGCAGGGGACACGGGTTCGTGCCCCGGTCCGGGAAGATCCCACATGCCGCGGAGCGGCTGGGCCTGTGAGCCATGGCCGCTGAGCCTGCGCGTCCGGAGCCTGTGCTCCGCAGCGGGAGAGGCCACAACAGTGAGAGGCCCCCGTAACTCAAAAAAAAAAAACAGAGGGGAAGTAAGATAAGAAGTATGTATACCTGCCAATGAATAAAAGAACATGTAATTGGAACTTCCGTGCTGGTGCAGTAGTTAAGACTCCATGCTCCCAATGCAGGGGTCCTGGGGTCGATTCCTGGTCAGTGAACTAGGTCAGTGATCCCTGGTCAGTGAACTAGGTCTCACGTGTATGCTGCAACAAAGAGTTTGCACGCCACATTTCAGGAGCCTGCGAGCCACAAAAAAAGGAGCCTGCCTATGCAAATGGGGAGCCCACATGCCACAACTGGGGAGCCCTTGAGCCACAACTAAGGAGCCCGCCTGCTGCAACTGAGACCCGGTGCAAATAAAATTGAAAAAGAACGCGTAAGTAAAGTAGGGAAAAATTTCGGGGTTGTGGGTAGTAAACTAAGGCTCTGCATTAAATAAAGAAATCTAATACAAATGCCCTTTCCTCTCAACTCTATAGTGACTTGGAGAACATTTTCTTCATTATTCTATCAGTGACGGGCTTTATGCTGTGAAAATCTCCCAACCTACACTTATGGAATGGTCTTAATGTCCGATATAAGAAAAGAACTCATTACTCACAACTGATACCAAGTAACTGTTTCATAATCTTTCCAGGACCATCTGTAGTATCTGAGTGGTTATGTGAAATGGTCGCAGGGTCTGCAAATTAAAGAATGTCTGACACAAAATCATTTCAATCCCAGGGAGTACTGCCAGGATTGAAGTACTGCCAGGGTGTTAAACAGGGTAAAGAAGTGGGAGGTAGTGTATCTGAAGTCACAGCTGAGGAGAGTTCTCAGATTCAATAAAGGTGAAATCAGTGAGTAAAGAAATATGGGTGAGAAGAGGCAGCAAGGTCAGTAGGAAGTAGCTAGAGCAAGAAGCCAATCAGAGAAGACACACAATTATAAAGGGAGAGGTCTGGGAAATCTAAGCCTCACTCACTTATTCAGAGGAATTGGAAAGGTCCTTGAAAAAGGAATGGTGGCTGAATGGAGGCACATAATGAAATGTTAATTCTGGGGAAGAAAAATTGGATGGCATGTTGATATGGAATAAGGTTTCTACAATGCATTAAAGAATATTTTAACCATTTTCTGGAATCTGAAGCGAGTTCTGAATAGGCAGTTTGAGAGTGATGAAGATGATGAAGCCTCCTTTATGTTACATCTGACCAAAGTTTATCAAGCTCGGGACTTCCCTGGTGGCACAGTTGTTAAGAGTCCGCCTGCCAGTGCAGGGGACACGGGTTCGATCCCTGGTCCTGGAAGATCCCACATGCCGCAGAGCAACTAAGCCCGTGTGCCACATCTACTGAGCCTGTGCTCTAGAGCCTGTGAGCGAAAACTACTGAAGCCTGCGTGCCTAGAAACCGTGCTCCGCAACAAGAGAAGCCATCGCGATGAGAAGCCCACGCACCGCAATGAAGAGCAACCCCCACTCGCCACAAATAAAGCCGGCACGCAGCAACAAGACCCAATGTAGCCAGAAATAAATTAATTAATTTTAAAAAATTGTCAACCTCACACACTTAAAATCAACATAAAAGTAAATATAAGGAAGACTCTTGTGAAGATTTCTTAAATTAAGGGGCAGCATAAAATGACATGGGGTTTAACATCGGTTAAGTTTGGGTTTGGCCTAGTTTCCACATTTACTGTCATGAACCTTAACTAAGTCACTTAACCATCCTGAGTTCGAGTTTCTTCATCTAAAAAAAAGAAAGAAACAACTAGGAAACTGGGGGATCAGTGGAGCAGTGCATCTGAGAGCACTCTGTACACCACATTGCTGTAGAAACGCTGGCCTTTTTTTTTTTCCCGCCCTGGGATCTTAGTTCCAAGACCAGGGATTGAACCCGCGCCCTCAGCAGTGAAAGTGCAGAGTCCTAACCACTGGACCACCAGGGAATTCCCGACGGCCTATTAGTTTTAAATTCAGCACATCATCCCAGTAGAGTGAGGAATTCCACATTTGGACCCACCTTCACTGGAGATGTGTGAAAAAGCTGCTTCTGGTCACGTGCCTTTTGGGCTCTGTGGGCATCCCTTGCTGAATAAAACTTGATGATGGCATAGAACCCAGGACCACCCAGTGCTGCATTTGGGAAGACCCAGACAGAATACAGAAGGCCAAACCGGGAGAAGACTGTGAACAGAGAATGCTGTAGGGCGGTCTCACACTAAGAAAGTGCAGTAAATTTCAGGCCCAGGAAACCAAACCGCCCATTCCCTTATATTCCCCCAGCCCTTCGCCACAGGTAATTGTGGTGAGCCTCCTACTCCAAACACTTCTCATTTCATGAACAAGTTTCCCTCTGAAATCCTAAGCTTCGAGAAGCATTAGGAGGCAATGCCTTCTGTTGGGAACTATGCCTCAAAAATCTATGGGGGCGAGTTGACCGCTCAGGTCGTCTCTAGAACTAAGATTTCTCTCAGCGGAAACCACAGGCAGATGAGGTACTGAAGCAGTACCCCGGGGCGCCCAGTTACTGGGGCACGGGGCGGCTTCCTCCACCCCTCCCTCTGCTCCGGTTCCTCTCACTTGCAAGGGCTCGGCCGTGGATCCAGAGCTCAGCTCCCACACCAGCAAGGTTTTGTCACCCCCGATGGGAACCGCAAAAGGTACCAACTGCAGCATCCTAACATCACCGCGCGAGCGCTGCTTGGGACGCAAGCGGACTGCACCAGCGAACAGGCGCCCGCGCTTTTTAAAAAGTTAGTGCCAGTAAATCTAATATATAGAAAAATAGTTGAAAGCCCCTGAGTGTTTTGTATATAGAAAAGCTTGAGATTCAGAGCAAGTTCAGATCTTGACAATCTAAGAATAAACTAGCTCTCCATTCCATTAGAAGGGCTACGTAGCAGCTTCTGGTTATGGAACCAGAAACTCTCAGGCTCCAAAGGAGACATAAAACAGCACCACTTGTACTCTTTATAAAATTTCAGAAACAAAATAAACAAAAATATATTTACACCTGTCCTATAAGACAAAGGGTACTTGAGACCTAATGTATATAAAATCAGTTTACAAACTGTGATGCACTATATCAATAAGTTCTCATCTGCACAGAGCACAGCATAGGATATGTGGCCATTAATGTTAATTCCCTTCCCCCCTGGATTCCTTTCTCTTGTTCCTTTAACTATGCGGATCCCTTACATTATTAAGCTAACAACGTAACTGAGCTATTATTAGCTTAATAATGTAACCAAGAATCTGATTTTTAGCCAGGGGGTAGTTCTTAGAAACTTAGGGAGCTGGAACTCTGAATGAATGAATTAAAATAATGCAATTACATCATTAATGTTAAAATTTATCATCACTGATTAAAAATTAAAATATTAAATTAAAAATTAAAAATTTATTATTCTGCAATTGAGACTCACCACAACGTGTGATGTCTGTCAGGCATTCGCTGTCACAATGCAGCTTGACTGTCTTACAGACAACCTCAATAATATTTTTAAATTGGCAGAGGCAGCAGGCCATACGGCTAGGTAAGATCCTATAAATGGAAACACAGGTAATTAAATTCGTGGTAAAAGAGTTACTTGAGTAGGTAGAAGAGGTGGGCCAAGGCCACCACAGACCAGTGCAAAAAGGAGTTCTTGGGGCGTATGGACTGCAGAACTGGATAGGGGTCGGTTGGCCAATTGCTGCTCTTGACTGTTGTAAATAAATACAGAGGAGGAGAGATGTGCCCAACAGAAGGATTAGGATGGCAGTAGATATGGTATGCCTAGAAAAAAGGGAATAGGGATTAGAATTGGGTGACATTGATCTGTAGTTTAAATCCGAAGTATCTCCTTCCAACCCTAAAGCCTCACTTTGGGTCGAGAGGACACAGGAAGAAGGCACACTTCTAAGAAGAGTCTGAATAAGACCACACCTTCTGGAGTCCCTTTCTCAGTTCCTATTTGTGAGTAGTAATATAGTAGAAATTATTCTAGTAATAGAAAAGCATCGTGGGGTTAAACAATAACAGAGGTCACTTTGGCCAAATCTGGACAAAAGGAACATTCCAAAGAATAACATTATCATTATAATAAGGTATAACATAGTTAACTTATAAAAAAGCACATAAGTTCATAATGATACTCAAATGAAAAGTGGGGGAGCTCTTCTTTATATAATAATGTCAACTAATAAATGCAAAAGGAATGATAGAATTAGGAAAGTGTCATTTTGCATCTATCAATGTAATAATCGATTAAGACAAGGATTATCATTGATGCACAGCTGGGCGAAGAGTTGTTTGAAAGTAGGATCTTTACTGATCCCAAAGTATCACCCCACATATGATTTATCAATTACCAAGGGGAAAAATAATTTTACAATGGAGAGATATGGAAGATACCACCTTAATCAAGTGATCAAACTTAGCACTGGGCCACCTGAACTGATGAAGTAGGAAGAATACATCACCTACATAGTATTCTTCCCCAAAATATTTACTTTGAGTCTAATGAAGAAATAGACAAATCCAGATTGTCCGGCAATTTACAAGCTAACTGGCTTAGAGTCTTCAAAAATACCAATGTCATAAAAGACCAAAAAAAAAAATAGGGAAATATTCTAGATTAAAGGAAACAAAGATATGACATGCAATGCCTAATCTTTAATTGGACCCTGTATCAAAATAAAACAGACTGGATGTTATTGGCTCTGGCCAAGATGAAGTAACAAGGACCAATTTAACCTCCCACCTGAAACAATGAAATCATCAGACAGAACATATGAAACAACAGTTTTCAAGAAACTGGACCTCAGGCAATAAAGTTCAGAGATCCCCAGAAGATGGGAAATAAATGAAGTGATCCCTATAATTGCCCTAACTTACTTCTCTGAGAGAGTTTCCAGGTCATGGTACAGGGAAGAGAAGTCCAGGCAGAGACTGGTGGACTCCCTGACTGACGAAATGGAGCTGACAGTCTGGGAAAACCAAGGTAACTAGAGTTCACAAAGCAGACTACCAGAGAGAAAAGAAGTGCACAGACAAAGAACTCTGGAGATATGCAGAGGGATCTCTTGAGAATTCAACAAACTATTTGTCAGTACATCTGTGTGAGGAATTACTTGATACCAGGAAAAGAACCACATGAAAGGATTAATAATAAGAATATCTGGATATCACATAGGGTTGTAGGAATAGTACCTGTTCCTACAAGTCAAACTGGAAAACCTCATGATATTCAGAAAAGACTTGTCTCAGTAGTTGCAAATAATGAGCTCCAGACTAAAGGGTACTTGGACTCCTACCCAATGAATCTTAAAAGCTACACCTAAAAGAATAAAATTGTTTTGAGTAACTTCATTCCACCCAAAACAAAGCCCAAGCATTTTACAAGAATTTAAATATATATAGTACACAAGAAACAAAAACACACAGTATCGGGGATCATATGAAAAACTGCCAAGCATGCAAAGAAGTAGGAAAATATGACCCATAGTGAGGAGAAAAGGCAATCAATCAAAACTAACCCATAATCTATACAGATGTTAGAATTCGCAGAAAAGAACATTTTAAAAGTTTTTATACATGAAGAAAAGTTATTATAACTGTATTTCATATGTTCAAAAACCCAGACAAAACACTGAAAATGTTAAGAACAGGCACGGAAAACGGAAAACAGTCCCAAATTGAGCTTCTAGAGGTTAAAAACAATGGCTAAATTAAAAAGACATTGAATGAGGTTAATTGCAGATTAGACACTGCAGAAGAAAGGGTCAGTGAACATTAAGGTATAGTAATAGAAACTATCCAAAATGAAACAAAAAGAGTAACAAAACAAAACAACAACAAAACTTAATAGAGCATCAGTGAGCTGTGCAACAACTTCAAGTGGCCTAATACATGTGAACTTAGAGTCCATGAAGGAGAGGAGAAATACAAAAATTTGAAGAAATAATAGCCAAAACTTTTCCAAATTGGTAAACAGTATAAAGCCACAAAGTCAAGAAGATCAATGAACTTTAAGCATAAGAAACATGGACAAAACTACACCAAGGCACAAAATATAATCAAATTGCCCAGAACCAGGAATTAAGAGAAAAATTTAACAGCAGCCAGAGAAAAAACCTTTACACTACATAGAGAGGAACAAAGATAACAATGATAGCAGAATTTTTGTTGGAAACAATGTAAATGAGAACTCAGTGGAATAACATCTTTAAAGTAGTGAACTGAATTCTATCAAGCTAGAATTCTATACCCAGATGTATCAAAACAAAAGCAAAATAAAGACTGTCTCAGACATACAAATGCTGCAAGAATTCTTTACAAGTAGAATTTCACTATAAGAAATGTTAAAAGAAGTATTTTTAAGCAAAAGGAAAATGACACCAGATTGGAATATGGATCTACACAAAAGATTAAGAATACTGGAATTGGGACTTCCCTGGTGGTTCAGTGGTTAACAACCTGCCTGCCAATGCAGGGGATATGGGTTCGATCCCTGGTCCGAGAAGATCCCACATGTCGCCGAGCAACTACGCCCGTACGGCACAACTACTGAGCCTGCACTCTAGAGCCTGTGTGCCACGACTACTGAAGGCCACGCACCTAGAGCCTGTGCTCTGCAACAAGAGAAGTCATCCAATGAGAAGCCAATGCACTGTAACGAAGAGGAGCCCCTGCTTGCCGCAACTAGAGAAAGCCCAGGCGAAGCAATAAAGACCCAACACAGAAAAAATTAATTTAAAAAAATACTTAAAAAAATTTTTGAAAGGATTTTAGTCATTCAATATATGTCTCTGACCACAATGGAATTAAATTAGAAATTAACAAATCCGAAAAAGTTCCAAATATTTGGAAACTAAACAACACTCTTCTGAGTAACTTTGTGGTCAAAGAAGAAATCAAAAGGGAAATCAGAAACTATTTTGAACTCACTGAAACTGAAAACATAATATGTCAACATGTGGGTTATTGCTAATGCGGTACTCAGTTTCCTCAACTTCCACCTTAAACTGGGAAAACGAGAGCAAATTAATCACAGAGTAAGAGAAGGAAGAACACAATAAAGATCAAAGTAGAAATAAATAAAATGGAAAACAAAAATACTATAGATATTAAAAGGATAATAAGAGAATATATAGAATACTTTATACTAATAAATTCAAGATGAAATGGACAAATTCCTTGAAACGCATGCACTACCAAAGTTTATTCAAGAATACAGATATTAAAGAAATTGGGTGTGCAGTTTAAAACCTTCCAACAAAGAAAGCTTCAAGTCCAGGTGGCTTAGCTGATGAATTCTACCAAACATTTAAGGAATAAAATAATGCCAAGTCTACACAAACTCTACCAGAAAGTTGAAGAGAAGGGAATACTTCCCAACTTATTTATAAGGCCAACTTTCACCGTATCAAGATTAGACAATGACATTACAAGAAAACTATAGACCACTATCTCTCATGAACACAGAGGCAAAAAATCTTAACAAAATTTTAGCATATCAAATCCAATAATATATAAAAAGATGATACATCATGACCAAGTGGGGTTTATCTCAAGAATGAAAGGTTGGTTTAATATTTGAAAATCAATTTACCAACTTACTACACTAAAAAAGAAAAATCAGGACATCTCTGGTGGGGCAGTGGTTAAGAATCCACCTGCCACTGCAGGGGACATGAGTTTGACCCCTGGTCAGTGAAGATCCCACATGCCACGCAGCAACTAAGCCCATGCACCAGAACTACTGAGCCTGAGCTCTAGAGCCCGTGAGTCACAACTACTGAGCCCATGTGCCACAACTAGTGAAGCCCGTGCACCTAGAGCCCATTCTCTGCAACAAGAGAAGCCACCGCAATGAGAAGCCGGCATACTGCAATGAAGAGTAGTCCCTGCTCACCACAACTAGAGAAAGCCTGCATGCAGGAATGGAGGCCCAATACAGCCCAAAAATAAAGAAACAAATTAAGAAAAGAAAAGAAGGGAAAAATCACATAATCACTGCAATAGATGCAGGAAAAGAATGAAAAAATCTAACATCCATTCCTGATTAAAGGAAAAAAAACAGCAGACGAGGAATGGAAGGAGACTTCCTCAATTTGATAAATGACTTCTACAAAAAACTTAACATCATATTTAATGGTGAAGGACAAAGAACTTGCTCGCCAGTATCAGGACAAAGGCAAGGATGTCTGCTCTCATTACTTCTATTTGACATTGCACTGAAGGTTCTAGCCAGTGCAATAGGGCAACAAAAAGAAAAGAGATATTCAGAAAGGAAAGGAAGAAGTAGAACTATCTTTATTTGCAGATAACATGATGATAGAGAAAACCTGATAGAATCTACAAAATTGCTACTGGAACTCATCAATGAGTTTCTCAAGTTTGCAGGGTACAAGATGAACATACAAAAAGATTAATTTATCTCAACAAACAATCAGAGATCAAAGTTTTAAAATACTACTTATAATAGAATCAAACATATAAAATACTTAGAATAAATCTGACAAAACATGTAGAAGACTTGCACAGTGAAAACTGTAAAATATTGCTGGGGGAAATTAACGAAGACCTAAATAAATGAAGAGATAAAATGTATTCATGGATCAGAAGATTCAATATTGTTAAGACATCATTTCTCCCCAAACTGATTTATAGATCAAAATACCAGTAGGCTTTTCTATAGAAATTGACAACCTAATTCTAAAATTCATGTGGAAATAAAATTTAGAATAACTAAAACAACGTTGAAAAAGAACAAAGTTGAAGAACTAACAGTAACTGATTTCAAGGCTTATGAAGTAACACTTTCAAGACATTGTGATAGTAGGATAAAGACAGACAAAAGGATCAAAGGAAGAGAATAGAATGTTCAGAAGTAGAGAGATGTGGACAACTGACTTTCAGGTTCAAAGGCATTTAAGTGGAGAGATGATAGTCTTTTCACCAAATGATGCTGGAACTATTGAATACACAGGTGCAAAAACCAAACAAAAAAAAGAACTTCCATCCAAACCATATACAGAAATGAACTCAAATTGGTTCAAAGATCTAAATGTAAAACATAAAAGTATAAAATTTCTAAAACAAAACAGGTGAAAAATTTTATGACCTTGAGTTAGGCAAAATTTCTTAGATACAACACCAAAAGCATAATCCATGAAAGAAAAAAATAGATAAATTAGACACTATCAAAATTAAGAATTTCTGCCCTGCAAAAGACACTCCCGAGAGAACGGAAAGATGAGTCACAGAATGGGAGAAAATACTTTGCAACTTACATATTCAATAAAGGACTAATTTCCAGAATATATAAAGAACTCTCAAAACTCCAGAAAAATATATATAAAAGATAAAAAGATATACAGATGGAATATAAGCATATGAAAAGACGTTTGACATGATTCATCATTAGGGATGCTACAGTGAGATACAACTACACACCTATTAAACTATCTGAAATTAAAAATACTGAGCATAGCAAGCGTTGGCCGCAACGTGAAGAAAATGCAATTCTCATACACTGCTGGTAGAGATGTAAAATGATCAAACCACTATGGAAAATAGGTATTTTTAAAAAACTTAAACATACACTAACCAATGATCCAGCCATTCTACTTGCAGGTATTTACCCAAGAGAAATGGAAGTATACATCCATACAAACACTTGTACACAAATATTCATAGCAACTTTATCTGTAATAGACAAAGACTGAAACAACTCAATGTTCATCAATGGTGAATAGATAAATTGTGGTTCATCAATATAATGTAATACTATTCAGCAATAAACAGAAATGAATTACTGATATATACAACAATATGGATGAAAATTAAAATAATCATGCTGAGTTAGAAACCAGTTAGAAGAAAGTATACACTGTATGATTCCATCTACATACAATTCTAGAAAATGCAAACAGAAAGCAGAGCAAGGGCTGCATGGTGATTGGGAAGGGCAGGAACAATGGGAAGGAAGAATTACAAAGAGATGTTAAGAAACTTTCTGAGGAGATGGACATTTTGATTTTGGTGATGTCTTCATGGTGTTTATATATGTGTGTGTGTGAACACAGATTATTCTATGTCAATTATACCTCAAAAAGCTGTTAAAAGAAATGATATTATATGAGAGAGACAACTGGGGAAATTTGAATAGCAACTCTTTATAAGGTAATATCATTGTGTAGGAATTTAATTTCTTCAATACTGTGTGTTAACAGTATTGTAGTTACATAGAGAAATAATTTTTAATATCCACAGAGGAAGGCATCTAGCTGACAAGAGAGGGATCGCAATGGGAGGCTGAGGAAGATGAGGCTAGAGCAGTGAACAATGTGTGATGGCGTGGTGAAGACACTCATTTGTCAGCTGACCTAAGATGGTTGGAATAGAGTGCTAAATGCAGGGCCCTTTCTGCATACTAATCTCATGCAATCCCCTCACCTAGCCTTGGCATAACAGAAAGTTTCTATTAGCTTGCCATATTGGAGGGGGGATGGCACAGTTTAAGGTGCAGTAAGTTGTGTAATAAACTGTCACAATAGGGTCCTACAGAAATAGTTTTTTAAACTGCAAAAAAATGAAAGTTGACCCTTCCCTCACAACATATATGAAAATTAACTCAAAATGAATCATAGACCTAAATGGAACTATACAACTTCTGGAAGAAAACAGGAGAAAATCTTTGTGATTTTGGGTTAGACAATGGGGTCTCAGACAAAGATTTCTTAGATAAGACACAGAAAAGCACAAACCATCTAAGAAAAATTGCTAAGGGACTTCCCTGGTGGTTAAGACTCTGAGTTCCCAATGCAGGGACCCAGGTTCGATCCCTGGTCAGGGAACTAGTTCCCACATGCATGCCGCAACTAAGAGTTCGCATGCCACAACTAAGAAGCCCATGAGCCGCAACTAAGGAGCCCATCTGCCGCAACTAAGACTCAGAACAGCCAAATAAATAAATTAAATAAATATGAAAAAAAAGAAAAATTGCTAAATTAGAGATCATCAAAAATTTAAAACTTCTAGTCTTCAGAGACACTGTAATACAATGAAGATAAGTCACAATCTGGGAGAGGATATTTACTAAACACATATCTGAGAGAAAGGACTTTTTCCATTGCTTTTTATATAAAGCACTCTTAAAACTCAATATAAATATCCAATTTAAAAATGGATTTGAACAGACACTTCTTTAAAAAGATATTTGCACATCAATAGACACTCAACATCATCAGCTATTACAGAAATGCAAAATGTGGCAAAAACCACGAGATGCAACTACACACCTACGAGAAAGGCTAAATTTTTTTAAAAAACAAATATAAGGATCAGGTGATGATGTGGAGCAACTGAAACTCGCATAAACTGCTAGTGGGAAACCAAAAAGGCACAGGCACTTTAGAAAACAGTTTAGCAGTTTCTTAAAAAGTTAAATATGCGCTTAGCATATGATGAAGCAATCCCACCCTTAGGTATTTTACCCCAAAGAAATGAAAACATATGCTCGCACAAAACATATGTTCACACACACGTGTGAGTGTTTTCAGAGGCTTTGTTCAAAACTGCCAAAAAACTAGAAAAAACTCAAATGTTCATCAATCACTGAATGCGTAAACAAACTGTATATCCACACAACTAGAATACTGCTCAGCAATAAAAAGGAATGAAATACTGACAGGTGCAACAAAACAGATAAATCTCCAAAGAGACTAAGTGAAAGAAGCCAAAAACAAAAGGCTACATTCCACATGATTTCAGTTATAAGACATTCCGGAAAAGGCAACATTACATGGACAAAAATCAGACTGGTTGTTGCCAGGGGCTGGTAGTGGGAGGAGGATGGATTGACTACAAAGGGACATGAGGGGTCTTTTGGGAGTGCAAAAATGTTCTTTACCTCAAATGTGGTGGTGGTTACAGAACTAACTATACGTTTGTCAAAACACATCACACTGTATATTTAAAAACAGTGAATTTTGTGAAATGAAAATTATACATAAGTAAACCTGACTTAACAAAATAATAAAACAAACCTAAAAAAAACAAATGAGTGAAAATAAATGTAAGAAAAATCAACTTACAGTTTTTCCAATTCAAGGGTCATCATGACGATGCTTTCAATTGCTGTGACACTTGTGTTGTTCCCATGTCTCTGAAGGAGAAGCCCAAACATGCATGATATAAAACCCAAAGACAAAAATTCTACACTTAAAAAGATACTTAACATGTGATTACTTCAATTCTGGCTTCTGACTTGCCATAGATGATAATTCCAAAGAGCTCTTATTGAAGAAATTTAAATTTGCATCATCAAATGAATGACCTTGGTGCTGAACAGCACAATCATTTTTTATTATCCTAGCTTCTCATTTTCAATTGCATCTACCTCTTTGATCACTCTTTTTAAAAAAAATAATGTACCCCTTATTCCTTTTTGCTTTCTGGGATAAATAATATTCCTACATGCATCTACATCTTCCATAACTATATGTGTTCTTCAACACTGTTCTCATTCTCTGCTGGCTGTCTTACCCGTATATTCTTTCTTAATCCTTTTCTTTGCCAATAACTCTTATTTTCAATAACCCAGTTAAAATCTAAATTATGACTTTTTACCCAAAGTACTCAATCTTCGACGAAAGAAAGAAGGAGCAGAAATTATCTCATGAGCCATGAAAGTGTTGCAATACTTACAAATATTTTAATGCTGGCAATTTAAAAAGGTAAGAATCTTCACCTGTTGTCAAAGGATTACGATTGAAAATTCTGAAAAATGGAATGGAATTAAAATTATCTGCATTTTCTTTTTTTTTTTTTTTTTTTTTCTTCCCGCTTGCGTCTCCCTCCCTCCCACCCTCCCTATCCCACCCCTCCAGGCGGTCACAAAGCACCGAGCTGATCTCCCTGTGCTATGCGGCTGCTTCCCACTAGCTATCTACCTTACGTTTAGTAGTGTATATATGTCCATGCCTCTTTATCGCTTTGTCACCGTTTACCCTTCCCCCTCCCCATAGCCTCAAGTCCATTCTCTAGTAAGTCTGTGTCTTTATTCCTGTTTCACCCCTAGGTTTTTCATGACTTTTTTTTTTTCTTAAATTCCATATATATGTATTAGCATACGGTATTTGTCTCTCTCTTTCTGACTTACTTCACTCTGTATGACAGACTCTAGGTCTATCCACCTCATTACAAATAGCTCAATTTCATCTCTTTTTATGGCTGAGTAATATTCCATTGTATATATGTGCCACACCTTCTTTATCCATTCATCCGATGATGGGCACTTAGGTTGTTTCCATCTCTGGGCTATTGTAAATAGAGCTGCAATGAACATTTTGGTACATGACTCTTTTTGAATTATGGTTTTCTCAGGGTATATGCCCAGTAGTGGGATTGCTGGGTCATATGGTAGTTCTATTTGTAGCTTTTTAAGGAACCTCCATACTGTTCTCCACAGTGGCTGTATCAATTTACATTCCCACCAACAGTGTAAGAGGGTTCCCTTTTCTCCACACCCTCTCCAGCATTTGTTGTTTCTAGATTTTTTGATGATGGCCATTCTGACTGGTGTGAGATGATATCTCATTGTCGTTTTGATTTGCATTTCTCTAATGATTAGTGATGTTGAGCATTCTTTCATGTGTTTGTTGGCACTCTGTATATCTTCTTTGGAGAAATGTCTATTTAGGTCTTCTGCCCATTTTTGGATTGGGTTGTTTGTTTTTTTGTTATTAAGCTGCATGAGCTGCTTGTAAATTTTGGAGATTAATCCTTTGTCAGTTGCTTCATTTGCAAATATTTTCTCCCATTCTGAGGGTTGTCTTTTTGTCTTCTTTATGGTTTCCTTTGCTGTGCAAAAGCTTTTAAGTTTCATTAGGTCCCATTTGTTTACTTTTGTTTTTATTTCCATTTCTCTAGGAGGTGGGTCAAAAAGGACCTTGCTGTGATTTATGTCATAGAGTGTTCTGCCTATGTTTTCCTCTAAGAGTTTGAGAGTTTCTGGCCTTACATTTAGGTCTTTAATCCATTTTGAGCTTATTTTTGTGTATGGTGTTAGGGAGTGATCTAATCTCATACTTTTACATGTAGCTGTCCAGTTTTCCCAGCACCACTTATTGAATAGGCTGTCCTTTCTCCACTGTACATTTCTGCCTCCTTTGTCAAACATAAGGTGACCATATGTGCGTGGGTTTATCTCTGGGCTTTCTATCCTCTTCCATTGATCTATATTTCTGTTTTTGTGCCAGTACCATACTGTCTTGATTACTGTAGCTTTGTAGTATAGTCTGAAGTCAGGAAGCCTGATTCCTCCAGCTCCATTTTTCGTTCTCAAGATTGCTTTGGCTATTCGGGGTCTTTTGTGTTTCCATACAAATTGTGAAATTTTTTGTTCTAGTTCTGTGAAAAATGCCAGTGGTAGTTTCATACGGATTGCATTGAATCTGTAGATTGCTTTGGGTAGTAGAGTCATTTTCACAATGTTGATTCTTCCAATCCAAGAACATGGTATATCTCTCCATCTATTTGTATCATCTTTAATTTCTTTCATCAGTGTCTTATAATTTTCTGCATACAGGTCTTTTGTCTCCTTAGGTAGGTTTATTCCTAGGTATTTTATTCTTTTTGTTGCAATAGTAAATGGGAGTGTTTTCTTGATTTCACTTTCAGATTTTTCATCATTAGTATATAGGAATGCCAGAGATTTCTGTGCATTAATTTTGTATCCTGCAACTTTACCAAATTCATTGATTAGCTCTAGTAGTTTTCTGGTAGCATCTTTAGGGTTCTCTATGTATAGGATCATGTCATCTGCAAACAGTGACAGCTTTACTTCTTCTTTTCCGATTTGGATTCCTTTTATTTCCTTTTCTTCTCTGATTGCTGTGGCTAAAACTTCCAAAACTATGTTGAATAAGAGTGGTGAGAGTGGGCAACCTTGTCTTGTTCCTGATCTTAGTGGAAATGCTTTCAGTTTTTCACCATTGAGGATGATGTTTGCTGTGGGCTTGTCATATATGGCCTTTATTATGTTGAGGAAAGTTCCCTCTATGCCTACTTTCTGCAGGGTTTTTATCATAAATGGGTGTTGAATTTTGTCAAAAGCTTTCTCTGCATCTATTGAGATGATCATATGGTTTTTCTCCTTCAATTTGTTAATATGGTGTATCACGTTGATTGATTTGCGTATATTGAAGAATCCTTGCATTCCTGGAATAAACCCCACTTGATCATGGTGTATGATCCGTTTAATGTGCTGTTGGATTCTGTTTGCTAGTATTTTGTTGAGGATCTTTGCATCTATGTTCATCAGTGATATTGGCCTGTAGTTTTCTTTCTTTGTGACATCCTTGTCTGGTTTTGGTATCAGGGTGATGGTGGCCTCATAGAATGAGTTGGGGAGTGTTCCTCCCTCTGCTATATTTTGGAAGAGTCTGAGAAGGATAGGTGATAGCTCTTCTCTAAATGTTTGATAGAATTCGCCTGTGAAGCCATCTGGTCCTGGGCTTTTTCTTGTTGGAAGATTTTTAATCACAGTTTCAATTTCAGTGCTTGTGATTGGTCTGTTCATATTTTCTATTTCTTCCTGATTCAGTCTTGGCAGGTTGTGCCTTTCTAAGAATTTGTCCATTTCTTCCAGGTTGTCCATTTTATTGGCATAGAGTTGCTTGTAGTAATCTCTCATGATCTTTTGTATTTCTGCAGTGTCAGTTGTTACTTCTCCTTTTTCATTTCTAATTCTATTGATTTGAGTCTTCTCCCTTTTTTTCTTGATGAGTCTAGCTAATGGTTTATCAATTTTGTTTATCCTTTCAAAGAACCAGCTTTTAGTTTTATTGATCTTTGCTATCGTTTCCTTCATTTCTTTTTCATTTATTTCTGATCTGATTTTTATGATTTCTTTCCTCCTGCTAACTTTGGGGTTTTTTTGTTCTTCTTTCTCTAATTGCTTGAGGTGCAAGGTTAGGTTGTTTATTCGAGATGTTTCCTGCTTCTTAAGGTGGGCTTGTATTGCTATAAACTTCCCCCTTAGAACTGCTTTTGCCGCATCCCACAGGTTTTGGGTCGTTGTGTCACCATTGTCATTTGTTTCTAGGTATTTTTTGATTTCCTCTTTGATTTCTTCAGTGATCACTTCATTATTAGTGTATTGTTTAGCCTCCATGTGTTTGTATTTTTTACACATCTTTTCCTGTAATTGATATCTAGTCTCATGGCGTTGTGGTCAGAAAAGATACTTGATACAATTTCAATTTTCTTAAATTTACCAAGGCTTGATTTGTGACCTAAGATATGATCTATCCTGGAGAATGTTCCATGGGCACTTGAGAAAAATGTGTATTCTGTTGTTTTTGGATGGAGTGTCCTATAAATATCAATTAAGTCCATCTTGTTTAATGTATCATTTAAAGCTTGTGTTTCCTTATTTATTTTCATTTTGGATGATCTGTCCATGGGTGAAAGTGGGGTGTTTAAGTCCCCTACTACGAATGTGTTACTGTCGATTTCCCCTTTTATGGCTGTTAGTATTTGCCTTATGTATTGAGGTGCTCCTATGTTGGGTGCATAAATATTTACAATTGTTATATCTTCTTCTTGGATCGATCCCTTGATCATTATGTAGTGTCCTTCTTTGTCTCTTTTAATAGTCCTTATTTTAAAGTCTATTTTGTCTGATATGAGAATTGCTACTCCAGCTTTCTTTTGGTTTCCATTTGCATGGAATATCTTTTTCCATCCCCTTACTTTCAGTCTGTATGTGTCTCTAGGTCTGAAGTGGGTCTCTTGTAGACAGCAAATATATGGGTCTTGTTTTTGTATCCATTCAGCCAATCTGTGTCTTTTGGTGGGAGCATTTAGTCCATTTACATTTAAGGTAATTATCGATATGTGTGTTCCTATTCCCATTTTCTTAATTGTTTTGGGTTCGTTATTGTAGGTTCTTTCCTTCTTTTGTGTTTCTTGCCTAGAGAAGTTCCTTTAGCAGTTGTTGTAGAGCTGGTTTGGTGGTGCTGAACTCTCTCAGCTTTTGCTTGTCTGTAAAGGTTTTAATTTCTCCATCAAATCTGAATGAGATCCTTGCTGGGTAGAGTAGTCTTGGCTGCAGGTTTTTCTCCTTCATCACTTTCAGTATGTCCTGCCACTCCCTTCTGGCTTGTAGGGTTTCTGCTGAGAGATCAGCTGTTAACCTTATGGGGATTCCCTTATGTGTTATTTGTTGTTTTTCCCTTGCTGCTTTTAATATGTTTTCTTTGTATTTAATTTTTGACAGTTTGATTAATATGTGTCTTGGCGTATTTCTCCTTGGATTTATCCTGTATGGGACTCTCTGTGCTTCCTGGACTTGATTAACTATTTCCTTTCCCATATTAGGGAAGTTTTCAACTATAATCTCTTCAAATATTTTCTCAGTCCCTTTCTTTTTCTCTTCTTCTTCTGGAACCCCTATAATTCGAATGTTGGTGCGTTTAATGTTGTCCCAGAGGTCTCTGAGACTGTCCTCAGTTCTTTTCATTCTTTTTTCTTTATTCTGCTCTGCATTGGTTATTTCCACTATTTTATCTTCCAGGTCACTTATCCGTTCTTCTGCCTCAGTTATTCTGCTATTGATTCCATCTAGAGTACTTTTAATTTCATTTATTGTGTTGTTCATAATTGCTTGTTTCATCTTTAGTTCTTCTAGGTCCTTGTTAACTGATTCTTGCATTTTGTCCATTCTATTGTCCATTCTATCTCCAAGATTTCGGATCAACCTTACTATCATTATTCTGAATTCTTTTTCAGGTAGACTGCCTATTTCCTCTTCATTTGTTAGGTCTGGAGCATTTTTATCTTGCTCCTTTATCTGCTGTGTGTTTTTCTGTTTTCTCATTTTGCTTATCTTACTGTGTTTGGGGTCTCCTTTTTGCAGGCTGCAGGTTCGTAGTTCCTCCTGTTTTTGATGTCTGTCTCCAGTGGCTAAGGTTGGTTCAGTGGGTTGTGTAGGCTTCCTGGTGGAGGGGACTAGTGCCTGTGTTGTGGTGGAAGAGGCTGGATCTTGTCTCTCTAGTGGGCAGGTTCACGTCTGGTGGTGTGTTTTGGGGTGTCTGTGGCCTTATTATGATTTTAGGCAGCCTCTCTGCTAATGGGTGGGGTTGTGTTCCTGTTTTGCTAGTTGTTTGGCACAGGTTGTCCAGCACTGTGGCTTGCTGGTCGTTGAGTGAAGCTGGGTGCTGGTGTTAAGATGGAGGTCTCTGGGAGATTTTCGCCGTTTGATATTATCTGGAGCTGGGAGGTCTCTTGTGAACCAGTGTCTTGAAGTTGGCTCTCCTACCTCAGAGGCAGAGCCCTGCCTCCTGGCTGGAGCACCAAGAGCCTTTCATCCACACGGCTCAGAATAAAAGGGAGAAAAAGTAGAGGGAATTAGTAGACGTATGAGGAAAGAAAGAAGGAAAGGAGGGAAGGAAGGAGGGAAGGAAGGAAGGAAGGAAGGAAGGAAGAAAGAAAGAAAGAAGCAAAGAAGGAAAGAAGGCAAGAAGGAACGAAAGGAGGGAGGGAGGGAGGGAGGAAGGAAGGAGGGAAAGAAGGAAAAACAAAAAGAAAGAAGATACAGTAAAAATAAAATAAAGTATAATAAAGTTATTGAATTATAAAAATTCTTAATTAGAAAAAAAAAAAGGGACGGATAGAACCTTAGGACAAATGTTGGAAGCAAAGCTATACAGACAAAGTCTTACACAGAAGCGTACACATACACCCTCACAAAAAGAGGTAAAGGGGGAAAAATCATAAATCTTGCTGTCAGAGACCACCTCCTCGATTTGGGATGATTCGTTGTCTAAAGGAGGGAAGGAAGGAGGGAAGGAAGGAAGGAAGGAAGGAAGAAAGAAAGAAGCAAGGAAGGAAAGAAGGCAAGAAGGAACGAAAGGAGGGAGGGAGGAAGGAAGGAAGGAGGGAAAGAAGGGAAAACAGAAAGAAGATACAGTAAAAATAAAATAGAGTATAATAAAGTTATTGAATTATAAAAATTCTTAATTAGAAAAAAAAAAGGGACGGATAGAACCTTAGGACAAATGTTGGAAGCAAAGCTATACAGACAAAGTCTTACACAGAAGCGTACACATACACCCTCACAAAAAGAGGTAAAGGGGGAAAAATCATAAATCTTGCTGTCAGAGACCACCTCCTCAATTTGGGATGATTCGTTGTCTAAAGGAGGGAAGGAAGGAAGGAAAGAAAGGAAGAAAGAAAGGACGAAGGTAAAGTATAATAACGTTCTTAAAATTAAAATTGATTATTAAGAAAAAAAATTTTAAGAAAAAACCATGGACGGATAGAACCTAGGACAAATGGTGGAAGCGAGACTATACAGACAAGATCTCACACAGAAGCATACACATACACATTCACAAAAAGAGGAATAGGGAGAAAAATCATAGATCTTGCTCCCAAAGTCCACCTCCTTAATTTGGGATGATTGGCTGTCTGTTCATGTATTCCACAGATGCAGGGTACATCAAGTTGATTGTGGAGCTTTAATCCGCTGCTTCTGAGGCTGCTGGGAGAGATTTCCCTTTCTCTTCTTTGTTCTCACAGCTCCCAGGGGCTCAGCTTTGGATTTGGCCCTGCCTCTGCGTGTAGGTCGCTGGAGGGCGTCTGTTTTTTGCTCAGACAGGACGGGGTTAAAGGAGCCGCTGATTCGGGGGTTCTGGCGTACGGAGGCCGGCGGCGGGGAGGGAGGGGCACGGAATGCGGGGCGGGCCTGCGGCGGCAAAGTCCGGCGTGACTCTGCACCAGCCCGAGGCCCGCCGTGCGCTCTCCCGGGGAAGTCGTCTCCGGATCCCGGGAACCCGGCAGCGGCGGGCTGCACAGGCTCCGCGGAAGAGGGGAGTGGAGAGCGACCTGCGCTCGCACACAGGCCCCTTGGTGGCGGCAGCAGCAGCCCCAACGTCTCCCGCCCGCCTTGGGGTCCGCGCCTCCAGCCGCGGCTTGCGCCCGTCTCTGGAGTCAGCGCCCTCAGCCGCGGCTCGCGCCCGTCTCTGGGGTCCGCGCTTTCAGCCGCGGCTCGCGCCCGTCTCTGGGGTCCGCGCTTTCAGCCGCGGCTCGCGCCCGTCTCTGGGGTCCGCGCTTTCAGCCGCGGCTCGCGCCCGTCACTGGGGTTCGCGCTTTTAGCCGCGGCTCGCGCCCTTCTCTGGAGTTCCTTTAAGCAGCGTTCTTAAACCCCTCTCCTCACGCACCAGGAAACAAAGAGGGAAGAAAAAGTCTCTTGCCTCTTCGGCTGGTGCAGGCTTTTCCCCGGACTCCCTCCCGGCTAGCTGTGGTGCACTAACCCCTTCAGGCTATGTTCAAGCCGCCAACCCCAGTCCTCTCCCTGCGCTCCGTCCGAAACCGAAACCCTAGCCTCAGAGCCTCAGCTCGCAGCCCCGCCCGTCCCGGCGGGTGAGCAGACAAGCCTCTCGGGCTGGTGAGTGCCGGTCGGCACCGATCCTCTGTGCGGGAATCTCCCCGCTTTGCCCTCCGCACCCGTTGCTGTGCACTCCTCCGCGGCTTCGAAGCTCCCCCCTCCGCCTCCCGCAGTCTCCGCCCGCGAAGGGGCTTCCTAGTGTGTGGAAACTTTTCCTCCTTCACAGCTCCCTCCCACTGGTGCAGGTGCCGTCCCTATTCTTTTGTCTCTGTTTATTCTTTTTTCCTTTTGCCCTACCCAGGTACGTGGGGAGTTTCTTGCCTTTTGGGAGGTCTGAGGTCTTCTGCCAGCCTTCAGTAGGTGTTCTGCAGGAGTTGTTCCACGTGTAGATGTATTTCTGGTGTATCTGTGGAGAGGAAGGTGATCTCCGCGTCTTACTCTTCCGCCATCTTCCTTTCCTCCTACACACAGTTTCTTACATGTATTCATCTTCTATTTCACTTACTACTTGTGGAAAAACTGCATTCCATGCCGGGCCTGGATGTTCCAAAGCTCAGTTCTGTGAGTAAATTGCAACCAAGATTTCTACAAAAAAAGACACAAGCAAAAGAAGAAGAAAAGGGCTTCCCTGGTGGCGCAATGGTTGAGAGTCCGCCTGCCGATGCAGGGGACACGGGTTCGTGCCCCGGTCTGGGAAGATCCCATATGCCGTGGAGCGGCTGGGCCTGTGAGCCATGGCCGCTGAGCCTGCGTGTCCGGAGCCTGTGCTCTGCAACGGGAGAGGCCACAGCAGTGAGAGGCCCGCATACCACAAAAAAAAAAAAAAAAAAGAAGAAGAAAAATATATATTCTTTCAGAACATTTATCCTTTGGCAATCATTCTAATTTATATATGATGAACCATAACATCACCACTCCCTCCATACACTAAAGAAATCTCACTGTGGAAGATATTATGATTTATACTTTCATGATTATATATGTGGTGCATTAGATAGAAAATAGTATGTGTTCATTAAATACTTCTGTTAAGTGATCTTTACTTCTCTAGAAAGGCAGCACTCTTGGCATTTTTGGCTGGATAATTCTTTGCTGTGGGAGGCTCTCCTGTACAGTTGGATGTTTAGTAGCATCTCTGACCTCTGTCCACTAGATGCCAGTATCATATACAGTTCTGACAAGCAAAAATATCTCAAGGCACTACCAAATGTCACCTGCGTGCAAAATCACCCTGGTTGAGAACCACTGCTCCATAAAGATTCCTCTGATCTGTGCAATAATTCTCACACTAATCTTTGCTAGAGACAAAAAGGATTTGCTACCTAATTTTAGTAGGAATTTTAATCATATTTCAGAATGAGTAACAAATTAATTTTATAAAAAATTAAGCTTTATAAAAATTCCAAATATAATGAAGTTATATTTGTAACTTACATAAACTGCCAAAAAGGTAGTGGTTCACATGTACGTTTTTCCATAGACGGTATTTTATTGCAGGATAAGTCTCTAGGAAAGGTAAAAGGAAAATATTGCCTCAATTAGCTATTAGATATCTAATTAGTAGGAATAACTAGTAGAAGTTAGAAAGATAATAATAAATAAGAAGCTTTGTTCTAATCTCCTAACCTTACGAATTACTATTTGAACCTTCCAGAGCCCCTAACCCTGACTTCACCTCTCTTAAGAGTCTCACCTTCAGGATCTTCATACATTAAATATACAACTATAGATCGTTATATATTTTGGAGGTAATCTTTCCTGAGAGCAGAGGCATTGATTAGATTCCAACTTTTGTGGCCTTATCAAATTCTAGATTATGAGCTCAACATTTTTATCTCTATATATCATTATAATTTCTAATATTAGGAGGAATATTCTTATATTTACACATTTCTCAGTATAGTTCCGTTTCTCTAGGCCAATTCTTTACCGGAAGAAATAAAAGATACCCTTTCACAAAACTTGAAAGGATGTTACTCCTATCATTAATATGTAACGTTAATCCAGGATTACACTTTCTATCATATTGACTTTTATTCGAAAATACCTACTCTTGACGATAGCTGACTATCTTATTTCCATTGATTCCACCTTAGTCTCTCATTTCACCTGGATGGGTATAACTGTCTTCTGACTGCTGTTTCCATCTCTACCCTCTCCCTTTCTAAAACATGCTCCACGGGATCACCAGATTAACTGCTCTGGCCTTGGAATCAGCCTCACCATCAGCAGGTGATTACTGAACAGGGACTGGATGGAGCTTGGACCTACCCAACAACAAACGTGCTCTATCAGTGGGATCAGCCTCATACACCAACAGGCACGCACCAGCTCCAGGAATACCACCGTCCAGCAGTGTGTGTGACCAGAACACTCACCTGCAGGCCAGAAGCAGCCATGGACTCAGCTGGGTCCTGACCCTGCCCATCAGAATGCCAATACAAGATTAGGGATACCCCAGACCCTGCAGATAGTTGTGTCAGGGACAGTGATCCAACACCAACTCTGTGACTCCTGGGTCCTGCAGCCAGAACTCAGGACCTGTGTCTTCCTCCCAGTAGCCAGCATAGCCCCAGGACCAGTGACTGGGCACTAGCCCTGCTATCACCTGGACTGCAATTCAACCCATAAATGATCCAGCACTAGATTTGGTGTCCCCCAGAGTTGTGCAGCCAACTGCCTTATGATTTAGCCTCACCAAGCAGCACAGACAGCCTCCATACTAGGCAGAGTCTGGCAAACATGCACTCTGGGGGCAGCCAAGCCTACCAGACCACCCACAGTAGTCAGCCCACCACAACAGAAGAGCCCAAGCAGCCCACACAGGGGGTACACCTAGAACATATAGTTCTAGTGACCAGGGGACAGTGGGCTCCTGGGACACATAGGACCTCTCCTACAAAAGGCCACTTCTCCAAGGTCAGGAAATGTAACGAACCTACTACATACATAGCAATAAAAACAGCAAGTTAAGAAAAATGACATGACACAGAAACACGATCCAAATGAAGGAACGAGATAAGAACTCAGAAGAAGATCTAAGTGAAGTGGAGATAGCCAATCTCCTCAACAAAGAGTTCAAGGTAATGACTATAAAGATGATCAAAGAACTCAGGAGAAGAACCGACGACCAGAGCAAGAAGTTAGAATTTTTTTAAAAAGAGTTAGACCATTAAAGAACAACAAAACAGAGATGAGGAATACAATAACTGAAATGAAAAATACACTAAAAGGAAACTACTGTAGACTAAATGATACAGAGGAATGAATCAGAAAACTGAGGACAGAGTACTGGCAATCACTGAAGATGAACGGTAAAACAATAGATTAAAATGAAATGAGGAAAGTTGACCAGACTTGTGAAACAACATCAAGTGTACTAATATTTGCTATACACTGGTCCCAGAAGCAAAAAAGGAAAGAGAAAGCAGTGTAGAACATACCTGAAGACATAAGAGCCGAAAACTTCCATAACCTGGGAAAGAAAACAGACATCCATGTCCAGTAAACACAGTAAGGTCAAAACAGGATCAACCCAAATAGGACCACACCAAGACTCACTGTAATTAAAATGGCAAAAAAATAAAGATAAAAAGACACTATTAAAAGGAGCAAAGGAAAAGCAACAAATTACAAACATGGGAACTTGCATAAAGTTATCAGCTGACTTTTCAGGATAACCTCTGCATGCCAGAAGGGAGTGACATGGTATATTTAAAGTCATGAAAGGGAAAAGCCTATAACCAGAAATACTCTACCCAGCAAGGCTCTCCTTCAGATTTGATGGTGAGATCTAAAGTTTACAGAGAAGCAAAACTAAAAGAGCTCAGCAACGCCAAACCAGCTTTATGAGAAATCTTAAAGGGGCTTTTCTCAGTGAAAAAGGAAAGGCCACGACTGAAACCTAAAAATTAGGAAAGGAAACTTACTAAAGGAAAAACCTCACTGGATAAGGCAAATATTCAACAAACGCAGGAAATCAACCATGTACATAGCTAATGGGAAGGATGAAAGAAAACAGTAATAAAATCATCTATATTCACAATAAGAAGTTCAGGGACACACAAAACAAGTAGATGTAAAATATAAGGTCAAATTCAGTAACTGTGGGGGAGCAGAACAACAGTGCAGGGTTGTTAGTGTCCATATGAAATTAAGAGCTCAGCAACTTAAATAATCAGACACACACACACACACAACTGAAAGAAATCCAAATATAATATTAAAGATAGTCCTCACATCACAGATGAAGGGAATAAAAGGGGAAGAAAGGAACACTGAAGAAATTAAAGAGGGATTCTAAAAATACCCAAGACAAATGAAAATGAACACACAATGATCCAAAATCTATGGGACACAGCCAACGCAGTTCACAGGGGAAAGTTATAGTGATACAAGCTTATTCTTAGGAAAGAAGAAAAGTATCAAATAAACAACCTAACATTACACCTGAAGGAATTAGAAAAAGAAGAAAAAATAAAACTCAAAGCTGTCAGAAAGAAAAAAATTAAGAAAACAATGCCATATGCAATCACACCAAAAAGAATAAGATACTTAGGAACAAACACCGCTAAGCAGGTAAAAGACACGTGCTCAGAAATCTATCAGCCATTGCTGAAAGAAGTTGAAGGCAACAGAAAAAGATGGGAAAATATAGCAGGTGCATGGACTGGAAGAATTAATACTGTTAAAATAACCATACTACCAAAGACAATCTACAGATTTAATGCAATCCCTTTCAGAATACCAAAGCATTTTCACAGAACTTGAAAAAGTAATTTTATAATTTGTATAGAAACACAAAGACCCCAAATAGCCAAACAATCTTGAGAAAGAACAGAGCTGGAGGCATCACGCACCTTGACTTCAGATTATACTGCAAAGCGACAGTAATCAAAGAGAATTGGACCAGAGCAAAAACAGACACAAAGATCACTGGAATAAAAGAGATCCCAGAAAGAAGCCCACACACATATATTTAATTGATTTATGACAAAGCAGGCAATATGGAGAAAAAACTGTCTCTTCAATAAGTGGTACTGGGAAAACTGGTCAGCTACATGGAAAATAATAAAATTAGAGTATTTTAGCACACCATATATAAAATATACGCAAAACTGAATAAAGACTTAAATATAGGACCATAAAACCCCTAGAGGAAAATACAGAACATTCTTCAACATAAATGATTGCAAAAGTTTTAGGTTCAGTCTACTAAGGCAAATGAAACAAAAGCAAGAATAAACAAATGGGACTTCACTAAACTTAAAAGATTTTGCACAGCAAAGGAAACCAAAGACAAAATGAAAAGACCACCTGCTGAAGGAGAGACAATATTTGCACATGATAAGAGGTTAACACCAAAAAGATGACCAAGCAAGGGTTCATATCTAAACTACAGAAACAGCACATACAACTCAATATCAGAACAACACCCAAAATCTTTATTAAAAATATGAGAAGACCTAAATAGACATTTTTCCAAGGAAAAAATACAGATAGACAGCCAGAACTCACAAAGATGCTAAACATAGCTAATCTGGCAATAAAATGTAAATCAAAACAATGAGATATATCACCTCAGGCTTGTCAGAATGGCTGTCATCAAAAAGGTCACAAATAACAAAGGTTAGTGAGGATGTGGAGAAAAGGAAACTCTTGTACACTCTTGATGTGAATGTGAAGTAGTGCAGCTACTGTGGAAAGCAGAATGGAGGTTCCACAAAAAACTAAAAACAGAACTACCATAACATCCTGCAATTTCACTCCTGGGTATATAAGAAGAAGACAAAAACACTATTTCAAAAACATAACTGCACACCAATGTTCATAACAGTGTTATTTGCCATAGCCAAGATATAGAGTCAAACTAAGTGTTCATCAATAGGTTAGGGGATAAAAAAGATTTTCTATGATGACTTCAGCAAAAAATGAAATTTTGCCATTTGCAAGAACATGGATGGACCTGGAGGGTATTATGCTTAGTAAAATAAGCCGCAGAGAAAACAAGTTTGGTAGGTTATCACTTACACGTGGCATCTAAAAAATTGAATACAACAACAACAAAACAGACTCACAGATTAAAGAACAGACTAGTGGTTACCAGCAGGGAGAGACAGGATGGAGGAGCAAAATAGTGGTAGAAATTCTGAGGAAGAATCCACTATGTATAAAATCAATAATCTACAGTGACGTACTGTATAGCATGGGGAATAGAGCCACTCTATTATAATAAGTATAAATGGAGAAATACCTAAACATTAATGAATCACTATGTGTTGTACCTCTGAAACTAATATAATAATGTAAATTAACTATAGATCAATAAAATATAAAGTAAGAAACAAAAAAGAGGAGATTATTAGGTAGAAATCAATTAAATAAACACAAGTTTTGGAAATCAAGGAATTAAAAAACAACATGTAAGACACAACAATGGCATTTAAAGTGTACGATCTATTCACTTAAAAGAAATTATTTAAGTGGTGAAAAATGGTACCCATTCTCACCATTTTGTATACCTAAGATAAATTATCTACAAAAATATGTTACAAATATTCACTCAAAAAGAAAGAAAATTTGGATTCACCACTTTTAGTATACAAATTTAATAACAAAGTCTATATGTAACATTGATTTGAGTAAGTTCTGTTAGCCACTTCTAGTTTGTGATGTAAAATCTTTTAAACCATAAAAATCAGCCTTTCTACATTATTCCATTAGACATACATAGAAGTTAAAAGAAATGAGAAGACAGAACAATCAACCAAGAAGGTGAATTTACTGAGAAACAGTCGTTCGTTCTCCCTCCTCCTTTTCTTTCCCTCCTTTTCCAGGTCTCTTTCGATTCCAATGAAGAGAAGTCTTGAGAATTCTGAGAATATTTCTTTCAGGTCTTCAAATCACCATACCTACATCCTCTGCCACAACTACACACACAGGAACAAAAATAAACCTCTGCTATCTACTCATGTAGGAGGGATTCGTGCAAAATAAACTCCTACATGGAGACCAACAGGTGAGTTTTCTACCTGTTCTTTATAATGTCCTTCCATTATAGTAAATCCCACACATTACGAGGCAGAAGGGGTTATGTGAGCTCTTCCTTGAAGTCAAAAACTCGCAGTCATTTCAAGTACCTGGTGATCATAGGGTACATCCAGGGAAGGTGCCATCCCCCTTGAGGGTGGACAGTGAATGGGCTCCCGCAGCCATGCACCTCCTGATGTACAGATTCTGGAGAAACAAAGGGCGGTCACACCACAGTCAGCCTGTCAGGCTGTCGGGCCACTGGGAAACCCCACCAGCCTGCAAGTGACCCCTCAGTTGCTGAAAGCAAAACTCTGTCCCCCCTGTGAAGCCAGGTAATTTGGGCCAGAGAGTCAGAGGAGAACGGTAATCAACTCCTCCTCTCTGCTCATCTCCTTGGGGTTACAACAACCCCATCTCCAAACACAACTCTGATCCTGGAGTGCCAAAGTGGGAGTGCAGGTGGGCTCTGCCGGTGCTTTATCACCCTCTGGAGGCTGTCTTCTCTAATGGCAACTCTCAGCCCTTCCTCCTCCTCCTTCCCTAGTCCTGGGGGCTGCCATGCCCTCTGCAGCTGCTGGCCTGATTTCATTCTCCTTTTTTCTCCAATTACAACGAAGTGTCCTACAGAGGTTTGGAATCTCTTGAAGAAGGAGGATCTTTTAGTCAATACACCTTAACCGTGAGAATCTGGTTTCAAGAATGAACCTGAAATACTGTATTTTTCTCCTGATGATTCCAAGGAGAGACAGCTCAAGTTTTCTAAATCATAAGAAAAACCAAGGTAAATATGATATTCTGAGCCAGAAATGAAAAAGCAGTTTTTAGCGCTCCCTCCTCATGTCATATGACCGGGATTTAAATCAATCAACTGCCACTGCTTTTTAAATCACATGACCCAACTTTAAATCAATCAGCTGCTTCCCTGTAACTCACGTGACTTGGCTTTGAATAGTAAGAAATGCAGAGGTATAAAAATGATGTTCTGAACAATAAATGGAAAAACAACATTTCAGAAAGTTTTTTTCTTTTCAAATGGACCATTCATTGCATACAGAGTAAAGGATTCTCTTCTGGATTTCTTGAACTGTAAACATATACAATGTCTCCCTTGGCTTGATTGACTTAGTTTTTTGGGGGTTTTTGCTGTTGTTGTTAACATCTTTCTTGGAGTATAATTGCTTTACCATGTTGTGTTATCTTCTGCTGTATAACAAAGTGAATCAGCTATTCGTATACATACACCCCCATATCCCTCCCTCTTGCGTCTCCCTCCCATCCTCCCTATCCCAGCTCTAGGTGGTCACAAAGCACTGAGCTAATCTCCCCGTGTTATATGCAGCTGCTTCCCACTAGCTATCTATTTCACCTTTGGTACTGTATACATGTCTATGCCACTCTCTCACTTCATCCCAGCTTACCCTTCCTCCTCTCTGTGTCCTCACGTTGGTTCTCTACATCTGCTTTTTATTCCTCAGCAGCGACTCCTGCAAGGGGTGGATACTTACTTTTATGCTCAGGGGAAATCCCCTAGTTTGTATTTTTATTTGCAGTATGCAGGCCTCTCACTGTTGTGGCCTCTCCTGTTGCGGAGCACAGGCTCCGAACGCGCAGCCTCAGTGGCCATGGCTCATGGGCCCAGCCGCTCCACAGCATGTGGGATCTTCCTGGACCGGGGCACGAACCCGCATCCCCTCCATCGGCAGGCGGATTCCCAACCACTGCGCCACCAGGGAAGCCCCCTAGTTTGAATATGATTTGAGTTTGATCCTGTGAAACCAACAGAACTTCCCACCAGAGATAAATGAGGAGATTCTGGCCTTTATTAGTATCCACGGTAAACATGGCTGTCCTGGCTGTACTTGCCAACCCTCCTATTTTACCCACCTATTTTTATCCATCTTCTTCCCTGTGAGTACCTTTGACCAACCCTGAGCTCAGACTCCTGACCTATTACAGTGACTTTGTCAGCCTTTCTTTAAAAATGGACAGGTAGGGCTTCCCAGGTGGCGCAGTGGTTGAGAGTCCGCCTGCCAATGCGGAGGACACGGGTTCGTGCCCCGGTCCGGGATGATGCCACATGCCGCGGAGCGGCTAGGCCCGTGAGCCATTGTCGCTGAGCCTGCACGTCCGGAGCCTGTGCTCTGCAACGGGAGAGACCACAACAATGAGAGGCCCGCGTACTGCAAAAAAAAAAAAAAAAAGAACAGGTAATAAAATGAATTTAACCTAGAAGCAGCAGCTCAGTAAGGGAAATAAAATCATCAGAAGTTATCTAATCACAGCCATAGCCATCCAGGGCTCTGTTTTATCTGCTGGGGCATAAGAATGGGACCTTCCTAAACTTGAAGGGCATCCAATCAAATAAGTAAAGGTGTCGCTCACCTCTGGCTCTTGGAGGGATTGCTAGGCAGTCTACCCAGTGTATACTAATTGCAAAACACTGTCACGGTTTTGAAACACCTATGTTCAAGGAAAGCTTTTGGGGTGCATGAGGAAGGTTTCTTTTTGACATCAAGCAAAAAATAAATCACCAAGCTCTTTGAGCACAGCGGTACTTAAGAGGGAAGTAGAAGGAAGGAATGGGCAGAAAAGACGATCTCCTCTGAAGTGAAGATCGTTTTTCCAAAAGAGAAGGATTTACTCTCAGTTTAAGGAGAACACTTTTAAATAGCTGGGACAGCTCCAAACTGCAGTTTAGGGAACGAGTGCTTCAATAGAACAGTGCTTTAAAAGTCCTGGCAAGGCAGCAAGAGGATGAAGAGTTGGTTTTGCATAGTTTTGAACACAGGAGTAAAGAAGCAGAGGCATCTCTGACTAAACGGCCCTGAGATCCTATGGCATCAATGCGTCAGTTGCAGGGGGCATGGGGTGTGGGAGGCAATATTTCTCTCTCAACGTTTCCCAGGGCAGCCACCCCTCCCTACTCCACCCCCACACTCCTTTCACCCTTCCTCCCTCCACTGTTGGGTCCCCAGGGACAGCACTTCCTAAGCAGGAGCCCTCAGGCACCACCTCTGCAGTCTGGATTCTTCCTGGAGCCTGGAAAGTTCTGGGACAGGAAGGCAGGGCCGCTGGGGTGCAGTCGGACCTGGAGGCCTGGAGGGGAACTGAAGCCCTGAAGCCCACCCACGTCCTTGAAGCCAAAGGAGGAACACATCCTCTTAACAGTACTTCTCAGGGGTCAGCGTGCTCCCTACTGGACGGTGATCCATACTCACTTGAGGCAGCAAGGACTGCCTCTAACTGGCCCCCTCGATTCCGCCTTAAAGGTCCTCCCACATGTGTGAGAGCGCAGGCCCCGGTTCTCCTTAGTCAGCTGAGGCCAGTGCTGCGGGGGTCCCTCCAGTCCCATCCCCACCCCCTTCTTCTAGGACTGTAACTAATACAAAAAAGAGCACAGAAGAACTGGATGAATCAAGGGACCTGGGAGTCTGGGTATGAGTTTGAAGACCAAGAACCTAAGGCACAATTACATATTACTGGAGACTCTTGTGGGGTGTGTGTGGGGAGATTAGGAAGCTGAGAAGCTGAGTGGACCTGATGAGTCCAGCCCCTGGACACCACACAGCCCCGCCCCCCTTCCCTGCCATCAGACAAGGGGTGCCGCAACTCCAGCCGGGACTCTGCACTTCCCCCTCCCTGATTCTCCTCCAGAAGAGCAGGTGGCCCCCCTCTGAGGGCAGGGGCAAGACAAGGCACCAAGTCCCCCTGCACTAAGGCACTACTGGAAGCTCTTCCTGAACAGCAGTGCTGGCTTGGAGCGAACCCGAGCACCGCCAATGTTGGTCTCATCCTGCAGCTGAGAGAAGCGGGGTTTAAGTCAGCTGCCATGGCTTTAAATCAATCAGCCCCCCCGCTTTAAGTCAGGTGACCCGACTTTAAATCACTGTGTGCCCCTCAAGCCTGCAACTTCTAAAGTTGGGAACTTCACTTTGATCCCAGCAGCTCACATAGCTGAATGCACACTGTAGTCACCCCCAAGCCTGGCTTAGAGGCAAGATATAAGGTAAGGGGATGGGCGTGCACTCACGGTGATGAGGGTGTACTTCATGTACCAGAAGGGTCTAGGTACTCTGGGGTACAGCAAGCAGTGCACGATACAGCAGCTCCCTGGCAAAGGTGGTGATGCACAGGGAGAGTGGGCACACCCAGGCATGCAGAGGTTCCAGGGCGGGAGCTGGGGCACAGCCAGCCGGGAGGGTCTGAAAGCGGAGGATCTGAGCCTTCTCGAGAAAGGCAGACACCGAGGATGGATGAGAAACAAAGACCAGATGAAATATGGATTTGAAAAACATACCCTGCTCTTGAAATTGGGGTGGGGACACCCCAGATTTGAATCTTCTTACTCCCTAGTACCTAGTGCTTTCTCATTTGTCCAATTACTTATGAAATTTACTGATAAGATCTAGCCCACAGAATACTGCATTTGTAGTCGTATCGCGTGTTAAAAGTTTCTATAGTGGAATAATCTTTTCTACAAGAAACATGTACACTACCTGACATAAATTAAAACCCCTCTTTCTAAAGTTCTATACCGGACTTCCCTGGTGGTGCAGTGGTTAAGAATCTGCCTGCCAATGCAGGGGACATGGGTTCGAGCCCAGGTCAGGGAAGTTCCCACATGCCAAGGAGCAGGTATGCCCATGCGCCACACCTACTGAGCCTGCAAGACCACAACTACTGAAGCCCGCACGCCTAGAGCCAGTGCACCACAGCAAGCGCAGCAAGAGAAGCCACCGCAATGAGAAGCCCGTGCACCGCAACAAACAGTAGCCCTGGCTCGTCACAACTAGAGAAAGCCCGTGCATAGCAACGAAGACGCAACGCAGCCAAAAATTAATTAATTAATTAATTATTTTTTTAAAAGTACTATATCCTTCTGTACAACTTCTCTGGGAAGAACAGAGCGATGGCTTGAGAGAGTGAGAAAGACCGATATGTAGTGCACATCTGTCATGCAAGTGCTCTGCTGGCTCAGATATATTTATCCCAACTTTACAAAGGAGGAAATAAGCTCAGAGAGGTTTCGTAATTTTCCCAAAGCCAAACAGCTATTGAGTGGCAGAACCAGGATCTGAACCAAGTCTGTTACCTTCAAAGCCTAAGTCCTCATCACAACAAAACTCAATTAATATTTACATTTATCGAATTACATTGAAAACTGGGGAGTTCTTGGCACAATCCTGAATAAGAGTGAGAAAGAAAGAAATAGCATTCCTCCTACAGTCAACCAAAATTTTTGGAGAAGCTGCTAGATGCCTGGCCCTTTCTGGGGTTCAGCAGTGATCACGACAGGAAGAGTCCTGCTTTCATGAACCATGCAGTGGGGAGGAGAGATTGGTGCAACTTGGGTGAGGGATTTCACCTTGCTGGGCCTCTGTTTTCTCGTCTGGAAAATGGGATGGGTGCTCCTCATTTCGTGGGATTGTCCAGCCCTCACATTCTCTGATTCCATGAGAAGCATTTGTTTTCCTGTTTCTTTAAAATTCATTCAGGCCCTGAGCCGTGATAAATGCTGTTAGCTGCTCCCCAAATCACTCTATTCCCACCCTTTTCCTGTGATCAGGTCTTTCCCAAAACATGACAATCAGTCAGTCACAGAACTTAAGGGGCACCCAGCAGATAAATTACAACCCTTGCTTCTCAGGAGCTCTGCCTTCTACCTGCCACGTAAACTTAACTCACCTGGCACAAGGTGGCCATCCCTGGTTTCACATCAACGTGATCTCAGGCACAAACCTCCTTGTTTTTCCATTTTCTCTTTAAGTAACTTGTTGAAACAACTGTACAAATATGACAAAGATATAAAATCAGGCACCTTCTGCCCCCAGTGCCTACTAATATATGACTTTCTGCAACTGTAATGATAAAGATAGAACATTTCAACATTCTGCTGCCCTTATTATTTGTCATTTTTGCTGATATTTCTATTGAATACATCTTTCAATATTTGAACAATGAACATTTATGTAGGTTGTTCCAGACCCAGCCTTTAGTGGTAAAGGTTTTGTTGTTATATTTCTATTATGTTTCCTTTAAAAATCATTATGCTATTTAAATGGATTAAGTCAATTCTATAGGCATTTATCTCATGATACTGATGAAATGAATACCTAGAGGGCAGTAGTACAAGTTGATTGGACTTGAGAACCTCTATTAGCACAGTTACGTATAAATATTATCTATATGTAAACCAAAGTACATGCTGAGTGAGATTCTCCGACTCTTTTTCACTGTCTGCCCCTCAAGCCTGTGAGAAATGAAATATTTCTTGCCAGCTCAGTAAACAAAGTATGTCACAGTCATCAGCACTTGCAGCCCTCCAGTGTGAGCCGCAGGCCCTGAGTAATTCAGGATATGCAAATAGAGAATGCAGGCCCCAGAGAGCTGAGGTGCATATGAAAGGAAGGACTTCAGTGAGCCCAGACTCTGGCATCTTCCTATACAAAAAAAGCGCTACATTCCTCACGTTGGGAGAGCTGGTTTTCTTTAGTTAAAAATCACCTTTTAATGTTTCCCATTACCTGTGCCAGGTCCCCGCCCTGTCCCCTCCCCCCCGATATTGTAGCCCAGGGAGGAAGAAGCGCAGAGAGACTCGGCTGAATAAGGGGCCTGCGAGATTCGGGAGGAGTTTTCAGCCGCTTTCCCCGCAGTCGGGAGGAGAGGCGCTGAGGCTGCAGCCGGACCCTGCTCCACCCTTGCCCAGTTTCCCCTCAGGACGCTCAGGCCGACCCCCTCCCCACGCCCCACAGGCCCCGCGAGCCAGGGGCGAGAGGAGTGACCGAAGTTCCCCGGGACCAGACGCTGGGGGCAGCTCTTTCTGCACAGCAGCGGCGGGTGGCAGCGAACCCCTGTCCCTCAGAAGCTGGTCTTGCGCTGTCGCCCGGGCACCGGACCAGGCGGAGGGTCGTCGCCCACTTACCCGGCCCGCCGTCCGCACGACTGTCGCGGCTTCGGCCGCCGGGGCCCCTCCAGAACCGGCAGCCTCAGTGAGGCCGCCCTCCCCTCGGCCTCCGGGGAGTTCTGTGACGGCGGAGGGAAGAGACCCCGAGCTGCGGGAGTTCCAGCTCTGCGGAAACGCGGGCTCCGTTCTGGGCGCAGAGGGTGGGACCGCTCTGCCCCGAGGCCTTTCGGGAGGGAGGGGGGCGCCGGGTGAGGGAGCCGCCAGGAGCGCAGGGCCCCGTCGGGGTTCCTGGAGGGGAGGCCCGGCCTGAGGGCCCCCCGACTGTGACCGAAGCCCAGGCCTTTTTCCTGGAATCCTACACAAAAAAGTTAGAAAGATACACGGTCTATAGTAAATATTCACAAATGATTGTTGCTGCTGTGCTTACTGTCCTATTAAAGGTGTAAAATCCATAAAACACTTTAAGTTCAAAATTAAATATGAATTTTTACCTTTCTAATTATGTCTCTGCTATTCAAAATTGTCCTTAATGGATCAGAGACTGTGGCATCACTAGTTAAAAATGAGCTTGTTAAAAAAATAGAACTCAGGTCCACCGACCTACTGAATCACAATCTGCACTTCTACAATCTCCCCAGTGTACTTGTGTACCCAAGAATAGTTGAAAGGTACATTTCTACCTCGACATGTCTTTTCTGTCTGAGAAATACACACATTTTATCTAATTTTATATAAATAAAACATTCAAAAATGCATATGCCTGTGTTGAAACCATCATTTTATCATTTCTTTTCCATATAAGTATAGTCTCTATACTGGTTTTGTGAATCACATGCCATACTCTTTTCTTGTAGTTAGAAATAAAGTAGAGAAAGTTACTTTGTAGTGTATATATATATTTGTGATAATTGAAGACACTCTTCTAAATTAAAACCAGTTCTCTTAACTTGCTGTTTTCTTCTTGGGTCACATTATGAACTCTTCCCGTGGCCACATGGCATGTGTACCTTTAATTTCAGGGACTGCTGACATTCCAGGATATGGCCATAGATTTCTCTCAAGAGGAGTGAGAATGCCTGGACCAAGATCAGTGGGAATTGTACAGGGATGTGATGTTAGAGAAGTATAGGAACCTGCCTCCTTGGGTGAGGATACATTCCTTCCAGAATTCCTTATGCTCTAAACGCTCAACCACAGCGTTTAGAGTCCTTCATTTGTAGAATGTCTCCTGGAATCTTCTGCTTCCTACAATAGGGTTACAGATTGCAATGTTCCAGGAAATACTGGGAGTTTGTGGGTATAATTTATCTGATTCTTTTAAAATTGCAGCCTCCCTCAGCCGCATAGCACAGGGAGAGCAGCTTGGTGCTTTGTGACCACCTAGAGGGGTGGGATAGGGAGGGTGGGAGGGAGGGAGATGCAAGAGGGAAGAAATATGGGAACATATGCATATGTGTAACTGATCCCCTTTGTTATAAAGCAGAAAATAACACATCATTGTAAAGCAATTATACTCCAATCAAGATGTTAAAAAAATAATAAAAAATAAAATAAAATTGCAGCCTCCCCTTTTATATACTTTGTAACTGCTTGGGATGTGTCTATATGAACTGTGTACTATATGCTTCTGTTATAGTCCTTACAATATTTTATTGTCTTATTTTCTGTAACAACGTTCCATGGATTCTTTGGGCTTAAGGTATATTAAAAGGGAGACTGCGATTCTGGGACTTTCCTGGTGATGCAGTGCTTAAGAATTTGCCTGCCAATGCAGGGGACACGGGTTCGATCCCTGGTCCGGGAAGATACCACGTGCCACGAAGCAACTAAGCCAGTGGGCCACAACTACTGAGCCTGTGCGCCACAACTACTGAAGCCGGTGCACCTTGACTCTGTGTGCCATTTATTTTTTGGATAATAAAACCACCTCTGAGTGATCAAAATTTAGACCAGCTAGTCAAAATGCTTTATCACCTGTTCCTAAAAACACTGATCAACGGAACAAGTTTTACTAGGGATAACAGTGTAATTGTATTCTGGAGTTCATATCGGCAATATGGTATGACCTTGATGCTGGATGACGACATTTCAATCGTGTAACTGCTATTAATTGTCTGTTTGTTCAACGATTAAAGTCTCACATGATCTGAGTTCAGACTGGAGTCATCCTGGTTGCTTTCTGTCTATTGCAGGTTTCTTCCAGTATGAAAGGACAAGAGCAATACGGCTTACTTTACAAAAAGTCTGCAAGCTAAATGATGATAAAATCTACATTCAATTAATTTATACATACCTTACTGTAGAACTGGGTTTGTTATGGTGGCAGAGCCCAGTAATTATGTAAAACTGAAACCTTTATCTGCACTGTTTCAAGTCCTCTTCCTAAGAATATGTTTATAATCAACATTCTTTCACAAATGATCCAATTTAATTCACCATAGCATTCCTCGTATTAACTAAATGGAAAATCCTAGGCTATATACAAATCCAGAAAGGACCAAAAATCATCAGCCCCCATGGATTATTACAACCCATTGCTGAGGCATTCAAATTACTTATTAAAGAACCTCTATGTCCATCAACATCATCAATTTATATATTATTGCCCCAATGCTAGCCTTAACCCTGTCTCTCACAACATGAATTCCTCTTCCCGTATCTTATCCACTAATTAATATAAATGTAGGCATATTATTTATATTAGCCATATCAAGCCTAGCCATTTATTCCATCCTCAGATCTGGATGAGCTTCACATTCAAAATACTCACTCACTGGAGCTCTAGGGACAGTAGCACACACAATCTCATATGAAGTAATGTAGCAGTTATTCCATTCTCGGTCTTACTGATAAATGGATCATTTACACTTTCAACAGTAATTATTACACGAGAACACCTATGACTAATTTTCTCCTGACCCCTACCCAGAATTTGATTATCTCCGCAGTAGCAGAAATCCAATGAAGCCCCACTTGATTTCACAGAAGTAGAATCAAAACCTGTATATGTCTTCAGTGTAGAAAATGTAGCAGGCCCATTCACCCCGTCCTTCCTAGAGAATATGTCAATTTCCTTATAATAAACATTTCCACAACAATCTATTTTTAGGAGCATTCGACAATCCCTAGGTGCCAGAATTATATACAGCCCAAGTCACCATTAAAACACATCTAACAACCTCCTTTCTATGAATTCGAGCATCCTACCCAGAATTTTGATATGATCAACGTATACATCTCTTATAAAAAGTTTTTTTACTACTGACATTAGCCCTATATATATGAGGGTTTTTCTCACTACCTGTCATCATACCAGGCAACCCACCACAAACTTAAGAAATATGTCTGACAGAAGAGTTACTTTGATAGAGTAAATCATAGAGGTTTCAATGCTCTTATTCCTGGAATTGAATTCTTCCTAAGAATTTTACATTCTCCATGCTACCACTTTACACCACATGCTATATAGTAAGGTTCTCTAAGTAAGCTTCAGGCCCATACCCCCAAAATGTTGTCGTATATCCTTCCTGTACTAATAAACTCTCATTGTTTTTACTATCATTTTACTGACCATTTTCTCAGGAAACATAATTGTATAACAAGCTCACACTGGTTAATGGTATCCCCATTCTAATAAAAAACATGAACCCATAAGCTACAGAAGCATCCAACAAATATTTCCTAAAACGATCCACCACATCAATACTACTTATAATGGCTATTATCATTAATCTAATATGCTCTGGTCAAAGAACACAAAGAATAACAAAAATCTTTAATCCAGCAGCATCCACCCTCATGACAATCGCCCCTTGTCACAAAAGTAGGACTTTCCCCATTTCACTTCTGAGTGTCTGAAGTCACACAGGGCATCCCATGAACAGCAGGCCTGATGCTATCAGTCTGACAAAATTGCACCCCTATCAGTTTTATATCACATGTCACCATCCATCAAGCTAAATATACTATTAATCATAGTGATATTATAAATCATAGCTGGAGGCTGAGGCAGACTTGGCCATACTCACCTGGAAAAAATTACACCCTCCTCATCAATTGCCCATATAGGATGAATAACAGCTATTATAAAGTATATTCCAATTATAACAATCCTAAACATACGAATTTATATCATAACAACACTCTCTTCTTCTTATTTATGCCCAGATCATGTACTACAAGAGTATCGTTATCACACACATGAGATAAAACACCTCCCATCACAATCCTTTTCCTCACCATTATAGTATCATTAGGACATCACCCATCACTATCAGGGTTTTTACCCAAATGAGTAATTATCCAAGAGATAACAAAAATGATAACATCCTTCTACCAACACTAATAGCTATCATAGCAGTCCTCAACATATATTTCTACTTGCAGCTAACATACTCCACATCACTAACTATGTTCCCTTCATTAAACAACACAAAAATAAAACAATTTGAACATACAAAGAAATAACCTTCCTATCATTACCAATCATAATATCCACACGATTACTACACATAACACCCATTCTATCAGTGCTGGACTAGGAATTTAGGTTAGTTCAGACCAAGAGCTTTCATAACCCTAAACAAGTAAAATTTACTTAATTCCTAAAAATAAGGATTGCAAGCCTTCATCCTACATCAATTGAATGTAAAGTAAACATTGTAATTCAGCCAAATCTTTACGAGATTGATGAGTTTTAACCCCAGGAAACTTTAGTTAACAGGCCAATCCTCTAGTCAACTGGCTTCAGTCTACTTCTGCTTCATTTGAGAAAGAAAAAAAAGGCAGGAAAATCACCGGCAGAAGTTTAAGCTGCTTCTCTGAAGTTACAATTCAATTTGTTGATTCACCACAGGGTTTTTGAGAAAGAGGGCTCAATCTCTGCCTTTAGATTTACAGTCGAATGCTAGCTCAGTCTTTTTACCTCTGTTCATACACTGCTGATTATTTTCAACAAATCACAAAGATATCAGCATTTTGTATTTACTATTTGGTGCTTGAGCTGGAGTAGCAGGCAGCACCTTAAGTATATTAATCCAGGCTGAGCTATGCTAACCTGGAGCGCTACTTGGAGATGCCCAAATCTGTAAGGTAGTCATAACAGTCCCTGCACTTGTAATAATTTTCTTTAGAGTTGTACCCATTATGATTGCAGAGTTTGAAAACTGACTTGGCCCACTAACAACTCAGACACCTCAGGTAGCATTTCCCCCAAAAAATCATGTAAAATTTTGACTACTTCCCCCATCATTCTTACTCCTACTCATACCACCAATAGTAGAAGCAGGTTCTGGTACCAGTGGAATCCCATATTCAGCTCTAGCCTACAATCTGGCCCACGCAGGAGCCTCTGTCAACCTAACCATTTTCTTCTTACATTTAGCCCGTGTCTCTGTAACTCTTGGTATTATTACTTTTATTACTATAGTCTTTCATACAAAACCAGCAATCATATCCCAATACCAAACACCACAATTAGTTTAATCTTCCCCAACTATAGCCATATTACTATAATTACCAGTGTCAGTCCGAGCAGCCAGAATTGCCATACTGTTAAGAGATAGAAGTCTAAACACTACTTTCTTTGACCCTTCAGGAGGAGACCGAATCCTATACCAACACCTATTTTGATTCTTTGGTCACCCTGAAGTCTGTATTCATGGCCTACCAGGGTTTGTTATAAACTCACATATCATTACATACTATTTAGGACAAAAAGTGCCTTTCAGCTATTTGGGAATAGTATGAGTCATGTCCACTGGCTTTTTAGGATTTCTCTTGTGGCCCCATCATATGTTTACCATAGGGATAGCTGTCAACTCAGGAGCACACTTTGCATCAGCTACCGTAATTACTTCTATCCCTACAGGAGTAAAAGTATCTAGCTGATTAGCAACTCTTTCTTTAATTTTTCTCCTTTTTTTTGGCTGCGTTGGGTCTTGGTTGCTGCACGTGGGCTTTCTCTGCTTGCCATGAGCGGCAGCTACTCTTCGTTGCGGTGCGCGGCCTTTTCATTGCAGTGGCTTCTCTCGTTGCAGAGCACGGCCTCTAGGCGCGCCGTCGCACGGGCTTTTTGCTCCGCGGCATGTGTAATCTTCCCAGACGAAGGCTCGAACCCGTGTCCCCTGCATTGGCAGGCGAATTCCTAACCACTGCGTCACCAGGGAAGTCCCTGATTAGCAACTCTTCACGGAGGTAATACTGTATTACCTCCCACTATATTATGAGTTTTAGGCTTTAGTTTTTCTTTTTACAGTAGGTGGTTTGACAGGAATCATCTTAGCCAACTCCTCCCCAGACATTGTCCTCTAGGATACATACTATGTAGTAGCACACTTCCATGATCTAATGTCCATGGGAGCAGTCTTCACTATTATAGGAGGCTTCCTACACTGATTCCCACTATTCTCAGGTTATACAGTTAACTCAGCATGAGCAAAAATTCACTTTACAAGTATATTTGTAGTAGTAAATATGACTTCCTGCAGCACTTTCTTGGCCTCTCAGGGATGTCACTACATTAGTCTGAGTACCCTGAGGCACACACAACACGAAGTATTTTGTCTTTGGCTCATTCATCTCAGTAGCAGCGGTAATGCTAATAATCTTCATTCTTTGAAAAGCATTTGCGTCTAAACAAGAAGTCTTAGCAGTGGAAACTGCTACTCCTAACCTAGGATGGTTACACGAATGCCCTACATCATATCCCATGTTTCAAGATCCAACCTATGTAAATGTAAAATAAGAAAGGACTCAAGTCCTTTTCAACCAGTTTCAAGCCAACACCATAACAATTATGTCTTTCTCAATAAATGAGATAAAAGTAAAAAGTGATGTAGCTTTGTCAAAGTTAAATCATAGGCTAAAATCCTGTATATCACTAAGGCATACCAATTTCATCTAGGCTCTCAAGACACAACATCACCGATTATGGAAGAACTTTTACATTTTCATCATCACACAATAGTGATTTTTAAAATAAGTTCTCTAGTCCTCTATATTATTTCACTAATATTGACATCTAAACTAACTCATATATATACAATAGATGCAAAGGTAGAGAAAATGTGAACAATTTACCAGCCATTATTGTAATCTTAGCTGCTCTATCATCATTGTGAATCCTTTACATGATACATGAAATCAATAACTCTTCCCAAACCATAAAAAACTATGGGTCAGTAATGATACTGAAGCTACAAATACACAGATTATGAAGATTTAAATGTTGACTCCTCTGTAATCCACACATCAGAGCTAAAACCAGGAGAATAATGACTAATAGAAATAAACAACTGAGTAGTGAGAGATAGTCATTGAATATTAGTTAGTTTCATCTGAATTGTTGTACACCCCTGAGCTGTTCCTTCTCAGGACTAAAAAGAGCTGCTATCCTAGGATGCCAAAATTAAACAATCCTAATACCAACAGGACCAGGCCTATGTTGTGAACAAGTTATTCCACCACCCCTACAGAATAATGCCACAGGACCTGGCATTCTGGGAAATTCAAAAGTGCTAGTCCAGTTCTGGCAATCTGAACACTTCCTCCTGAAAGCTGAAGTCTGAGAGACATTCTTCCTGCCTTTGGCCACTCGGCTGACAAGAAAAGTAGCTGACCTGCAAAATGAGCACCAGTTAGGGTGGCGGGAGGGGGACACTCCTTACAATTATGCTAAAATGTTGCCATTTCCTCCGAACACTCAGTATTCACGTCTCATTATACATTCACAACTGTGTTCTTAGGGGTTACCACTGAATCAGTGATGACTCAAGAATTTCTGTACGAGGGGTTTGGGGCAGGTGAGCAATTCATTCTGGGAAAGAGAGTTTAAAACCAAGTGAATGGCCCTTTACATTGGCATGGGAAGACTTCCCCCATCCCACCTTCTCTCAACAGAGCCATTAATCTACAAAAAACTACAGTGTCACTTTTCAGAGGTCTACCCTGTGTGTACACATGGAGAAGACACTTAGAATGTTAAAGTAAGCATATTAAGTAATTTTCTTGAAATACTGTAACTAGCACCAGTTTACTTCCTTCACAGTCCTTTCCACAATCTATTTAATTTTAGTCCTTTTTAATTGTCTGGTAAACCTTTAACACCTAAACTCCAAGAGAGAAGGAGCTTCATCTTATCTCCACTGCCTAACACATAATGGTTTCTAAATGGAACTGATTCCAAGATTGGCCTCATTTAGGAGTGGATATGTTGTTATAATCAGGTTTCCAAAATCTTTAGTATCAATACGGAATCCTTTCCTCTCACATTTCACAGGAAGCTAGACTTCTTATAGCCCAAACATGGATACGTTTGAAGTTTCCTTGACTGATTTAAATTGAATTAAAATTAAAATAATTATTTTGTACAGGAAAAACTTTCAATTTTTTTTCATTTTTCACAACATAACCACCTTTTCTTTCTCTACTTTCTTCCCTTTAAAACAAACTTTGCAACATTGGGGTGAGTTAAATAATCAGAAATCTAGCCCCAAATTAAGCTCTCAATGACATGAAACACATTTTTTGCTCCTTTTAAATAAAAATCCTATATGCAGTACACTAATGTTTTCTTTCAGAAATTACATTGACAACTTAATCTCTAATTCGAGGTATCCATATAACTCGTTTATAGAAAGAATCTTTGGCAAAAGATTTAACACAAGATATATATGAGATGTTGAGATCTGAGTAATATACCTTACTTGAAAGGCATGAATAGTTTTTAAACAGTGTAGCATAATCACACTTAAAACCATAGTTACTTTGTTCCCAAATCCCTGCAATTCTATTTGAGGGGAGTTCTAAAAGGCCTGTGTCTTCTCCTGTGTCCACAACCATAGACGTACACTGGTGGCCCTCAATCCTGCTCTCCAAACTTCAAATAGGGACCAGAGACAAGGCTCGGGACTTGGAAAAGTCCTAGAAATGCCCTGCCTCAAAAGTACTTTCAGAGTTTCACATTTCCCTAAGGAAGACAGGGTTGAGTAGACATGCTGAAGTCTTCCAAATCCTGCTGGTTGTTTTGAATTATGGCTACACTGGCTATGTACCTCTTGAGTTTTTAACTCCACATACTTGAATTAAATCCTGTAGTTCCTCTTCGGTTCTAGCATCTGTGACATCTTCACAGGGTCTATATGCCACAGCTGTTTTACCACTTTCTGTAATAAAGTTAACAAGGATCAATTCAGAAGTGTTCTTGTTCTAAAACTTCCTATATACAATGGTAGCACCGAATAATTAGACATTCTTTTGACTTCTAAAAGCAGAAAATAAGAGCATTTTCCTAGAAGTTCCCTCATCTGACACGTCAGTTTTTATTATAATTATTTGTGAAAACATATATAAGAAGTATCAACTTTGGTTCAAAAACTTTATGATCTTAGAAATAAGAACTAAGGAATAAGGACATAGAAATTAAAAGCTGTGGAAACAAAAATGTTCAATCACAATACAATTAAATAGGAAGGCATCAGGTGGGGGTCAAAGTGAGTTCAAACCTGGGAGAGATACCACTGGACTATAATAGATACTTCCTATTAGAAGCAAGGCAAGTGTCTACTCCTTGGGACCAAAATTCTACCAGATACAATGAACAAAGCTTTGGAGACAGAGACAGACAGAGCATTTGAACACTCTACTGGCAGAAACTGGCCCATGTACCCTTTGGACAATACAGCTTGCCTCAAGGCAAGCTAGAGCCACCAGGCTTTTTGGTCTAAGGGGTTTTGCGTACATATAAGGAGTACATTGGCATATTAGGCACAAACAACCCAGGCAATTAGTTTGGTTCTTAAAGGTTGTTACCCAGAGTTGACAGCGGATGGAGATTCTGCCTGATGACCAGGGAAGTCAAACTTCACTGGAAGGACTGCCCAGGCTGGAAGGCCAAGTCCAATCCAGGGTCAACTCTTACAAGCCAATAATCTCTCTGACAACTTAGCTAGGATTTCTCAGTCTCTCAGCCTGCAGGGCTGTGAAGCAGGGGAGCAATTCTGTTCCGGGAATCTACTAATCATAAAGTTTCCTTTGGGCACAGCCTGTGACATTCTCACCGCTGTATAACTCGATAGGGAACACAATCAACGCTATTCAATGGCATGACCAATTTCAAGAGTCACAAAAACGTAGCTGATTATTATATAAGAATGATATTTACCCAATATATCAGAAATGAAAACTGAAATTAAACTGATTCCAAAAACCTAATCTAATAAACTCTTCAACAAGAAAACAACGGTAAAAATAATAGTCAATATACTTTGTCTGCTTACTACATTTCAGGCATAGTTCTAAGCTTTTTATATTCATCACCTCATTTACTATTACAATATCCCCGATTTGGTGGTAAGCTGAATTACTAACCCTATTTGCAGATAAAGAAATTGCAGCTTAGAGATATTAAATACCTTCAAATGTCTCTGGCTGGAAAAACCTAAAATTGCTACAACAACAAAATCTAAGAGACAAAGTTAGGAGTCAAACACAGGTGTCCAAAGCTTATAATCACTACCCTATTCTGTATGATAAGCAAGCAATTGCGGAAGAACTGGATCAAACACTTTCTGTATGAACTGAGGCAAGTCATTCTACATCTAAACACTGGGGACAATAATATGTGCTGTCGTCTTTCTCATAAATGCCACAAAGCACAAATGTAAGACTGTTGCTGTGAAAGCATCTGGTGAATGAAAGAATATGTAATGTTTTAGATAACCATTAGTTTCATGCAATTAATTTTTCAATTAAATTTATTTGCTCACTGAAACTGAAGCACTTCAACGACATTCAAAAAGGTCTTACCTAAAACCACAATCAGCAATTTCTGGAATGCATCTGTCATAGCTTTCTGAATAGCAAGCTTCTGGGTTACCTTCCTTTTCATATGTAATGATAATGACCCTAAATCCAACCAAACAGATGAATTTAAAATGCCTATATGAATAACTGATTTCTAGGTTATATGTTTAAAACTAAAAATGCATCTGTGATTCTTAGATCATTACCTTACTGATTAAGGGCAGGCACAACACTGGGGTACGGTGAATGTCTCCGTTGCAGGTATACCCTGGCATGGCATATTTTTACTGCTCAGATCTAGTCTGGAAGTTCCTAAAATATTAGATGGGAAATGTAAACCAAGAACGTGGCACAAATCTCACATTACTCACAGATTTCAAATGGACAAGCTGAGGCTACACTGCTACAGACCCTGCTATCCTCTGCGTCAAGGGCTGGACTCATACAGTGAGGGCTGGACTCATACAGCTTTGATTGTAGTGCAGATGATCTGGACTCTACTCAACCATCACCCACTCAGGTGAATGGTGGAGCCTCCTCCACCCTATTCGCTAACAGCCCTGCCTCCGACTTAAAACCCTAAGCCCAAGTGCCATGGATTCTAGGAAAAAACTCAGTACCAATCAGAATCCCCTTTCTAGGGATCTACGTTTACTTATTCTGCTTAAGCCCTTTTATAGGAGGCAAAGGACTGAACATTTACACATGAGTTTATTTCAATCTTTAAACAAAGATTTTGTTGGGATAACTGAAGGCCAGGAGATATGTGCATCTGAAGGACTATTTTAGCCCAAAACAAATTATTAACAAAAAAAAAACCCAAAAAAACAAAACAAAAAAACCTAATTTTCCCTCCTCCTAAGCTTCTTGGCAGGCAGTCAGTATTAAAATTCTAAAGTTTAAGGTGCTGTCAGGTATTGCCTAAGATAAAAACCTATATTGTCGGGCAGAACAATTCTGCCCAGGGCTTTAGTTGCTTAGAAAAGATGATGATGTATCTGAAAAGTTGAGTTTCAGAAAGAAAGGAAAAAAGAGAAATCCCACTCCCTCACCTCCCCACACACACACATACTGGAAAGCAGACCTTCCTCCAACTTATCCAAAGGTTCCTCAGCCATGCCAACTCCAGGACTCCTGCACTCGTGGGAGGTCAACACCACCTCTAAAGCACAGAAGAACTTCACGCTTTGCTTCTGAAGTGGTGTCACAATATCTTCATTTTCCCTTTCTTCAAGGTTATAAAGATCCCGAAGCTGTTAGGATTTTGAATTAAAGGCTAGACTTCAACATATACTGTTGTTAGAAATAAAAACTAAACTGCAGCTATCCCAGGTAATAGTTTAGGTATGCTATCCCTTCAAAATCAACTGAGACTTGCAAATGAATCACTAGATATGGACCACTATTTCTTTATGATATACCATACAAAGACTGGAGAAAATTATGGACACCACCATCCAAGTCATTGAGATTAGCACTAATTCTAGGTGGTAGGCCAATGCTCAGATACTTACATGTGGAAGCCTCCCACATTTCCTCCCCATAGCCCTGTTCTATTCTTCTCTCTAAAGTCTAGGAGTTCAGTGTTGAAAAGAGTCTTGTTAGTGAAAGAAAGTCTACAGAGTTTACCTTGATGATCCTTTTTGACCACCCATGGAAATCAAAGTAGTAATTTGCCAATTCTTGGCATCTGGAGCTGTTTAGGGGAAGCGTATTATGTTGAACCGCCTTAGGTCTGGTGCCAAGATGAACCTAAAGACATAAAAGACCTAAAAATATCACAACCCTACATAGAGACTTATTTTGGATATACCTGAGATTTATCAATACCAATTTTATAGAGTGGTGAAGATTAAGTAGGACATTTTAAGCAACGAGTTCACAGTGAGCCCTAAATAAATGTTATTTATTATTTTTAAGTCAGTACTTTTCTGCATCATTTCCAGGGCCCCTGATTAACCAGAAGGTTCCCTGACCTCTGGTGGTGAAAGTGATGATGAAAGCAACCAAGGAAGCCCAGCAGAAGCCTATGATGGGGCTGGGTGTAAGCAAAGGAATGGACTGTTTTACTCGTCTCATCCTGTAGCTCCTGCTTGAGAATATGACGTGAAGAGGAGATAAGATGGACCTGCCACTGAATTAGGACCTTAATCTGTAGCACCCCCTCCCCAAGTTACTAACCCCTGTAAGAAGAGGGAATACGTCTACCCCTATAAACGTAAATGAAGCAACGAAAAGAATTAGAGGTTCATCTGCATTAACAAGCTTCTTTGAGAGTGCAAATATTTCCATTCTTAACTCTCTAAAGAACTTACATATTACTGTGGATTTTTTTACATCACTAGTTCTTTCTTAAATGTCTATTTCCATTTTGAACAGGGTATAGTATATAAATATAGTCATAAAAATTCAAATAATACAAATAAAGTCAAAGCATTGTTAATTCTTTATTGATTTGTTTGTGCATCTTCCTCTGTCACTAGTTTATGAGCTCCTTAAGTGCTTGAAGGAACCATGTATTATTCTTTCCTTGTTACCAGAAACAAGCATAGATCTTGGCATACAATAGAGGAGTGATGGTCTGTTGACTGAGGGAATGAATGAGTACATAATAAAATGAAATTACTTTCTCCAACTGAAGCTGCCTGCAGGGAAGGAGAAATGAAGACTAAGTTTCAAATGTTGAGTGTCACATGGGACGCTAGGTCCTGTGCAGTGAGTCATAATGGAGCTGTCATGGACAATTAGGAAGCTTCAGAAGGGCTCTGAGCCACTGCGTAGTAGAGACAGTTCACATCTGGGATAACCTTGCCACAGTTCTTGCTGGCAAACATTTCCCTTCATGCTACTGAGAAAAACCAGATACATTAGGCCTTTCCTCATTTTATTTTAAGATGTTATTCTCTTTTCTGTATTTATAAAAAACAGAGGGGAAAAAAGCTAAGAAGTATGTATACCTGCCAGTGAATAAAATAACACATAATTGGAACTTCCGTGCTGGTGCAGTGGTTAAGACTCCTTGGTCCCAATGCAGGTGGCCCGGGTTTGATCTCTGGTCAGGGAACTAGGTCTCACATGCATGCTGCAACTAAGAGTTCGCATGCCACATTTAAGGAGACTACAAGCCACAACTGAAGGAGCCTGCCTACTGCAAATGGGGAGCCCACATGCCACAACTGGGGAGCCCTTGAGTCGCAACCAAGGACCCTGCCTGCTGCAACTGAGACCCGGTGCAACCAAATAAATAAATAAAATTGAAAAAGAACGCATAAGTAAATAAGGAAACAATTTCGGGGTTGTGGGTAGTAAACTAAGGCTCTGCATTAAATAAAGAAATCTAATACGAATGCCCTTTCCTCTCAACTCTATAGTGACTTGTAGAACATTTTCTTCAGTACTCTATCAGTGACGGGCTTTATGCTGTGAAAATCTCACAACCTACGCTCTGGAATGGTCTTAATGTCCAATATAAGAAAAGAACTCATTACTTACAACTGATACCAAGTAACTGTTTCATACTCTTTCCAGGACCATCTGTAATATCTGAGTGGTACGTGAAATGGTCGCAGGGTCCGCAAACTAAAGAATGTCTGACACAAAATCATTTCAATCCCAGGGAGTACAGCCAGGATTGAAGTGGGTGTTAAACAGATTACAGAGGTGGGAGGTAGTGTATCTGAAGTCACAGCTGAGGAGAGTTCTCAGATTCAATAAAGGTGAAATCAGTGAGTAAAGAAATATGGGTGAGAAGAGGCAGCAAGGTCAGTAGGAAGTAGCTAGAGCAAGAAGCCAATCAGAGAAGACACAAAATTATAAAGGGAAAGGTCTGGAAAATCTAAGCCTCACTCACTTATTCAGAGGAATTGAAATGGTCCTTGAAAAAGGAATGGTGGCTGAATGGAGGCACATAATGAAATGTTAATTCTGGGGAAGTAAAATTGGATGGCATGTTGATATGGAATAAGCTTTCTACAATGCATTAAAGAATATTTTAACCATTTTCTGGAATCTGAAGGGAGTTCTGAATAGGCAGCTTGAGAGTGATGATGATGATGAAATGAAGCCTCCTTTATCTTACATCTGACCAAAGTTTGTCAAGCTCGGGACTTCCCTGGTGGCACAATTGTTAAGAGTCTGCCTGCCAGTGCAGGGGACATGGGTTTGATCCCTGGTCCAGGAAGTTCCCACATGCCGCAAAGCAACTAAGCCCGTGTGCCACAACTACTGAGCCTGTGCTTAGAGCCTGTGAGACACAACTACTGAAGCCTGCGTGCCTAGAACCTGTGCTCCACAACAAGAGAAACCGTCGCGATGAGAAGCCCACGCACGGCAAGGAAGAGCAACCGCCGCTCGCCGCAAATAGAGAAAGCCGGCATGCAGCAAAAAGACCCAACGCAGCAAAAAATAAATAAATAAATAAATAAATAATGGTCAACCTCACACATTTAAAATCCACATAAAAGTAAATAAAAGGAAGACTCTTGTGAAGATTTCTTAAATTAAAGGGCAGCATAAAATGACATGGGGTTTAACATCAGTTAAGTTTGGGTTTGGCCTCTAGTTTCCAAGTTTACTGTCATGAAACTTAAGTAAGTCACTTAACCATCCTGAGTTCGAGTTTATTCATCTAACAAAAGAGAAACAACTGGTGAACTGGGGGATCAGTGGAGCAGTGCATCTGAGAGCATTCTGTACACCACAGTGCTGTAGAAAGGCTGGCCTTTTTTTTTTTTCCCCGTGGGATCTTAGTTCCCAGACCAGGGATTGAACCCGCGCCCTCAGCAGTGAAAGTGCAGAGTCCTAACCACTGGACCACCAGGGAATTCCCGATGGCCTATTAGTTTTAAATTCAGCACATCATCCCAGTAGAGCGAGGAATTCCACATTTGGACCCACCTTCACTGGAGATGTGTGAAAAAGTTGCTTCTGGTCGCATGCCTTTTGGGCTCTGTGGGCATCCCTTGCTGAATAAAACTTGATGATGGCATAGAACCCAGGACAGGCCACTGCTGCGTTTGGGAAGACTCAGACAGAATACAGAAGGCCAAACTGGGAGAAGACTGTGAACAGAGAATGCTGTAGGGCGATCCCACGCTAAGGAAGTGCAGTAAATTTCAGGCCCAGGAAAGCAAACCGTCCATTCCCTTATATTCCCCCAGCCCTTCGCCACAGGTAACTGTGGTGAGCCTGGAACTCCAAACACTTCTCATTTCATGAACAAGTTTCCCTCTGAAATCCTAAGCTTCGAGAAGCATTAGGAGGCAATGACTTCTGTTGGGAACTATCCCTCAAAAGTCTATGGGGGAGAGCTGACTGCTCAGGTCATCTCTAGAACTAAGATTCCTCTCAGCGGAGACCACAGGCAGATGAGGTACTGAAGCAGTACCCCAGGGAGCCCAGTTACTGGGGCGCGGGGCGGCTTCGTCCACCCCTCCCTCTGCTCCGGCTTGTCTCATTTGCAAGGCCTTGGCTGTGGGTTGAGAGCTCAGCTCCCACATCAGCAGGGTTTTGTCACCCCCAATGGGAACTGTAAAAGGTACCAGCTGACCCATCCTATCTTCACAGCGCGTGTGCGGCTCAGGGAGCAAGCGGACTGCGCCAGAGAACGCGTACCCGCGCTTTTTAAAAAGTTAGTGCCAATAAATCTAATATATAGAAAAACAGTTGAAAGCTCCTGTTTTGTGGATAGAAAAGCTTGAGATTCAGAGCAAGTTCAGAGCTTGACAGTCTAAGAATAAGCTAGCTCTCCATTCCATTAGAAGGACTAGGTAGCAGCTTCTGGTTATGGAACCAGAAATCTCAGGCTCCAAATAGGAAATAAAACAGCATCACTTGTACTCTTTATAAAATTGCAGAAACAAACAAATAAACAAAAATATATTTACACCTGTCCTATAAGACAAAGGGTACTTGAGACCTAATGTATATAAAATCAGTTTACAAACTGTGATGCACTATATCAGTAAGTTCTCATTTGCACAGAGCACAGCATAGGATATGAGGCCATTAATGTTAATTCCCTTCCCCCTTTCATTCCTTTCTCTTGTTCCTTTATGTATGCGGATCCGTTACATTATTAAGCTAACAATGTAACTGAGATATTATTAGCTTAATAATGTAACCAAGAATCTGATTTTTAGCAAGGGAGTAGTTCTTAGAAACTTAGGGAGCTGGAACTCTGAAAGTATGAATTGAAATAATGCAATTACATCATGAATTTTAAAATTTATCATCATTGATTAAAAATAAAAATATTAAATAATTAAAAATTTATTATCCCGCAATTGAGACTCACCACAACGTGTGACGTCTGTCAGGCATTCGCTGTCACAATGCAGCTTGACTGTCTTTCAGAAACCTCAATAATATTTTTCAATTGGCAGAGGCAGCAGGCCATACGGCTAGGTAAGATCCTATAAATGGAAACACAGGTAATTAAATTCGTGGTAAAAGAGTTACTTGAGTAGGTAGAAGAGGTAGGCCAAGGCCACCACAGACCAGTGCAAAAAGGAGTTCCTGGGGCATATGGACTGCAGAACTGGATAGGGGCCGGTTGGCCAATTGCTGCTCTTGACTGTTGTAAATAAATACAGAGGAGGAGAGATGTGCCCAACAGAAGGATTAGGATGGCAGTAGATATGGTATGCCTAGAAAAAAGGGAATAGGGATTAGAATTGGGTGACACTGATCTGTAGTTTAATTCAGAATTATCTCCTTCCAACCCGAAATCCTCACTTTGGGTTGAGAGTACAGAGGAAGAAGGCAGACTTCTAAGAAGAGTCTGAATAAGACCGCACCTTCTGGAGTCCCTTTCTCAGGTTCTATTTTTGAGTAGTAATATATTAGAAATTATTTTAGTAATAAAAATGCATCGTGTGCTTAAACAATAACAGAGATCGCATTGGCCAAATCTGGACAAAAGGTATAACATAGTTATAAGGTATAACATAGTTAATTGAAAAAAAAAGCACATAAGTTCATAATGATACTCAAATGAAAAGTGGGGGAGCTCTTCTTTATATAATAATGTCAACTAATAAATGCAAAAGGAATGATAGAATTAGGAAAGTGTCATTTTGCATCTATCAATGTAATAATCGATTCACACTAGGATTATCATTGATGCACAGTTGGGTGAAGAGTGTTTGAAAGTAGGATCTTTTCTGATCCCAAAGTATCACCCCACATATGATTTATCAATTACCAAGGGGAAAAATAACTTTACAATGGAGAGATATGGAAGATACCATCTTAATCAAGTGATCAAACTTAGTACTGGGACACCTGAAGTGATGAAGTATGAAGAATACATCACCTATATAGTATTCTTCCCCAGAATATTTCCTTTGAACCTAATGATGGAACAGACAAATACTGATTGTGGGGCAATTTCACGACAACTGGCTTAGATTCTTCAAAAACACCAATGTCATAAAAGACCAAAAAAAAAGTGCTAGGGAAATATTCCAGATTAAAGGAAACAAAGGCATGACATGCAATTCCTGATCTTTAATTGGACCCTGTATCAAAAAAAACAGACTTAAGGAATGTTATTGGCTTCTGGTCAAGATGAAGTTACAGGACCATTTAACCTCCCACCTGAAACAATGAAAACATCAGACAGAACATATGAAACAACAGTTTTCAAGAAACTGGACCTCAGGCAATAAAGTTCAGTGATCCCCAGGAAATGGGAAATAAATGAAGTGACCCCTATAATTGCCCTAACTTACTTCTCTGAGAGAGTGCCCTGGTCATCGTACAGGAAAGAGAAGTCCAGGCAGAGAATGGTGGACTCCCTGACTGATGAAATGGAGCTGACAGTCTGGGAAAACCAAGGTAACTAGAGTTCACAAAGCAGACTACCAGAGAGAAAAGAAGTGCACAGACAAAGAACTCTGGAGATATGCAGAGGGATCTCTTGAGAATTCAACAAAGTATTTGTCAGTACATCTCTGTGAGGAATTACTTGATGCCAGGAAAAGGACCACATGAAGGGATTAATAATAAGAATATCTGGATATCACATAGGGTTGTAGGAATAACAGCTGTTCCTACAAGTCAGACTGGAAACCCTCATGATACTCAGAAAGGACTTGTCTCAGTAGTTGCAAATAATGTGCTCTAGACTAAAGGGTACTTGGGCTCCTACCCAACAAATCTTAAAAGCTAGACCTAAAAGAATAAAATTGTTTTGAGTAACTTAATTTCACCCAAAACAAAGCCCAAGCATTTTACAGGTATATAAATACATATAGTACACAATAAACTAAAACTCACAATATCTGGGATCATATGAAAAATTGTCAAGCATGCAAAGAAGTAGGAAAATATGACCCATAGTGAGGAGAAAAGGCAATCAATCAGAACTAACGTAAAATCTATACAGATGTTAGAACTGACGTTAAAGAATATTTAAAAAGTTATTATAACTGTATTTCATATGTTAAAAAAACTCAGACTATACACTGAAAATGTTAAGTATAGGCATGGAAAATGTAAAACAGACCCAAATTGAGCTTCTAGAGGTTAAAAACCATGTGCAAATGAAAAAGATATTGAACGAGCTTAATGGGAGATTAGACACTGCAGAAGAAATGGTAAGTGAGCATTAAGGCATAGTAAGAGAAACTATCCAAAATGAAACAACAAAAATGAATAGAGCATCAGTGAGCTGTGCAACAACTTCAAGTGGCCTAATACATGTGTACTTAGAGTCCATGAAGGTGAGGAGAAATACAAAAATTTGAAGAAATAATAGCCATAATTTTCCCAAATTGGTAAACACTACAAAGCCACAAACTCAAGAAGATCAATGAAATTTAAGCATAAGAAACATGGACAAAACTACACAAAGGCACAAAAAATAATCAAATTGCCCAGAACCAGCAATAAAGAGAAAAATTTAAAAGCAGCCAGAGGAAAAAACTACACAATACATGCAGAGGAAGAAAGAAAACAATGACAGCAGAATTTTTGTTGGAAACAATGTAAATGAGAGCTCAGTGGAATAACATCTTTAAAGTAGTGAATTGAATTCTATCAAGCTAGAATTCTATACCCAGATCTGCCAAAGCAAAAGCAAAATAAAGGCTATCTCAGACATACAAAAGCTGAAAGAATTCATTACTAGTAGAATTTCACTGTAAGAAATTTTAAAATAAGTATTTTTAAGCAGTAGGAAAATGACACCAGATTGGAATATGGATTTACATAGAAGATTAAGAATACAGGAATAGGGACTTCTCTGGTGGTTCAGTGGTTAAGAATCTGCCTGCCAATGCAGGGGACACAGGTTTGATCCCTGACCCGGGAAGATCCCACATGCCGTGGAGCAACTGAGTCCATAGCCAACAACCACTGAGCCTGCACTCTAAAGTCTGTGTGCCACAACTACTGAAGCCCACGCACCTGGAGTCTGTGCTCTGTAGCAAGAGAAGTTATCCAATGAGAAGCCAATGCACTGCAACGAAGAGCAGCCCCTGCTTGCCACAACTAGAGAAAGCCCAGGCGAAGCAACAAAGACCCAACGCAGCAAAATAATAAATTTTTAAAAATACTTAAAAAAATTTTTAAAGGGTTTTAGTCATTCAGTATATGTCTCTGAACACAATGGAAATAAATTAGAAATTAACAAATCTGAAAAAGTTCCAAATATTTGGCAACCAAAGAACACTCTTCTGAATAACTTTGTGGTCAACGAAGAAATCAAAAGGGAAATCAGAAAGTATTTTGAATTCACTGAAACTGAAAACATAATATGTCAACATGTGGGATATTGCTAACGCTGTACTCAGCTTCCTCAACTTCCACCTTAATCTGGGAAAACGAGAGCAAATTAATCACAGAGTAAGAGAAGAAAGAACACAATAAAGATCAAGGTAGAAATAAATAAAATGGAAAACAGAAAAATACTATAGATATTAAAAGGATAATAAGAGAATATTATAGAATACTTTATACCAATAAATTCAAGATGAAATGGACAAATTCCTTGAAAGACATGCACTACTAAAGTTTATTAAAGAATAAAGGTATTAAAGAAATTGGATGTGCAGTTTAAAGCCTTCCAACAAAGAAAGCTTCAAATTCAGGTGGCTTAACTGATAAATTCTACTGAACATTTAAGGAATAAAATAATGCCAATGCTACAAAAACTTTACCAGAAAGTTGAAGAGAAGGGAATATTTCCCAACTTTTTTATATGGCCAACTTTCACCGTATCAAAATTAGACAATGACATTACAAGAAAACTATAGGCCAATATCTCACATGAACACAGAGACAAAAATTCTTAATAAAATTTTAGCATATCAAATCCAGTAATATATAAAAAGATGATACATCATGACCAAGTGGGGTTTATCTCAGGAAGGAAAGGTTGGTTTAATATTTGAAAATCAATTTACCTAACTTAGTACACTAAAAAAGAAAAATCAGGACCTCTCTGGTGGGGCAGTGGTTAAGAATCCACCTGCCAGTGCAGGGGACATGGGTTTCAGCCCTGGTCCTGGAAGATCCCACATGCCACGGAGCAACTAAGCCCGTGCACCACAGCTACTGAGCCTGTGCTCTAGAGCCTGTGAGCCACAAATACTGAGCCCATGTGCCACAACTAGTGAAGCCTGTTCACCTAGAGCCTGTGCTCTGCAACAAGAGAAGCCACTGCAATGAGAAGCCGGCATACTGCAACGAAGTTTAGTCCCTGCTCACCACAACTAGAGAAAGCCTGCATGCAGCAATGAAGACCCAATGCAGCCAAAAATAAATAAACAAATTAAGAAAAGAAGGGAAAAATCACATAATCATTGCAATAGATGCAAGAAAAGAGAATCTAACATCCATTCCTGATTAAAGAAAAAAAAACTCTCAGTAGAATAGGAATGGAATGAGACTTCCTGAACTTGATAAATGACTTCTAAAAAAAACCTAACATCGTATTTAATGGTGAAGGACAAAGTACTTTCTCCCCAGGATCAGGACAAAAGCAAGGATGTCTACTCTCATTACTTCTATTTGACATTGCACTGAAGGTTCTAGCCAGTGCAATAGGGCAACAAAAAATAAGAGATATTCAGAATGGAAAGGAAGAAGTAGAACTATCTATTTGCAGATAACATGATTATGTAGAAAACCTGATAGAAATTACAAAAATGCTACTGGAACTAATAAACGAGTTTATCAAGTTTGCAACGTACAAGATCAACATACAAAAAGATTAATTTATCTCAACCAACAATCAGAGATCAAAGTTTTTTAATACTACTTATAATAGAATCAAACATATAAAATACTTAAATAAATCTGACAAAAGATGTAAAAGACTTGCACACTGAAAACTGAAAAATATTGCTGGGGGAAATTAAGGAAGACCTAAATAAATGGAGAGATATAATGTATTCATGGATCAGAAGGTTCAATATTGTTAAGACATCAATTCTCCCCAAATTGATTTATAGATCAAAATCCCAGTAGGCTTTTCTATAGAAATTGACAAGCTAATTCTAAAATTCATATGGAAATAAAATTTAGAATAACTAAAACAACGTTGAAAATGAACAAAGTTGAAGAACTAACAGTAACTGATTTCAAGGCTTATGAAGCTACACTTTCAAGACATTGTGATAGTAGCGTAAAGACAGACAAAAAAAAAATCAAAGGAACAGAATGGAAAGTTCAAAAGTAGAGAGATGTGGACAACTGACTTTCAGGTTCAAAGGCATTTAAGTGGAGAAACGATAGTCTTTTCAACAAATGATGCTGGAACAATTGAATATCCAGATGCACAAAAAAAAAAAAAAAAAGGACTTCCATCCAAACCATATACAGAAATGAACTGAAACCGGTTCAGAGATCTAAATGTAAACATAAAACTTCTAGAAGAAAACAGGTGAAAAATTTTATGACCTTGAGTTAGGCAAAATTTCTTAGATACAACACCAAAAACATAATGCATAAAAGAAAAAATAGATAAATTAGACACCATCAAAATTAAAAATTTCTGCCCTGCAAAAGACACTACTGAGAGAACGAAAAGATGAGTCACAGAATGGGAAAAAATGCTTAGCAACTTATATATTGGATAAAGGACTAATTTCCAGAATACATAAAGAACTCTCAAAACTCCAGAAAAATACAGATAAAAGATTCAAAGATATACACATGGAAAATAAGCATATGAATAGATGTTTGACATGATTAATCATTAGGGATACTACAGTGAAATACAACTACACACCTATTAAACTATCTAAAATTAAAAATACTGAGCATAGCAAGTGTTGGCCGCAATGTGAAGAAAATGCAACTCTCATGCACTGCTGGTAGAGATGTAAAATGATCAGACCAGTATGGAAAACAGGTATTTTTTAAAAAATAAAACATACACTTACCAATGATCCAGCCATTCTACTTGCAGGTATTTACCCAAGAGAAACGGAAGTATACATCCATACAAAAACTTGTAAACAAATATTCATAGCAATATTATCTATTATAGACAAAGACTGAAACAACTCACATGTCCATCAATGGTGAATAGATAAATTGGGGTACATCCATATACTGGAATACTATTCAGCAATAAACAGAAATGAATTACTGATATACACATCAATATGGATGAAGATTAAAATAATCATGCTGAGTTAGAAGCCAGTTAGAAAAAAGTATACAGTGTATGATTCTATTTACATAAAATTCTAGAAAATGCAAACAGAATGCAGATCAATGGTTGCATGGCGATTGGGAAGGGCAAGGAACGATACTAAGGAAGAATTATAAAGAGACATTAAGAAACTTTCTGATGTGATGGACATTTTGATTTTGGTGATGTCTTCATGGTGTGTATGTATGTGTGTGTGAAAACAGATTACTGTATGTCAATGATACCTCAAAAAGCTGTTAAAAGAAATGATATTATATGAGAGAGACAATTGGGGAAATTTGAAGAGCAAGTCTTTATTAGGTAATATTACTGTGTAGGAATTTAATTTCTTCAATACTGTGTGTTAACAGTATTGTAGTTACATAGGGAAATAATTTTTAATATCCATAGAGGAGGGCATCTACCTGACAAGAGAGGGATCGCAATTGTGGCAGATGCTGTGGGAGGCTGAAGAAGATGAGGCTAGAGCAGTGAACAATGTGTGATGGCGTGGTGAAGACACTCATTTGTCAGCTGACCTAAGATGGTTGGAATAGAGTGCTAAATGCAGGGCCCTTTCTGCATACTAATCTCATGCAATCCCCTCACCTAGCCTTGGCATAACAGAAAGTTTCTATTAACTTGCCATACTGGAGGCGTGATGGCACAATTTAAGGTGCAGTAAGTTGTGTAATAAACTGTCACAATAGGGTCCTACAGAAATAGTTTTTTAAACTGCAAAAAAATGAAAGTTGACCCTTCCCTCAAAACATATATGAAAATTAACTCAAAATGAATCATAGACCTAAATGGAACTATACAACTTCTGGAAGAAAACATAGGAGAAAATCGTTGTGATTTTGGGTTAGACAATGGGGTCTCAGACAAAGATTTCTTACGTAAGACACAAAAAAGCACAAACCACCTAAGAAAAATTGCTAAGGGACTTCCCTGGTGGTTAAGACTGCAAGTTCCCAATGCAGGGGGCCCAGGTTCAATCCCTGATCAGGGAACTAGATCCCACATGCATGCTGCAACTAAGAGTTCACATGCCACAACTAAGAAGCCCATGAGCCGCAACTAAGGAGTCCATCTGCGGCAACTAAGACACAGCACAAGCAAAGAAATAAATTAAATAAATATGAAAAAAAAAAGAAAAATTGCTGAATTAGAGATCATCAAAAATTTCAAACTTCTAGTCTTCAGAGACACTCTAATACAAAGAAAATAAGTCACAATCTGGGAGAAGATATTTACTAAACACATATCTGAGAGAAAGGACTTTTTCCATTGCTTTTTATATAAAGCACTCTTAAAACTCAATATAAATATCCAATTAAAAAATGGATTTGAACAGACACTTCATTTAAAAAGATGTTTGCACACGAATAGACACTCAACGTCATCAGTTATTACAGAAATGCAAAATGTGGCAAAAAACACGAGATGCAACTACACACATACTAGAAATGCTAATTTTTTTTAAAAAAAAACATATATAAGGATCAGGTGATGATGTGGAGAAACTGCAACTCTCATAGACTGCTAGTGGGAAACCAAAATGGCACAGGCACTTTAGAAAACAGTTTAGCAGTTTCTTAAAAAGTTAAATATGCACTTAGCATATGATGAAGCAATCCCACCCTTAGGTATTTTACCCCAAAGAAATGAAAACATATGATCGCACAGAACATATGCTCACACACACATGTGAGTGTTTTCAGAGGCTTTGTTCATAATAGCCAGAAAACTAGAAAAAACTCAAATGTTCATCAAACGATTAATGTGTAAACAAACTGTGTATCCACACAACTAGAATACTATTCAGCAATAAAAAGGAATGAACTACTGACAGGTGCAGCAAAACAGATGAATCTCCAAAGAGACTGGTAAGTGAAAGAAGCCAAAAACAAAAGGCTATATAACACATGCTTTCAGTTATAAGATATTCTGGAAAAGACAACATTATACGGACAAAAATCAGATTGTTGGTTGCCGGGGGCTGGTAGTGGGAGGAGGATGGATTGACTACAAAGGGACATGAGGGGTCTTTTGGGAGTGCAGAAGTTTTCTTTACCTCAAATGTGGTGGTGGCTACAGAAGTGTACATTTGTCAAAACACATCACACTGTGTATTTAAAAATAGTGAATTTTGTGAAATGAAAATTATACATACATAAACCTGACTTAAGAAAATAATAAAACAAACCTATAAAAACAATTGAGTGAAAATAAATGTCAGAAAAATCAACTTACAGTTTTTCCAATTCAAGGGTCATCATGAGCATGCCTTCAACTGTTGTAAGTGACACTTGTGTTGTTCCCATGTCTCTGAAGGAGAAGCCCAAACATGCATGATATAAAACCCAAAGACAAAAATTCTAAACTTCAAAAGATACTTAACATGTGATTACTTCAATTCTAGCTTCTGACTTGCCATAGATGATAATTCTAAAGAACTCTTATTGAAGAAATTTAAATTTGCATCATCAAATGAATGACCATGGTGCTGAACAGCAAAATCATTTTTTATTATCCAAACTTCTCATTTTCAACTGCATCTACCTCTTTGATCACTCATTTAAAAAAATAATGTACCCCTTATTCCTTTTTGCTTTCTGGGATAAATAATATTCCTACATGCATCTACATCTTCATAACTATATGTGTTCTTCAACACTGTTCTCATTCCCTGCTGGCTGTCTTACCCATATATATTCTTTCTTAATTCTTTTGTGTGCCAATAACTCTTATTTTCAATAACTCAGTTAAAATCTAAATTATGACTTTTTAGGCAAAATACTCAATCTCTGACGAAAGTAAAAAAGAGCAGAAATTACATCTTGAGCCATGAAACTGTTGCAATACTTACAAATATTTTAATGCTGACAATTTAAAAAGATAAGAATCTTCAACTGTCATCAAAGGATTACCATTGAGAATTCTGAAAAATGGAATGGAATTAAAATTATGTGCATTTTCAATTACTTCCATGAAAGCTTATATTCATTTTTTTTGGTATGGAACTTGAAGGTTAAAAAAAATCATTTTCTGTTTTTACCTATAAATCACTATAAGAATCTGTAAAACACTCTTTCATTGGGAACCACCCAGGTCTCTAGATGATAAAGTGGAAAAGAGAAACAAAGAAGAAAATAGAAAAAAGTGGCTAGCAAAGAAAAAATATGACAAAGAACTTTTCAGGTTCAAAACCATCAAAGTGACTATGCTGGTAGGAAGCCCTTGCTCTGTAAAAACGTACTATTCCTAGTGTCCTCCATAATTCAAGGTGTTTTTCTTTCATCTCTATAATTTTTTTTAAATTTAATGATTTAAACTACCCAGTTAAAGACAAAAATAGGGCTAATTTCTTGGTTCTGGAGCCTAAGAAGAAGAGATAAATCCAAGAGGAACTGGTGAAAGCCATACTCCCGTCACATACTCCCACGTGTATACGTGTATCACAGCCTTTGTTACTGTGTATGTAATCACCTGTTTACTTGTCAGTCTCTTAGACTGTCAGCAACATGAGAGCAGGGATCACACTTTATTGTCATTATTATTCCTCTGCCTGACACAGTGCCTAATATTTAAGAGGTATTTACTAAATGTTTCCCGAATAAATAACATTTTGTTTATATATCAATAAAATAAACAAATTAATTTTGGGGAGCAAAATTTTATTCCAAAATGCTGGGATGGATTTCCTTCTTAGTACTTTCTTTCTTTTTTTTCTTAATTCTTTAAAACAAATAAGGGGAAAAAAACCCCAAAAGAAACAGGAAGAAAGAAAAGAATATCTAACTTTAGGTTAACTCTACTCAAGAATTACTAGCGTATTCTTCCAGAATATTAGAAAGATAACTATCAAAACTAATATCTTTTGGGTTGCCAGGCATCTGTGATCAGCATTTAACAGTTAATCCTCATAGTAACCTTATGTGATAGATATATTACCCCATTGTACAAATGAGGAAACTGAGGCACAGAGAAGTTTCATAACTTGTCCTATGTCATCAAGCTAGTAAGAAGCAGAGATGGAATTTGAACTCAGTTCTGACTCTAAAGCCTGTGTTTAACCTGAATGAAAAAACAAGTGGGCATGTTTTAAACATCTGTTACTTGAACCTTAATTTTGAGAGCACTAAATATAGAAATACCTTTTCAAACTTCATCTACCCATCTGGGAAAGCCTCTATGAGAATTATATTTTCTCATTTTATTTTTTTATTTATTTCTCTTTTTATTTTTCCCTTAATCGTCTCCCATGACAAATATTTAATTAGCCTATGGTCATTGAGACGTCAGAGATTTTAAAAAACATTGCAGGAAAATCAGTAAAAATGATGGAGGAAGGACATCTGAAAATTCATCCCTTCATAGAAGCAACAATACCAATAACAACAACAACAACAAAACTGACAAAAATGGTCAGAATCAACTTCTTCTGAACTCTGGAAATTTAACCAACAGGTTGCTGCACATTGAGGAGCAATTTATTCAAGGAAAACAAATTAATTTCTGTAAGAACAATGAGATCTGTGTTGCTTGAACTTGTCCTTGACCTTTGATCTCCATGCCAGTGGTAGCCTTGAAAAACAGCCCACATCCCTGGTACCAGAAGGAGAAGCATGGACTGGGATGGCCTTCAAAGCCTCATTCCCAAAGAACTATCATTGTTTTACATGTCTTGTGGTCCCTGGAAGACCTCACTTGAAAGGCTTGCCTGTGACCTGACTGAGAGCTGTCTAGTGAGAAAAGCCGCTTCTCAGGTGGCATTACTGGAAAACATTTTCAAGCAAATATTTTAACATGGCGGTTGCATGAGGCAATGGATATCAGTTTGGGGCAAAAAACAGCCTAACGAAAAAGCTTAAAAAGAAAAGCTGAGAAATGAGATGTCCACAGAGACTTTTAAATGTTCCAATGTATTCCTGGGAAACTGGTAGACCACAAGATATATTCCTGGGAATGTAGGAAAATAACTGTTAGCATTAATAAATGAATTCAGGAAGGTTGTAGGATATAAGATCAATATTATTTCTACACACCAGCAATGAGTAATCCAAAAATGAAATTAAGAAAACAATTCCATGTGTAACAGCATCAAAACAAATAAAATACTTAGGGAAAAATTTAACCAAGTAAGTGCAAGATTCACACTGAAAAGTACAAAACTGTTGAAAGAAATTGAAAAGGATCTAAATAAATATAAAGACATGCTGGATTCATGGACTGGAAGATAATCTTATTAAAATGTCACTACTTCCCAAATCGACCTATGGTTCCACTGCAATTCCTATCAAAATCCCAGCTGATTTCTTTCCAGAAATTGCCAAGCTAATTCTAAAATTCATATGGGAATTCAAGGAAACAGAATAACCAAAACAATGTTGGTAAAGAACAAAGTGGGAGGACTCACACATCCTGGTTTCAAAACTCAGTTCAAAGCTACTGCAATCACAGTGTGGTACTGTAATAAGAACAGACATGTACATTAATGGAACAGAATAAACCCTCATGTATATGGTCTACTGATTTTCAACAAGCATGCCAAAACAATTCCATGTGGAAAGAACAGTCTTTTCAAATGATCCTGGGACAACTGTACATCCACACACAAAATAATGAAGCTGGACTCCTGCACTTCACACCATATATGAAAATTAACTCCAAATGGATCAAATATCCAAACGTAAGAGCTAAAGCTATAAAACTCTTAGAAGAAAACACAGGACTAAATCTTTATCACCTTGCTTTAGTCAACAGTTTCTTAGATATACCAGAAGCACAAAGAACCAAAGGAAAACTACATGAATGGGATTTTATAAAATTTATAAAGTTTGTGCTCCAAAGGACACTATCAAGCAAGTGGAAAAACATATAGAATGGGAGAAAATACTACAGGTGGGAAGAATAAGATGCAGTTGGGAGAAGAAAAGCATAGTAGTTGCTAGGTGTGACAATCTCAAAATTTTGAACTATTACAAATAAAACAGCCATCCTGAATCACCCCAAAGGGCAGACCCAAGTTTTTTTGTTTTTAGTGTTTATGCCTTTCTAAATCTGAGAAGCTGCCAGGATTCTAGTACATAGCAAAAAGTGATGACAGCACCCTGAAGTGTGTTAGCTTTTGTGTGTACATAGCTATCTAAAGGAAACCAATGATAGTTGACTGGGGGAGCATTAGGGTTGCTCTGTGATGACAGCTCAATTTGCCTTCATAGTGTGGCCACACCTCCCTCATTGATATTCTCAACAATGGGGTAAATAATTTAATAGGGATAAGGCTTTGATTTTCCTCTTATTCTCTCTTAGTCCTTATGTTCTTGGTACAATATTGATGTACCACAGACAAGGCAGCATGTGAATGTTCTCTGTCTCATTAAGTTATATAGCCTTTGTACATTGTAGAGCCCTTCAGTTTCTAAAATCTAGGAGCTTGTATTGTTAGAACCAAAGAAGTGACTAAAAGAATTTTAAAAATAAGCCATCAGTCTGGACCTGCATAGGTGAATGAAGGAGAAACATTTTAAAGTCAGAAAAAAAAGTATACTTAACATTTAGGGTTATCAACCACTGCTGCTTTTCCATAATATATTTCACTCCTGATTTTATCTGAAAGAGATATGATTACTACCAACATTCAAAAAGTGGTACTTTATTAATTAATAAGCTCTTGGCTCATTTTTGAAGTAGATTTCGGATTTAAAATAGACTACCACACTGCTAACTACTTCACCTGATGTTTCTCAATAACATAGAGGTTTCATTCAAGAAACCTGCTGACTTATACTTACCTGCAGCCCGGTGATGACTCAAGGTTTTGTGGGGCCTGAAGCTCATCTACGTTGAGAAATCCTATCTAATAAAAACATGCAAAGTTATGAATACAAAAATCGCTAGGACCCTTCTCAAGACCTTGGAAGGGACCTATGCAAGTGAGGAGCCCTGAACCCTAAGCTTCATTTAATTCATGATAAATGCACCTAAGCTGGGTCCCTTTTCCAAACTTATTTAATGCAGGCAAATTATAAACACCCCAGTAATATGTCATTATAGGTAGTAAAATGACTTAACTCAAGGGTGCTGTCTTCCCTTGGTGGCTTGGTTTGGAAAGAGATGCAATAAAGCTTATGTCTCACCATGGCAAATGTTTCCTGAATCAAATTAGCGTTGTCTATTAGAAAGACTTAGCCCAAAACAAAGACTTACTATACTGTGACAATCTTTTGAAAGTAACTGTGAACGAGTTTTAGGAGTACAGTACTAATTTATTTCCAACAACAGATAGTTCTGATTCTTTCCCTAACTTTTTCTGTCATTTAAGAGGAACACAAATTCAAAAGGAACGAGTTGGTGCCTCTTCCATTACAAATCTTTTCCAAACTAACACCCATTTTCTACTTCATCACCCACCTCCCTCACCTTGTTACCTTGCTGCATAGATGCTTGAATAGCTCTCACATATGTTTTCCCATCAACATCCATCTTTCTCCTTTCAGTATGAAAGTTTCTTGGGGAGAAAGTCCCTGCCCTATGCGTCTTTGTATCCCCAGCACTTAGTACAGTGCTGACACACAGTGGGCATGGCACTCAGTGAATGTTTTTGAATGAATTCATTAATTTTTAAACTGCGATTTATTTATTTATTTATTTCCACAATGTATTGTCCTGTGTTGCCTACATAACTATAGTGAAACTCTGATTCTTATAAGGAACTCTTGCTGTTACTGGATGTTTAGGAAAGGTGGTGAGTTTAAGACGTTGTACTGACGCTAGTAAAACCTCCTGGTGAAGAGACCTCATGAGCCTGCTCTCCGGTGTGCAGGCAAAAGAACAACTGACCCTTGGTGCTCTCTCCCCAAGGTAGACATCAGCAAACTAACAAGGGAAAGGAAGGAGGCCGCTAAAAATAGGCATCTGTACAAATTGCTAATCCAGTTCCAGGCACAGCCTCAACACCTTCATTAACGCAAAATGTGTGAACTGCGTGAAACTGGATTTCTGACCCACAAGACAGGTAAGAGAGTCTTTTCCAAAGCCAGGTGTAGAAGAGCTCTTTTCACCTTGAGTCTGAAATCACCTTCGGGCCATTGAACGTACCCACTATCATTTCCTTGTGTCAAGAGAAATCACAGAATTTTTGAGCTGAAGGGGTGTGAAACCCACATTTCTTATTGAAGAGTAGTCAGCAAAGAAAGTATATTGCATTAGGCTACAGCAATGTATTTTCTATATATTTTTCACACTACCGTAAATGAGATTCTTGTAAACAGAGCCGTCCCAAACTGTGGGGTGGCTGTGTCTTTTTGATTTTAATTTCCCTAAGCTATAGGACCATAAGTTATTTATGACGTCTTTAGTTGCACCACAGTTATTAGGCTTGTGCGGAGATCCAATCCGCGCCACCAGTGTAGGCCTTTTTCCCAGAGTCCCCAGGGCGCAGGCCATCCTTCCCCTTGCAAAGGCAACAATTATCTCCTGCCGGGCCCTCTTCCCAACCCCACCCTGCCCACCCTGGCCCCAAACAATGAGGCGGGATTTGGGCTGCAGACCCGAGTGGCCCCAAACTGCAGCAGCCCAGGGGTGGACTTGGGAGGGAAGGATGCAGAGCTTCGCGAGGAAACCAAAGGACCTGGCATTCCGGGAAATTCAAAAGTGCTAGTCCAGTTCTAGCAATCTGAACTCTTCCTCCTCAAAGCTGAAGTCTGAGAGACATTCTTCCTGCCTTTGGCCACACGGCTGACAAGAAAAGTAGCTGACCTGCAAAATGAGCACCAGTTAGGGTGGCGGGAGGGGAACACACCTTACAATTATTCGAAACTGTTGCCATTTCCTCCAAACTCTCAGTATTCACGTCTCAATATTCATACACCACTCTGTTATTAGGGGTCACCACTGAATCAGTAATGACTCCAGAACTTCTGTAGGAGGGTTTTCGGGCAGGTGAGCAATTCATTCTGGGAAAGAGAGTCTAAAACCAAGTGAATGGCCCTTTACATTGGCATGGGAAGACTTCCCACATCCCAACTTGTCTCAACAGAGCCATTAATCTAGAAAAAACTACAGTGTCACTTTTCAGAGGTCTACCCTGTGTGCACATATGGAGAAGACACTTAGAATGTTAAAGTCAGCATGATAAGTAATTTTCTTGAAATACCGTAACTAGCACGAAGTTTAATTTCTTCACAGTCCTTTTCATAATCTATTTAATTTTACTCCTTTTTAATCATCTGCTACACCTTTAACACCTAAATTCCAAGAGAGAAGGAGCTTCACCTTATTTCCAGTGCCTACCACATGATGGTTTCTAAATGGAACTGATTCCAAGATTGGCCTCATTTAGGAGTGGATCTGTTGTTATAATTAGGTTTCCAGAAACTTTTGTATCAATACGGAACCCTTTCCTCTCACATTTCATAGGAAGCTAGACTTCTTAAAGCCCAAACATGGATACGTTTCAAGTTCCCTTGACTGATTTAAATTGATTTAAAATAATTAGTTTGTACAGGAAAAAACTTTCAAAATTTTTACATTTTTCAGAACACAACCACCTCTTCTTTCTCTACTTTTTTCCCTTCAAAACAAACTTTGCAACATTGGGGGGAGTTAAATAATCACAAATCTAGCCAAAAATTAAGCTCTCAATGACATGAAACACATTTTTTGCTCCTTTTAAATAAAAATCCTATATGCAGTACACTAATGTTTTCTTTCAGAAATTACGTTGACAACTTAATCCCTAATTCGAGGCATCCATATAACTGTTTTACAGAAAGGTTCTTTGGCAAAATATTTAACACAAGATACATATGAGATGCTGAGATCTGGGTAATATACCTTACTTGAAAGGCATGAATAGTTTTTAAACAGTGTAGCATAATCACACTTAAGACCATAGTTACTTTGTTCCCAAATCCCTGCAATTCTATTTGAGGGGAGTTCTAAAGTGCCTGTGTCTTCTCCTGTGTCCATAACCATAGACGTACACTGGTGGCCCTCAATCCTGCTCTCCAAACTTCAAATAAGGGGCCAGAGACAAGGTCCGGGACTTGGAGAAGTCCTAGAAATGCCCTGCCTCAAAAGCAGTTTCAGAGTTTCACCTTTTCCTAAGGAAGACAGAACTGAGCAGATATGCTGAAGTCTTCCAAATCCTGCTGGTTGTTTTGAATTATGGCTACACTGGCTGTGTACCTCTTGAGTTTTTAACTGCACACACTTGAATTAAATCCTGTAGTTCCTCTTCGGTTCTAGCATCTGTGACATCTTCACAGGGTCTATATGCCACAGCTGTTTTACCACTTTCTGTAATAAAGTTAACAAGGATCAATTCAGAAGTGTTCTTGTTCTAAAACTTCCTGTATACAATGGTAGCACCGAATAATTAGACATTCTTTTGACTTCTAAAAGCAGAAAATAAGAGCATTTTCCTAGAAGTTCCCTCATCTGACGCGTCAGTTTTTATTATAATTATTTGTGAAAACATATATAAGAAGTATCAACTTTGGTTCAAAAACTTTATGATCTTAGAAATAAGAACTAAGGAATAAGGACATAGAAATTAAAAGCTGTGGAAACAAAAATGTTCAATCACAATACAATTAAATAGGAAGGCATCAGGTGGGGGTCAAAGTGAGTTCAAACCTGGGAGAGATACCACTGGACTATAATAGATACTTCCTATTAGAAGCAAGGCAAGTGCCTACTCCTTGGGACCAAAATTCTACCAGATACAATGAACATAGCTTTAGAGACAGAGACAGAGAGAGAGAGCATTTGAACACTCTACTGGCAGAAACTGGCCCATGTACCCTTTGGACAATACAGCTTGCCTCAAGGCAAGCTAGAGCCACCAGGCTTTTTGGTCTAAGGGGTTTCGTGTACATATAAGGAGTACCTTGGCATATTAGGCACAAACAACCCAGGCATTTAGTTTGGTTCCTAAAGGTTGTTACCCAGAGTTGACAGCGGATGGAGATTCTGCCTGATGACCAGGGAAGTCAAACTTCACTGGAAGGACTGCCCAGGCTGGAAGGCCAAGTCCAATCCAGGGTCAACTCTTACAAGCCAATAAGGTCGCTGACAACTTAGCTAGGATTTCTCAGTCTCTCAGCCTGCAGGGCTGTGAAGCAGGGGAGCAATTCTGTTCCGGGAATCTACTAATCATAAAGTTTCCTTTGGGCACAGCCTGTGACATTCTCACCGCTGTATAACTGGATAGGGAACATAATCAATGCTATTCAATAGCATGACCAGTTTCAAGGCTCACAAAAACTTAGCCGATTAATATATAAGAATCATATTCACCCAATATATCAGAAATAAACACTTCAACAAGAAAACAACAGTAATAATACTAGTCAATATATTTTGTCTGCTTACTATGTTTCAGGCATAGTTCTAAGCCTTTTACATTCATCATGTCATTTACTCTTACAATATCCCCCATTTGGTGGTAAGCTGAATTACTAACCCTATATGCAGATAAAGAAATTGCAGCTTAGAGATATTAAATGCCTTCAAATGTCTCTGGCTAGAAAAACCTAAAATTGCAACAACAACAGCAACAAAACCTAAGAGACAATGTTAGGACTCAAACACAGGTGTCCAAGGCTTATAATCACTACACTATTCTGTATGAGAAGCAAGCAATTGAGGAAGAACTGTATCAAACACTTTCTGTATGAACTGAGGCCAGTCATTCTACATCTAAACACTGGGGACAATAATATTTGCTGTCGTTCTTCTCAGAAATTCCACAAAGAACAAATTTAAGACTGTTGCTGGGAAAGCATCTGGTGAATGAAAGAATATGTAATGTTTTAGATAACCATTATTTTCATCCAATTAACTTTTCAAATAAGTTTATTGGCTCACTGAAACTGAAGCACTTCAACGACAATCAAAAAGGTCTTACCTAAAACCACAATCAGCAATTTCTGGAATGCATCTGTCATAGCTTTTTGAAGAGCGACTGAAACATAAAAATTAGGAAAAGAAACTTCCTACAGGAAAAACCTCATTGGATAAGGCCAATATTCAACAAAGGCAGTAAATCAACCATGTACACAGCTAATAGGAAGGATGAAAGAAAACAGTAATAAAATCATCTATATTCACATTAAGAAGTTAAGGGACACATGAAAGAAGTAGATGTAAAATACAAGGTCAAATTCAGTAACTGAGGGGGAGCAGAGTAACAATGCAGTGTTGTTAGTGTCCATGTGAAATTCAGAGCTCAGCAACTTAAATAATCAGACACACACACACACACACACACACACACACACACACACACACACCACTGAAAGAAATCCAAACATAATATTAAAGATAGTCCTCACATCACAGATGAAGGGAATAAAAGGGGAAGAAAGGAGCACTGAAGAAATTAAAGAGGGATTCTAAAAATACCGAAGGCAAATGAAAATGAACACATAATGATCCAAAATCTATGGGACACAGCCAACGCAGTTCACAGGGGAAAGTTATAGTGATACAAGCTTATTCTTAGGAAAGAAGAAAAATACCAAATAAACAACCTAACATTACACCTGAAGGAATTAGAAAAAGAAGAAAAAATAAAACTCAAAGCTGTCAGAAAGAAAAAAATTAAGAAAACAATGCCATATGCAATCACACCAAAAAGAATAAGATACTTAGGAACAAACACCGCTAAGCAGGTAAAAGACACGTGCTCAGAAATCTACCAGCCATTGGTGAAAGAAGTTGAAGGCAACAGAAAAAGATGGGAAAATATAGCAGGTGCATGGACTGGAAGAATTAATACTGTTAAAATAACCATACTACCAAAGACAATCTACAGATTTAATGCAATCCCTTTCAGAATACCAAAGCATTTTCACAGAACTTGAAAAAGTAATTTTAAAATTTGTATAGAAACACAAAGACCCCAAATAGCCAAACGATCTTGAGAAAGAAAAGAGCTGGAGGCATCACACACCTTGACTTCAGATTATACTGCAAAGCGACAGTAATCAAAGAGAATTGGACCAGAGCAAAAACAGACACAAAGATCACTGGAATAGAAGAGATCCCAGAAAGAAGCCCACACACATATATTTAATTGATTTATCACAAAGCAGGCAATATGGAGAAAAAAACTGTCTCTTCAATAAGTGGTACTGGGAAAACTGGTCAGCTACATGGAAAATAATAAAATTAGAGCATTTCAGCACACCATATATAAAATAAACACAAAACTGAATAAAGACCTAAAGGTAGGACCCTAAAGCCCTAGAGGAAAATACAGAACATTCTTCAACATAAATGATAGCAACAGTTTTAGGTTCAGTCTACAAAGGCAAATGAAACAAAAGCAAAAATAAACAAATGGGACTTCACTACACTTAAATGATTTTGCACAGCAAAGGAAATCAAAGACAAAATGAAAAGACCACCTGCTGAAGGAGAGACAATATTTGCACATAAGAGGTTAACACCAAAAAGATGACCAAGCAAGGGTTCATATCTAAACTACAGAAACAGCACATGCAACTCAATATCAGAACAACACACAAAATATTTTTATAAAAAATGTGAAGACCTAAATAGACATTTTTCCAAGGAAAAAATACAGAGAGAGAGTCAGAACTCACAAAGATGCTAAACATAGCTAATTGGCAATAAAATGCAAACCAAAACAATGAGATATATCACCTCAGGCTTATCAGAATGGCTGTCATCAAAAAGGTCACAAATAACAAAGGTTAGTGAGGATGTGGAAAGGGAAGCTCTTGTAACACTCTTGATGTGAATGTGAAGTAGTGCAGCTACTGTGGAAAGCAGAATGGAGGTTCCACAAAAAACTAAAAATAGAACTACCATAATATCCTGCAATTTCACTCCTGGGTATATAAGAAGAAGACAAAAACACTATTTCAAAAACATAACTGCACACCAATGTTCATAACAGTGTTATTTGCCATAGCCAAGATATAGAGTCAAACTAAGTGTTCATCAATAGGTTAGGGGACAAAAAAGATTTTCTATGATGACTTCAGCAAAAAATGAAATTTTGCCATTTGAAAGAACATGGATGGACCTGGAAGGTATTATGCTTAGTAAAATAAGCCGCAGAGAAAACAAGCCTGGTAGGTTATCACTTACACGTGGCATCTAAAAAATTGAATACAACAACAACAAAACAGACTCACAGATTAAAGAACAGACTAGTGGTTACCAGCAGGGAGAGACAGGATGGAGGAGCAAAATAGTGGTAGAAATTCTGAGGAAGAATCCACTATGTATAAAATCAATAATCTACAGTGACGTACAGTATAGCATGGGGAATAGAGCCACTCTTCTATAATAAGTATAAATGGAGAACAAGCTAAACATTTATGAAGCACTATGTTGTACCTCTGAAACTAATATAATAATGTAAATTAACTATAGATCAATAAAATATAAAGTAAGAAACAATAAAGGGGAGACACTGGTTATTAGATAGAAATCAATTAAATAAACACAAGTTTTGGAAATCAAGGAATTAAAAAACAACATGTAAGACACAACATTGGCATTTAAAGTGTACGATCTATTCATTTAAGGGGTGAAAAATGGTACCCATTCTCACAATTTTGTATATCTAGGATAAATTATTATCTACAAAAATATGTTACAAATATTCACTCAAAAAGAAAGAGAAAATTTGGATTAACCCACTTTAGTATACAAATTAATATCAAAGTCTCTATGTAACATTGATTTGAGTAAGTTCTGTTAGCCACTTCTAGGTTCTTTGTGATGTAAAATCTTTTAAAGCATAAAAATCAGCCTTTCTACATTTTTCCATTAGACATACATAGAATTTAAAAGAAATGAGAAGACAGAGCAATCAACCAGGAAGGTGAATTTACTGAGAAATAGTCATTCGTTCTCCCTCCTCCTTTTCTTTTCCTCCTTTTCCAGCTCTCTTTCCGTTCCAATCAGGAAAAGTCTTGAGAGTTCTGAGAATATTTCTTTGAGGGCTTCAAATGACCATACCTACATCCTCTGCCACAACTACACACACAGGAACAAAAATAAACCTCTGCTATCTACTCATGTAGGAGGGATTCGTGCAAAATAAAATCCTACATGGAGACCAACAGGTGAGTTTTCTACCCGTTCTTTATAATGTCTTTCCATTATCATAAATCCCACACATTATGAGGCAGAAGCGGTTATGTGAGCTCTTCCTTGAAGATAAAAACTCGCAGTCATTTCAAGTACCTGGTGATCATAGGGTACATCCAGGGAAGGTGCCATCCGCCTTGGGGTTGGGCAGTGAATGGGCTCCCGCAGCCATGCACCTCCTGATGTACAGATTCTGGAGAAACAAAGGGCGGTCACACCGCAGTTACCCTGTCAGGCTGTCGGGCCACTGGGCAACCCTAGCAGCTTGCAAGTGACCCCTCAGTTGCTGAAAGCAAAACTCTGTCCCCCCTGTAAAGCCAGGCAATTTGGGCCAGAGAGTCAGAGGAGACCGGTAATAAACTCCTCCTCTCTGCTCACCTCCTTGGGGTTACAGCAACCCCATCTCCAAACCCAACTCTGATCCTGGAATGCCAAAGTGGGAGTGCAGGTGGGCTCTTCCGGTGCTTCAGCGCCCTCTGGGAAGCCCCCTATTTTGAATATGATTTGAGTTTGATCCTGTGAAATCATCAGAACTTCCCACCACAGATAAATGAGATCCTGGCCTTTATTAGTACGCACGATGAACACGGCTGTACGTTCCAACCCTCCTATTTTACCCACCTATTTTTATCCACCTTCCTCCCTGTGAGTACCTTTGACCAACTCTGAGCTCAGACTCCTAACCTATTACAGTGACTTTGTCAGTCTTTCTTTAAAAATAGACAGGTAGGGCTTCCCTGGTGGCGCAGTGGTTGAGAGTTTGCCTGCAATACGGGGGACACGGGTTCGTTCCCCGGTCCGGGAGGATCCCACATGCCGTGGAGCGGCTAGGCTCGTGAGCCATGGTCGCTGAGCCTGCGCGTCTGGAGCCTGTGCTCCGCAACGGGAGAGACCACAACAGTGAGAGGCCTGCGTACCCCCCCACAAAAAAAAACAAACAAAAAAATGGACAGGTAATGAAATGAATTAAACCTAGAAGCAGCAGCACAGTAAGGGAAATAAAATCATGAGAAGTTATCTAATCACAGACACAGCCATCCAGGGCTCTGTCTTATCTGCTGGGGCATAAGAATGGGACCTTCCTAAACTTGAAGGGCATCCAATCAAATAGGTAAAAGTGTTGCTCACCTCTGGCTCTTGGAGGGATTCCTAGGCAGTCTACCCAGTGTATACTAACTGCAAAACACTGTCATGGTTTTGAAACACCCATGTTCCAGGAAAGCTTTTTGGGGTGCATGGGGAAGGTTTCTTCTTGACATCAAGCAAAAAATAAATCACCAAGCTCTTTGAGCACAGGGGTTCTTAAGAGGGCAGTAGAAGGAAGGAATAGGCAGAAAAGACAATCTCCTCTGAAGTGCAGTTCATTTTTCCAAAAGAGAAGGATTTAGTCTCAGTTTAAGGAGAACACTTTTAAATACCTGGGACAGCTCCAAACTGCTGTTTAGGAAACGAGTATTTCAAAAGAACAGTGCTTTAAAAGTCCTGGCAAGGCAGCAAGAGGACTAAGTGTTGGTTTTGCATAGTTTTGAACACAGGAGTAAAGAAGCAGAGGCATCTCTGACTAAACGGCCCTGAGATCCTATGGCATCAATGGATCAGTTGCAGGGGGCATGGGGTGTGGGAGGCAATATTTCTCTCTCAACGTTTCCCAGGGCAGCTATCCCTCCCTACCCTACCCCCCTACTCCCTTCACCCTTCCTCCCTCCACTGTTGGGTCCCCAGGGACAGCACTTCCTAAGCAGGAGCCCTCAGGCACCACCTCTGCAGTCTGGATTCTTCCTGGAGCCTGAGAAGTTCTGGGACAGGAAGGCAGGACTGCAAGGCCGCTGGGGTGCAGTCGGACCTGGAGGCCTGGAGGGGAACTGAAGCCCTGAAGCCCACCCACGTCCTTGAAGCCAAAGGAGGAACACATCCTCCTAACAGTACTTCTCAGGGCTCAGAGTGTTTCCCATCCAACGGTGATCCATACTCACTTGAGGCAGCAAGGACTGCCTCTAACTGGCCCCCTCGATTCCGCCTTAAGGGTATTCACACATAAGTGAGAGCGCAGGCCCCGGTTCTCCTTAGTCAGCTGAGGCCAGTGCTGCGGGGGTCCCTCCAGTCCCATCCCCACCCCCTTCTTCTAGGACTGTATCTAATACAAAAAGAGCACAGAAGAACTGGATGAATCAAGGCACCTGGGAGTCTGGGTATTAGTTTGAAGACCAAGAACCAAAGGCACAATTTCATATTATTGGAGACTCTTGTGGGGTGTGGGGGGGGGTTAGGAGGCTGAGAAGCTGAGTCGACCTGGTGAGTCCAGCCCCTGGACACCACACAGCCCCGCCCCCCTTCCCTGCCATCAGAAAAGGGGTGCCGCAACTCCAGCCAGGATTCTGCACTTCCCCCTCCCTGATTCTCCTCCAAAAGAGCAGGTGGTCCCCCTCTGAGGGCAGGGGCAAGACAAGGCACCAAGTCCCCCTGCACGAAGGCGCTACTGGAAGCTCTTCCTGAACAGCAGTGCTGTCTTGGAGCGAACCCGAGCACCGCCAATGTTGGTCTCGTCCTGCAGCTGAGAGAAGCGGGGTTTAAGTCAGCTGCCATGGCTTTAAATCAATCAGCCCCCACTTTACGTCAGGTGACCCGACTTTAAATCACTGTGTGCCCCTCAAGCCTGCAACTTCTAAAGTTGGGAACTTCACTTTGATCCCAGCAGCTCACATAGCTGAATGCACACTGTAGTCACCCCCAAGCCTGGCTTAGAGGCAGGATATAAGGTAAGGGGATGGGCGTGCACTCATGGTGATGAGAGTGTACTTCATGGACCAGAAGGGTCTAGGTACTCTGGGGTACAGTAAGCAGTGCACAATACAGCAGCTCCCTGGCAAAGGTGGTGATGCACAGGGAGAGTGGGCACACCCAGGCATGCAGAGGGTCCAGGACGGGAGCTGGGGCACAGCCAGCCAGGAGGGTGAGAAAGCGGAGGATCTGAGCCTTCTTGAGAAAGGCAGACACCGAGGATGGATGAGAAACAAAGACCAGATGAAATATGGATTTGAAAAACACACCCTGCTCTTGAAATTGGTGTTGGGGGGGCACCCCAGATTTGAGTCTTCTTACTCCCCAGTACCTAGTGCTTTGGCCTTTACCCAATTACTTATAAAATTACTTATAATATCTATCCCATATAATACTGCATTTGTAGTGCTACTGCATGTTAATGTTTCTAGAGTGGAATAATCTTTTCTACAAGAAAAATGTACACTATCTGAAACAAATTAAAACCCCTCTTTATAAAGTACTATATTGGACTTCCCTGGTGGCGCAGTGGTTAAGAATCTGCCTGCCAACGCAGGGGACATGGGTTAGAGCCCTGGTCAGGGAAGATCCCACATGCCACGGAGCAGCTAGGCCCAGGCAACACAACTACTGAGCCTGCAGGCCACAATTACTAAAGAAGGCGCACCTAGAGTCGGTGCTCCACAAGTACAGCAAGAGAAGCCACCGAAATGAGAAGCCCGTGCACATCAACAAAGAGTAGCCCCCTTTTGCCGCAACTAGAGAAAGCCCGCATACAGCAATGAAGAACCAACGCAGCCAAAAACTAATTAATCAATCAATTAATTAATTATTTTTCAAAGGAACTATATCCTTCTGTACAACTTATCTGGGAAGAACAGAGAGATGGCGTGAGAGAGTGAGAAAGACCAATATTTAGTGCACATCTCTCATGCAAGTGCTCTGCTGGCTCAGATATATTTATCCCAACTTTACAAACAAGGAAATAAGCTCAGAGAAGTTTATTAATTTTCCCAAAGCCAAACAGCTATTGAGTGGCAGAACCAGGATCTGAACCAAGTCTGTTACCTTCAAAGCCTAAGTCCTCATCACAACAAAACTCAATTAATATTTACATTTATCGAATTACAATGAAAACTGGGGAATTCTTGGCACAATCCTGAATAAGAGTGAGAAAGAAAGAAATAGCATTGCTCCTACAGTCAACCAAAATTTCTGGAGCAGCTGCTAAATACCTGGCCATTTTGGGGGTTCAGCAGTGATCACGACAGGAAGAGTCCTGCTTCCCTGAACCATGTAGTGGGGAGGAGAGACGGGTGCAACTTGGGTGAGGGATTTCACCTTGCTGGGCCTCTGTTTCCTCATCTGGAAAATGGGATGGGTGCTCCTCATTTTGTGGGATTGTCCAGCCCTCACATTTTCTGATTCCATAAGAAGCATTTGTTTTCCTGTTTCTTTAAAATTAATTCAGGCCATGAGCCGTGATGAATGTTGTTAGCTGCAACCTAAATCACTCTATTCCCACAGTTTCCTGTGATCAGGTCTTTCCCCCAACATGACTCACAATCAGTCAAGTCCCAGAACCTAAGGGGCACCCAGGAGAAAAATTCCAACCCTTGCTTCTCAGGAGCTCTGCGGTCTACCTGCCAGGTAAACTTAACTCACCTGGCACAAGGTGGCCATCCCCGGTTGCACATCAACATGATCTCAGGCACAAACCTCCTTGTTTTTCCATTTTGTCTTTAAGTTACTTGTTGAAACAACTGTACAAATATGACAAAGATATAAATTCAGACATTTTCTGCCCCCAGTGCCTACTAATAAATGATATTCTGTCACTTTAATGATATAGAACATTTCAACATTCTGCTTCCTTATTATTTGTCATTTTTGTTGATATTTCTATTGAATACATCTTTCAATATTTTAACAATGGAACATTTATTTAGGTTGTTGCAGACCCAGCCTTTAGTGGTAAAGGCTTTTTTGTTATATTTCTATTACGTTTCCTTTAAAAATCATTATTCTAGATGGCAGAAGAGTAAGACGCGGAGATCACCTTCCTCTCCACAGATACACCAGAAATACATCTACGCGTGGAACAACTCCTACAGAACACCTACTGAACGCTGGCAGAAGACCTCAGACCTCCCAAAAGGCAAGGAACCCCCCACGTACCTGGTTCGGGCAAAAGAAAAAACTAAACAGAGACAAAAGGATAGGGACGGGTCCTGCACCAGCGGGAGAGAGCTGTGAAGGAGGAAAAGTGTCCACACACTAGGAAGCCCCTTCGCGGGTGGAGACTTCGGGAGGCGGAGTGGGGGAGCTTGGGAGCCGCGGAGGAGAGCACAGCAACAGGGGTGCGGAGGGCAAAGCGGACAGATTCCAGCGCAGAGGATCGGGCCGACCGGCACTCACCAGCCGAGAGGCTTGTCTGCTCGCCCGCTGGGGCGGGCGGGACTGGGAGCTGAGGCTCCGGCTTTTGTCGGAGCGCCGGGAGAGGACTGAGGTTGGCGGCGTGAACACAGCCTGCAGGGCGTTGGTGCGCCGCGGCTGGCCGGGAGAGAGTCCGGGGAGGGGTCTGGACCTGCCGAAGAGGCAAGAGACTTTTACGTCCCTCTTTGTTTCCTGGTGCACGAGGAGAGGGGATTAAGAACGCTGCTTGAGAGAGCTCCAGGGACGGGCGCGAGCCGCGGCTAAGAGTGCGGAGCCCAGAGACGGACATGGGACGCTAAGGCCGCTGCTGCCGCCGCCAGGAGGCCTGTGTGCGAACACAGGTCACTAGCCACACGCCCTTCCGGGGAGCCTGTGCAGCCCGCCACTGCCAGGGTCCCGGGATCCAGGGACGGCTCCCCGGGAGAGCGCACGGCGCGCCTCAGGCTGCAGCGTCACGCCGGCCTCTGCCGCTGCAGGCCCGCCCCGCACTCCGTGACCCTCCCTACCCCCCGGCCTGGGTGAGCCAGAGCCTCCGAATCAGCGGCTCCTTTAACCTCGTCCTGTCTGAGCAAAGAACAGACGCCCTCCGGCGACCTACACGCACAGGCGGGGCCAAATCCAAAGCTGAGCCCCTGGGAACTGTCAGAACAAAGAAGAGAAAGGGAAATCTCTCCCAGCAGCCTCAGAAGCAGCGGATTAAAGCTCCACAATCAACTTGATATACCCTGCATCTGTGGAATACCTGAATAGACAACGAATCATCCCAAATTAAGGAGCCCTGTGGATGAAAGGCTCTTGGTGCTGCAGCCAGGACTCAGTGCTGTGCCTCTGAGGTGGGAGAGCCAACTTCAGGACACTGGTCCACAAGAGGCCTCCCAGCTGCACATAATATCAAACAGCAAAAATCTCCGAGAGATCTCCATCTCAACGCCAGCACCCAGCTTCACTCAACGACCAGCAACCTACAGTGCTGGACATCCTATGCCAAACAACTAGCAAGACAGGAACACAACCCCACCCATTAGCAGAGAGGCTGCCCAAAATCATAGTAAGTCTACAGACACCCCAAAACACACCACCAGACGTGGACCTGCCCACCAGAAAGACAAGATCCAGCCTCATACACCAGAACACAGGCACTAGTACCCTCCACCAGGAAGCCTACACAACCCACTGAACCAACCTTAGCCACTGGGGACAGACACAAAAAACAACAGGAACTACGAACCTTCAGCCTGCAAAAAAGGAGACCCCAAACACAGTAAGATAAGCAAAATGAAAAGACAGAAAAACACACAGCAGATGAAGGAGCAAGATAAAAACCCACCAGACCTAACAAATGAAGAGGAAATAGGCAGTCTACCTGAAAAAGAATTCAGAATAATGATAGTAAGGTTGATCCGAAATCTTGGAGATAGAATGGACAAAAGAATGGACAAATTGCAAGAATCAGTTAACAAGGACCTAGAAGAACTAAAGATGAAGCAAGCAACGATGAACAACACAATAAATGAAATTAAAAGTACTCTAGATGGGATCAATAGCAGAATAACTGAGGCAGAAGAACGGATAAGTGACCTGGAAGATAAAATAGTGGAAATAACTACTGCAGAGCAGAATAAAGAAAAAAGAATGAAAAGAACTGAGGACAGTCTCAGAGACCTCTGGGACAACATTAAACGCACCAACATTCGAATTATAGGGGTTCCAGAAGAAGAAGAGAAAAAGAAAGGGACTGAGAAAATATTTGAAGAGATTATAGTTGAAAACTTCCCTAATATGGGAAAAGAAATCGTTAATCAAGTCCAGGAAGCACAGAGAGTCCCATACAGGATAAATCCAAGGAGAAATACGCCAAGACACATATTAATCAAATTGTCAAAAATTAAATACAAAGAAAACATATTAAAAGCAGCAAGGGAAAAACAACAAATAACACACAAGGGAATCCCCATAAGGTTAACAGCTGATCTTTCAGCAGAAACTCTGCAAGCCAGAAGGGAGTGGCAGGACATATTGAAAGTGTTGAAGGAGAAAAACCTGCAACCAAGATTACTCTACCCAGCAAGGATCTCATTCAGATTTGATGGAGAAATTAAAACCTTTACAGACAAGCAAAAGCTGAGAGAGTTCAGCACCACCAAACCAGCTCTACAACAACTGCTAAAGGAACTTCTCTAGGCAAGAAACACAAAAGAAGGAAAGAACCTACAATAACGAACCCAAAACAATTAAGAAAATGGGAATAGGAACACACATATCGATAATTACCTTAAATGTAAATGGACTAAATGCTCCCACCAAAAGACACAGATTGGCTGAATGGATACAAAAACAAGACCCATATATTTGCTGTCTACAAGAGACCCACTTCAGACCTAGAGACACATACAGACTGAAAGTAAGGGGATGGAAAAAGGTATTTCATGCAAATGGAAACCAAAAGAAAGCTGGAGTAGCAATTCTCATATCAGACAAAATAGACTTTAAAACAAAGACTATTAGAAGAGACAAAGAAGGACACTACATAATGATCAAGGGATCCATCCAAGAGGAAGATATAACAATTGTAAATATTTATGCACCCAACATAGGTGCACCTCAATACATAAGGCAAATACTGACAACCATAAAAGGGGAAATCGACAGTAACACATTCATAGTAGGGGACTTTAACACCCCACTTTCACCAATGGACAGATCATCCATAATGAAAATAAATAAGGAAACACAAGCTTTAAATGATACATTAAACGAGATGGAGTTAATTGATATTTATAGGACATTCCATCCAAAAACAACAGAATACACATTTTTCTCAAGTACTCATGGAACATTCTCCAGGATAGATCATATCTTGGGTCACAAATCAAGCCTTGGTAAATTTAAGAAAATTGAAATTGTATCAAGTATCTTTTCTGACCACAACGCCATGAGACTAGATATCAATTACAGGAAAAGATCTGTAAAAAATACAAACACATGGAGGCTAAACAATACACTACTTAATAATGAAGTGATCACTGAAGAAATCAAAGAGGAAATCAAAAAATACCTAGAAACAAATGACAATGGAGACACAACGACCCAAAACCTGTGGGATGCAGCAAAAGCAGTTCTAAGGGGGAAGTTTATAGCAATACAAGCCCACCTTAAGAAGCAGGAAACATCTCGAATAAACAACCTAACCTTGCACCTCAAGCAATTAGAGAAAGAAGAACAAGAAAACCCCAAAGCTAGCAGAAGGAAAGAAATCATAAAAATCAGATCAGAAATAAATGAAAAAGAAATGAAGGAAACAATAGCAAAGATCAATAAAACTAAAAGCTGGTTCTTTGAGAAGATAAACAAAATAGATAAACCACTAGCCAGACTCATTAAGAAAAAAAGGGAGAAGACTCAAATCAATAGAATTAGAAATGAAAAAGGAGAGGTAACAACTGACACTGCAGAAATAAAAGAGATCATGAGAGATTACTACAAGCAACTCTATGCCAATAAAATGGACAATCTGGAAGAAATGGACAAATTCTTAGAAATGCACAACCTGCCAAGACTGAATCAGGAAGAAATAGAAAATATGAACAGACCAATCACAAGCACTGAAATTGAAACTGTGATTAAAAATCTTCCAACAAAGAAAAGCCCAGGACCAGATGGCTTCACAGGCGAATTCTATCAAACATTTAGAGAAGAGCTAACACCTATCCTTCTCAAACTCTTCCAAAATATAGCAGAGGGAGGAACACTCCCAAACTCCTTCTACGAGGCCACCATCACCTTGATACCAAAACCAGACAAGGATGTCACAAAGAAAGAAAACTACAGGCCAATATCACTGATGAACATAGATGCAAAAATCCTCAACAAAATACTAGCAAATAGAATCCAACAGCACATTAGAAGGATCATACACCATGATCAAGCGGGGTTTATTCCAGGAATGCAAGGATTCTTCAATATACGCAAATCTATCAATGTGATAAACCATATTAACAAACTGAAGGAGAAAAACCATATGATCATCTCAATAGATGCAGAGAAAGCTTTCGACAAAATTCAACACCCATTTATGATAAAAACCCTGCAGAAAGTAGGCATAGAGGGAACTTTCCTCAACATAATAAAGGCCATATATGACAAGCCCACAGCAAACATCATCCTCAATGGTGAAAAACTGAAAGCATTTCCACTAAGATCAGGAACAAGACAAGGTTGCCCACTCTCACCACTCTTATTCAACATAGTTTTGGAAGTTTTAGCCACAGCAATCAGAGAAGAAAAGGAAATAAAAGGAATCCAAATCGGAAAAGAAGAAGTAAAGCTGTCACTGTTTGCAGATGACATGATCCTATACATAGAGAACCCTAAAGATGCTACCAGAAAACTACTAGAGCTAATCAATGAATTTGGTAAAGTGGCAGGATACAAAATTAATGCACAGAAATCTCTGGCATTCCTATATACTAATGATGAAAAATCTGAAAGTGAAATCAAGAAAACACTCCCATTTACCATTGCAACAAAAAGAATAAAATATCTAGGAATAAACCTACCTAAGGAGACAAAAGATCTGTATGCAGAAAATTATAAGACATTGATGAAAGAAATTAAAGATGATACAAATAGATGGAGACATATACCATGTTCTTGGATTGGAAGAATCAACATTGTGAAAATGACTCTACTACCCAAAGCAATCTATAGATTCAATGCAATCCCTATCAAACTACCACTGGCATTTTTCACAGAACTAGAACAAAAAATTTTGCAATTTGTATGGAAACACAAAAGACCCCGAATAGCCAAAGCAATCTTGAGAACGAAAGAAGGAACTGGAGGAATCAGGCTCCCAGACTTCAGACTATACTACAAAGCTACAGTTATCAAAACGGTATGGTACTGGCACAAAAACAGAAAGATAGATCAATGGAACAGGATAGAAAGCCCAGAGATAAACCCACGCACATATGGTCACCTTATCTTTGACAAAGGAGGCAGAAATGTACCGTGGAGAAAGGACAGCCTATTCAATAAGTGGTGCTGGGAAAACTGGACAGCTACATGTAAAAGTATGAAGTTAGATCACTCCCTAACACCATACACAAAATTAAGCTCTAAATGGATTAAAGACCTAAATGTAAGGCCAGAAACTATCAAACTCTTAGAGGAAAACATAGGCAGAACACTCTAGACATAAATCACAGCAAGATTCTTTCTGACCCACCTCCTAGAGTAATGGAAATAAAAACAAGAGTAAACAAATGGGACCTAATGAAACTTAAAAGCTTTTGCGCAGCAAAGGAAACCATAAAGAAGACCAAAAGACAACCCTCAGAATGGGAGAAAATATTTGCAAATGAAGCAACTGACAAAGGATTGATCTCCAAAATTTATAAGCAGCTCATGCAGCTTAATAACAAAAAAACAAACAACCCAATCCAAAAATGGGCAGAAGACCTAAATAGACATTTCTCCAAAGAAGATATACAGACTGCCAACAAACACATGAAAGAATGCTCAACATCACTAATCATGAGAGAAATGCAAATCAAAACTACAATGAGATATCATCTCACACCAGTCAGAATGGCTATCATCAAAAAATCTAGAAACAATAAATGCTGGAGAGGGTGTGGAGAAAAGGGAACCCTCTTACACTGTTGGTGGGAATGTAAATTGATACAGCCACTGTGGAGAACAGTATGGAGGTTCCTTAAAAAGCTACAAATAGAACTACCATATGACCCAGCAATCCCACTACTGGGCATATACCCTGAGAAAACCATAATTCAAAAAGAGTCATGTACCAAAATGTTCATTGCAGCTCTATTTACAATAGCCCAGAGATGGAAACAACCTAAGTGTCCATCATCGGATGAATGGATAAAGAAGATGTGGCACATATATACAATGGAATATTACTCAGCCATAAAAAGAGACGAAATTGAGCTATTTGTAATGAGGTGGATAGACCTAGAGTCTGTCATACAGAGTGAAGTAAGTCAGAAAGAGAGAGACAAATACCGTATGCTAACACATATATATGGAATTTAAAAAAAAAAAATGTCATGAAAAACCTAGGGGTGAAACAGGAATAAAGACACAGACTTACTAGAGAATGGACTTGAGGCTATGGGGAGGGGGAAGTGTAAACGGTGACAAAGCGATAAAGAGGCATGGACATATATACACTACCAAACGTAAGGTAGATAGGTAGTGGGAAGCAGCCGCATAGCACAGGGAGATCAGCTCGGTGCTTTGTGACCGCCTGGAGGGGTGGGATAGGGAGGGTGGGAGGCAGGGAGACGCAAGCGGGAAGAGATATGGGAATATATGTATATATATAACTGATTCATTTTGTTGTGAAGCTGAAACTAACATACCATTGTAAAGCAATTATACTCCAATAAAGATGTTAAAAGAAAAAAAAATCATTATCCTATTTAAATGGATTAAGTCAAATCTATAGGCATTTATCTTATGAATATTGATGAAATGAATACCTAGAGGGCAGTAGTACAATTTGATTGGACTTGAGAACCTCTATTAGCACAGTTAGGTAAAAATATTATCTATATGTAAACCAAAGAACATGCTGAGTGAGATTCTCTGACTCTTTTTCACTGTCTGCCCCTCAAGCCTGTGAGAAATGGAATATTTTTTGCCATGTCAGTAAACAAAGTATGTCACAGTCATCAGCACTTGCAGCCCTCCAGTGTGGGCCGCGCGCCCTGAGGAACTCAGGATATGCAAATACAGAATGGAGGCCCCAGACAGCTGAGGGTGCACATCAAAGGAAGGATTTCAGTGAGCCCAGACTCTGGCATCTTCGCATACAAAGGAAAGCGCTACATTCCTCACGTTGGGAGAGCAGGTTTTCCTCAGTCAACCATCACCTTTTGATGTTCCCCATTACCTGCGTCAGTCCCCTTCCCTGTCCCCTCCCCCCGGTACTCTAGCTCAGGGAGGAAGGAGCACAGAGGGACTCTGCTGAATAAGGGGCCTGCGAGCCTCGGGAGGAGTTTTCAGCCGCTTTCCCCGCAGACGGGAGGAGGGGATATTTACGGACCCTGCGCCTCCCTTGCCCCGTTTTCCCTCAGGACGCTCAGGCCGACCGCCCTCCCCACGCCCCCCAGGCCCCGTGAGCCACGCCAAGGACGGGGGCGAGAGGAGGGACCGAAGTTCCCCGGGACCAGACGCTGGGGGCCGCTCTTTCTATACAGCAGCGGCGGGTGACAGTGAACTCCTGCCCCTCAGAAGCTGGTCTTGCCCTGCCGCCTGGGCACCGGAACAGGCGGATCGTCGGCGCCCACTTACCGGCCCGCCGTCCCCACGACTGTCGCGGCTTCGGCCGCCGGTGCCCCTCCAGAACCGGCAGCCTCAGTGAGGCCGCCCTCCCCTCGGCCTCCGGGGCAGTTCCCAGAAGGCGGAGGGAATAGACCCCGAGCCGCCGGGAGTTCCGGCTCTGCGGAAACGCGGGCTCCGTTCTGGGCTTAGTGGGTGGGACCGCTCTGCCCCGAGGCCTTCCGGGCGGGAGGAGGGCGCCGGGCGAGGAAACCGCAAGGAGTGCAGGGCCCCAACGGGCGTCCTGGAGGGGCGGCCCGGCCTGGGGGCCCCGCCCACTGTGACCGCAGCCCAGGCCTTTTTCCTGGAATCCTTCACAAAATAGAAAGATACACGGGCTATAGTAAATATTCACAAATGATTGTTTCTGCTGTGCTTACTATCCTATTAAAGGTGTAAAATCCATAAAACACTTTAAGTTCAAAGTTAACTATGAATTTTTACCTTTCCTTATTATGTCTCTGTTATTCCCAATTGTGGTTGATGAATCATAGACTGTGGCGTCACTAGTTAAAAATGAGCTTGTTTAAAAAATAGAACTTAGGCCCACCGGACCTACTGAATCACAATCAGAACTTTTACAATCGCCCCAGTGTACTTGTGTACCCATGAATAGCTGAAAGATACATTCCTACCTCGACGTATCTTTTCTGTCTAAGAAATACACACATTTTATCCAGTTTGACATAAATAAAACACTCAAAAATGCATATGCCTGTGTTGAAACCATCATTTTATCATTTCTTTTCCAGATAAGTATAGTCTCTATACTGATTTTGTGGATCACATGCCACACTCTTTTCTTGTAGTTAGAAATAAGGTAGAGAAAGTTACTTTGTAAAATATATATATATATATATATGTATATATATATTAGTGGATAATTCAAGACGCTCTTCTAAATTAAAACCAGTTCTCTTGTTTTCTTATTGGGTCACATTATGAACTCTTCCCGTGGCCACACAATATGTGTACTTTTAGTTTCAGGGACTGCTGACATTCCAGGATGTGCCCATAGATTTCTCTCAAGAAGACTGAATGCCTGGACCAAGATCAATGGGAATTGTTACAGGGAAGTGCTGTTACCCAAGTATAGGAACCTTCTCTCCTTGGGTGAGGATACCTTCCTTCCAGAATTCCTTATCCACCCACAGAGTTTAGAGTCCTTCATTTGTAGAATGTCTCCTAGAATCTTCTGCTTCCTACAATAGGCTTTCAGGTTGCAACATTTCAGGAAAAATTGGGAGTTTGTGGGTATAATTTATCTTATTCTTTAAAACTGCAGCCTCCCTTTTAATACACTTTTTAACTGCTTGGGATGTGTCTATATGAACTGTGTACTATATGCTTCTGTTATAGTCCTTACAATATTTTATTGTCTTATTTTCTGTAACAATTTTCCATGGATTCTTTGGGCTTAATGTATACTAAAAGGGAGACTGCGATTCTGGGACTTCCCTGGTGATGCAGTGGTTAAGAATTCGCCTGCCAATGCAGGGGACACGGGTTCGATCTCGGTCTGGGAGGATCCCACTTGCCATGGAGCAGCTAAGCCAGTGGGCCACAACTACTGAGCCTGTGCACCACAACTACTGAAGCCGGTGCACCTTGAGCCCGTGTGCCATTTATTTTTTGGAGAATAAAACCACCTCTGAGTGATCAAAATTTAGACCAGCTAGTCAAAATGCTTTATCACCTGTTCTTTTAAAACACTGATCAACGGAACAAGTTTTACTAGGGATAACAGTGTAATTGTATTCTGGAGTTCATTTCGACAATATGGTTTATGACCTTGATGCTGGATGACGACATTTCAATCGTATAACTGCTATTAATTGTCTGTTCAATGATTAAAGTCTCACGTGATCTGAGTTCAGACTGGAGTCATGCTGGTTGCTTTCTCTCTATTGCAGATTTCTTCCAGTAGGAAAGGACAAGAGCAATACGGCTTACTTTACAAAATGTCTGCAAACTAAATGATGATATAATCCACATTCAATTAATTTATTCATACCCTATTGTAGAACTGGGTTTGTTACGGTGGCAGAGCCTGGTAATTATGTAAAACTGAAACCTTTATCTGCATGGGTTCAAGTCCTCTTCCTAAGAATATATTTATAATCAACTTTCTTTCACAAATGGCCCAATTTACTTCACCATAGCATTCCTCATATTAACTAAATAGAAAATCTTAGGCTATATACAAATTCAGAAAGGGCCAAAAATCATCAGCCCCCATGGATTATTACAACCCATTGCTGAGGCATTCACATTACTTATTAAAGAACCTCTATGTCCATCAACATCATCAATTTATATATTATTGCCCCAATGCTAGCCTTAACCCTGTCTCTCACAACATGAATTCCTCTTCCCGTATCTTATCCACTAATTAATATAAATGTAGGCATATTATTTATATTAGCCATATCACACCTAGCCATTTATTCCATCCTCTGATCTGGATGAGCTTCACATTCAAAATGCTCACTCACTGGAGCTCTAGGGACAGTAGCACACACAGTCTCATATGAAATAATGTAGCAGTTATTCCATTCTCAGTCTTACTGATAAATGGATCATTTACACTTTCAACAGTAATTATTACACGAGAACACCTATGACTAATTTTCTCCTGATCCCTACCCAGAATTTGATTATCTCCGCAGTAGCAGAAATCCAATGAAGCCCCACTTGATTTCACAGAAGTAGAAACAAAACCTGTATATGTCTTCAATGTAGAAAATGTAGCAGGCCCATTCACCCTGTCCTTCCTAGAGAATATGTCAATTTCCTTATAATAAACGTTTCCACAACAATCTATTTTTAGGATCATTCGACAATTCCTAGGTGCTAGAATTATAGATTCTTTCATCTTGTGAATATATTTTTTTTAAAAATATTTTTTATAGTTTTACTACCTTTAAACAAAATGTACTCCATTGCTGTGGAATATTCCTTCATAGGAGCACGCATGGTTTATTTCTGCATACGCTTGTGATGGCCTTCAGTTTCTTTCAGGTTTGGCTCCCGTGGCTGCAGAGTCCATGTCCGTGTGTCCTGGTGCAGGGCTGGGGGGTTTGTGTTCAGCTGGGAAGAACACTGTGGGTCTGTGTGCACAGACTTCGTTCTCTGAGGCCCGATTGTTTCACAAGTGGTTGCACCCCCCACTGTGCACCAGGCTTTCCATTGCTCTACATCCTGCTGATATTTGATACTGTGTCTTCATGTCTGCCATTCTGGTAGGTGTGTGCACAGTAGTTTTCTTATGGTTTTAATCCCTCGGTTGTTAGTGAAGTTGTGCATCTTGTGGTATTCATGGATTACTTCCTGTTGTTTTTTAAAAAGTTTTAAAAATTGTGGTCAAATACACAAAACATAAACTTTACTATCTTAACCATTTTAAAGTGCACATTTCAGGGTCAAGAAGTAATTCACACTGTTGTGCAAACCTGACTGCCATCGTTCTCCAGAACTTTTTCATCTTGCAAAATTGAAAGAGTCCCCGTTAAACACTCAGTCCCCATTTTCCCTCCCTCAGCCCCTGGCACTCAACATCCTACTTTCTGTCTCTATGTTTCCGACTGCTCTAGGGACCTTGTATGAGTGGATCAAGCACTGTTTGTTTTTTTGTGTGTAGCTTACAACACTGAGCATAATGCCCACAAGGTTCATCCCTGCTGCAGCCTGGGTCAGAATTGCCTTCCTTTTTAGGCTGAATAACATCCCGTTGTATTGATGGACCATGTTTTTCTTCTCCATTCATCCATTAGTGGACACATGTAGTATCTACATTCATTTCTCCTGTCATAATATTTGTGGAATAACGTCAGAAACTCCTATGAATCAAAAGTCATTTGCCATTAACTTTTTTCTTAAACTTTTTATTGTGAAAAACATCAAAGCTAAGAAAAGGGAAAAATACATGTCAGCTTCACTTGTGTTCAGGGCTTAATGCTTTACGGATTCACTTTATGGATAGACTTTATTCCCTGTGTGTGTGCTATTACATGCATGTGCATGTGCCTGTTTGCATACATATGCTGTGCATGTGCATAGGTGTGTGCACTTGCACACGTTAGTGTGCACTTGCTCACGTTAGTGTATGCCTGGGCATATATGTGCATGTGTGTTCATATGCTAGTGTGTGAATATATTTGTGCTGTGCACCTGCATATGTTTGTGTGTGTGCTGTGCCTGCCTGTGTGCACAACTGTGTGTTTGCTGGAACCACTTGCAGATATATCCACATGCAGCTGCTCTAACAATCCTGCGTAGCCACGTAAAGGTCACAGATCTCAGGGATTTAAATGGATGGAGCAGGATGTCCTGACACAGAGTCTGTCTTCCAATGACTGTCACTGTCTCAGTAACATCCTTCACACCTTCTTTAAGCCACATTCAGTGTCCAGTTTAGACCCCCATTACATTCAGTCACCTGTCCCAGGTCCCCTAAAGCTACAATGTCACAGTTGGAGAGCCCGGCCAAGGCTGGGGGTGCCCCTCCTGTTGGCCTGGCCTCCAGGCTCTACACTTGGCTCCTGTGTTCCCATCTCTCAGCCAGGCCCTGACTTGGATGGGGCCGCCACCTCTTTCCTCACAGGGTCCCATCGCCCAGTCAAGGGGGTTCATTCTCCCAAACTCAGCAACAGGAGTGGGGGCGTGACAGTCCCCACTGGGTCTCCTTCATGTGAGACCCTGTGCTGTTGAAAGAGCATGCGCCCTGCCCTCGGGGGTGGGGGCTGGGGGGTGACATGCGGCCCACGATGGGCAGACGGGTCACCAGGTGGGGCGAGCCAGTGTGCAAGGAATTCCACGGTGGACTGTCCTCTCCAACGGCTTCTGTGCCCCTACGGCTCCCCGTGCCTCCCCTCGAAGAAAGCGCGGTGCCCGGGACCGGAGCCATGGGAGCCGTCAGCCACCACCCCCTCTACACACACGCACACGCACACGCACACGCACACACACACACGCACACGCTGCAGGGAAGCAGGACCTGAGTGCAGGGCTGTCATGGCCCTGAGCGTCCCGCCCGGAATCGGCCAGCGGAATGGACAGACCGGATCTCCCGGCCCGGACCATGCAGGACTGTCCTGCCTGGGCTTCCAGTGCGGCCGCCTCCTTCTGGAAGCCTGGGAGGCTGGAATCAGGCCAGTTCTTGTCTATCCTGGCAGCAGACTGGGCTGCACTCTAAGAAGTTCGTGGCTCACCCGTGGATCCTGACCATCAGGTGGCCAGAGATATTGGTAACATTTCTGTTTTGCCTGTTGAAATGTTTAATGACAAAGATTTTGTTCAGTTTCCTGATGTGGGTGTCCAAAGATGAGGGACCCATGTGTGTGACCTGTACCTCCTATGAGATCAGCCCTAAGCTAGTTTAAACATGATCAAGTTCTGTCTACACGGTAGGTTTAGACCTCTGCCTGTCCTGTCTACTGATTATGTTTAGAGCTGACCATGTGTTGTCCATAATAAGAAGATTTAGACCTGACTGTGTTCTGTGTACGCTAGGACTATGGGAACCTGGGTAGAGACCCAGCCTGGCCTCAGTACTGGGAAGCTCCGTGCCTGCATCTGAAGGTCAGTGCTTAGATGTCTGGGGTCTGGAGCTGAGGTGGGCTTATCTAAGTAACAGCCTCTCTTCTGAGTGTGGTTACCTGGTCCTCCCAAGTGTCAGTGCTATGGTCGGGGCCTTAGTCTTAATCCCTGCAAGGTTCACCTTCCATAGGGCTTGTGGAGAATCCGCAGGAGGGCTACCTGGCAATCATTCCAATTCACCATCATGTGCATGGTGCGTAGGGAGGCAGGTTTAGCTGGTGAATTGATTGCAGGGCACGCAGTTTGGGCAAAAGGCCGATGGGTAACAGCTGAGGCTGCTGCTGAGCTCTCCTTCCAGTCTACCGCCCCTACTCAGAAGCGTCCAGAGCTGCCCCTCGGCTTTCAGCCCTGCTGTCCTATGAGTTATCTCAACAAGTATGTGAGACAAGAAAGGACTGAGCCTGCCAGAACCAAGTAATGTGTTCACCTCTAGCATGAAAGCTTTAAAAAGAGGTAAAATCAACAGAACCAAAGTGAAAAGAGGACTTCTCTGGGACAAGTGTGGGGAGAGGAGACCCACCTGCCACTTTTTCCCATCCCAGGAGGTCCCAGGAACACAGCTTGTTTCCACATTAGGGGAGCCACCAGCAGAGCCATGGTGTCCTGACAAAGGGGACATGTCCCCCAGGTGCAGGGTCTGGGGAGGTGAGGTCACCCTGGAGACTGTGCACGTGTGACCCCAGTTGGGGGAGTCTGGTGAGGGCGGTTCACCCTGGGACTGTGGACATGTGACTCAGGCAGAGGGGTCTGGGTAGGATGGGTCACATGTTGAGAGAGAACGTGCGAATTTAGGTGCAGGGTCTGGGGAGGTGGGGTCACCATGGTGAGTGTGGATGTGCGATCCCAGGTAAAGGGTGTGGGGAATGTGTGGGTCTCACCACATCTGCATGGGTCAGGATCACATGTATGGGGAGACCCCATATGTGCTGTTTGCCTGCAGTGTTTCTTTTCCCCTTTGAGATTTCCAACCTCTGCATTAAGTGTGTTGCCCTGATTAACCTGTGGTACCTTTTCTTCTCTTAATCTTCTCACATTCATATGAGGTCAGGCATGTTTGAGTGGGTTGCTGCTCTGTGTTCTGGTGAGTGACAACACTTGGTGGTATCATATTAATATCATATCATATCATATGTCTAATCTATGGGGGTCATCACTGCCTGGGTCCCCCTGGACAAAGGTCAGGTGAGCACAGAATAGCCCCCCCCAAGAATGGTCTCCCATGTGCCATGTGAGGGTACCGTGATGGCCCCTAAGGTAGGGGACTGTGTCTGGGCCTCCGACATTTGTGATGAAGGGGAGTCGAAATGGAATCTCAATTAACAAGACATTATTTTAACAAGTTATTTTACGTGAAATAAAACACACGTCACATACCCTTTACCATCATCACCATTTTAAGTGCACGTTTCTGAGGCATCATATCTATTCACTTTCTCGTGGAGCCATCACCACCATTCCTAGAACTTTTCACATTGCAAAACCAAAATTCGACAACCATGCAAGTCTCACTCCCCATTCCCTCCCACTGCCCCTGGCACCGATATCCACTTCAGTCCCTGAGTTGTCGATTCCAGGGCACCCACTGGAGTGGAATCCTGCAGTGTTTGCTGACGGGTCACTTTGGAAGAGCTGACTTTCAGTCTGAAGCTCTGCCTGTTTGCATCTGAAGAATCTGCATTTAAGGAGAGGGTGTATGAGGAAGGGGGTGTATGAGGAACAAAGGTGTCCGGGGTGCAGATGAGCCAGGACCTGACCAGCTGCCTGTTGGGCCCTCTGGTCCCATCTCTTGGTCTGTGCCTCATCTGCATCATCACTGGCCCCGCTGGCACCCCTGGGGTGTTGTTGTCTGCGTGAGATTCCCCTGGTGCCCCTGCTCTCCTTCCCTCCTCCTGCTGGTTGGGGAGGGAACTGCTTGCTGTGTGATCTCTACTCCTGAGGCATGAAGGACCCTGCAGCATGGACCTGAAGAGTGTGGGTGTGGTCCCAAGAGCATGGGACCCACATAGGACACAGCACTGGGGTATGACAAGTGCTAGGGCTGCCTCATCACTGACAGGGAATGTTGCCAAGATCCTGCTCGGGAGGGCGCGGTGGGTGGCCTGGGACCCCAGAGGCCCCATTCCTATCCTGGAGCTTGGACAGTGCATCCCCATGGGCTCCAGATTCACCCCATATCTCAGCCATATCCCTCTGTCCTGTCTTTGAACTCAGGAAAACGACCTCTACTGATCATTGTCCACAACATAGGCTTGGTCCTGTCGGTATTAAGATTCTTTAATTTAGCCATCCTGGGATAGCAGCTCTTTTTAGGCCTAAGAAGGAACAGCTCAGGAGTGTACAACAATTTCAGATGAAACTAATATTCAATGACTATCTCTATACTGCTAGGTTGTTGACTTCTATTAGTCATTATTCTCCTGGTTTTAGCTCTGATGTGGGGATTACAGTGGAGTCAACATTTAAATCTTCATAATCTGTGTATTTGTAGCATCAGTATCATTACTGACCCATAGTTTTTATGGTTTGGGAAGAGTTATTGATTTCATGTATCGTGTAAAGGATTCACAATGATGACAGGGCAATTAAGATGAAAATAATGGCTGGTAAATTGTTCAAATTTTCTCTACCTGTGCATCTATTGTACATATATGAGTTAGTTTAATTGTCAATATTAGTGAAATAATATAGAGGAGTAGAGAACTTCTTTTAAAAATCACTATTAATGTGTGTGATGAAAGTGTAAAAGTTCTTCCATAATCGGTGATGTTGTATCTTGAGAGCCTAGATGAAATTGATATGCCTTCGTGATATAAACTATTTTAGCCTATAATTTAACTTTGAAAAATTTACATCAATTTTTACTTTTATCTCATTTATTGAGAAAGACATAATTGTTATGCTTTTGGCTCCAAACTGCTTGAAAAGGACTTGAGTCCTTCCTTATTTTACATTTACATAGGTAGGATCTTCAAACATACGATATGGTGGAGGGCATCCATGCAACCATTCTAGGTTAGGAGTAGCAGTTTAGTTTCCACTGCTGAGACTTCTGGTTTGGACATAAATGTTTTTCACAGTATGAAGATTATTAGCATTACTGCTGCTACTGAGATGAATGAGCCTAAAGACAAAATATTTCATGTTGTGTGTGCCTCAGGGTACTCAGAGTAATGTAGTAACCTCCCTGAGAGGCCAAGAAAGTGCTGCAGGAAGTCATATTTACTACTACAAATATACCTGTGAAGTGAGTTTTTGCTCATGCTGAGTTAACTGTATAACCTGAGAATAGTGGGAATCAGTGTAGGAAGCCTCCTATAATAGTGAAGACTGCTCCCATGGACATTAGGTCATGGAAGTGTGCTACTACATAGTATGTATCCTAGAGGACAATGTCTGGGGATGAGTTGGCTAAGAAGACTCCTGTCAAACCACCTACTGTAAAAAGGAAAATAAAGCCTAAAACTCATAATAGAGTGGTGGGTCATATAATATTACCTCCGTGAAGAGTTGCTAATCAGGGACTTCCCTGTTGATGCAGTGCTTAAGAATTCGCCTGCAAATGCAGGGGAAATGGGTTTGATCCCCAGTCCCCGAAGATTCCACATGCCGCCGAGAAAAAGCCCGTGCACCACAAGTACTGAGCCTGCCTTCTACAGCCTGTGAGCCACAACTACTGAGCCCACGCGCCTAGAGACCGTGCTCTGCAACAAGAGAAGCCACTGCAATGAAAAGGCTGCACACCGCAACGAAGAGAAGCTGCCACTCACCGCAAGCAGAGAAAGCCCACGTGCAGCAACCAAGACAACACAGCCAAAGGAAAAAAAAAAGAAACGAAAAATTAAAGAGAGAGTTGCTAATCAACTAGATACGTTTACTCCTGTAGGGATAGAAGTAATTACGGTAGCTGATGCAAAGTGTGCTCCTGAGTTGACAGCTATCCCTATGGTAAACATATGATGGGGCCACAAGAGAAATCCTAAAAAGCCAGTAGACGTGACTCATACTATTCCCAAATAGCTGAAAGGCACTTTTTGTCCTAAATAGTATGTAATGATATGTGAGTTTATAACAAACCCTGGTAGGCCATGAATACAGACTTCAGGGTGACCAAAGAATCAAAATAGGTGTTGGTATAGGATTCGGTCTCCTCCTGAAGGGTCAAAGAAAGTAGTGTTGAGATTTCTATCTCTTAACAGTATGGCAATTCTGGTTGCTTGGACTGACATTGGTAATTATATTAAGATGGCTATAGTTGGGGAAGATTAAACAAATAATGGTGTTTGGTATTGGGATGTGACTGCTGGTTTTGTATTAAAGACTATAGTAATAAAAATAATAGCACCAAGAATTGAAGAGACACCTGCTAAATAAAAGGAGGAAATGGTTAGGTCGACCGAGGCTCCTGCGTGGGCCAGATAGCTGAATATGGGATTCCACTGGTACCAGAACCAGCTTCTACTATTGGTTATATGAGTAGGAGTAAGAATGATAGGGGAAGTAGTCAAAAGTTTATATGATTTATTCGGGGAAACGCTACCTCAGGTGTCCGAGTTGTTAGTGGGCCAAGTCAGTTTTCAAACTCTGCAATCATAATGGGTACAACTGTAAAGAAAATTATTACAAGTGCAGGGACTGTTATGACTACCTTACAGATTTGGACATCTCCAAGTAGCGCTCCAGGTTAGCATAGCTCAGCCTGCATTAATATACTTAAGGTGCTGCCTGCTACTCCAGCTCAAGCACCAAATATTAAATACAAAATGCTGATATCTTTGTGATTTGTTGAAAATAATCAGCAGTGTATGAACAGAGGTAAAAAGACTGAGCTAGCATTCGACTGTAAATGTAAAGACACATTGAGCCCTCTTTCTCGCAAACCCTGTGCTGAATCAACAAATTGAATTGTAATTTCAAAGAAGCAGCTTCAATTCTGCCAGAGATTTTCCTGTCTTTTTTCTCTTTTTTTCTTTCTCAAATGAAGGAGAAGCAGATTGAAGCCAGTTGACTAGAGGATTGGCCTGTTAACTAAAGTTTCCTGGGGTTAAAACTCATCAATCTCGTAAAGATTTGGCTGAATTACAATGTTTGCTTTACATTCGATTGACGTAGGATGAAGGCTTGCAATCCTTATTTTTAGGAATTAAGTAAATTTTACTTGTTTAGGGTTATGAAAGCTCTTGGTCTGAACTAACCTAAATTCCTAGTCCAGCACTGATAGAATGGGTGTTATGTGTAGTGATCGTGTGGATATTATGATTGGTAATGATAGGAAGGTTATTTCTTTGTATGTTCAAATTGTTTTATTTTTGTGTTGTTTAATGAAGGGAACATAGTTAGTGATGTGGAGTATGTTAGCTGCAAGTAGAAATATATGTTGAGGACTGCTATGATAGCTATTAGTGTTGGTAGAAGGATGTTATCATTTTTGTTATCTCTTGGATAATTACTCATTTGGGTAAAAACCCTGATAGTGATGGGTGATGTCCTAATGATACTATAATGGTGAGGAAAAGGATTGTGATGGGAGGTGTTTTATCTCATGTGTGTGATAACGATACTCTTGTAGTACATGATCTGGGCATAAATAAGAAGAAGAGAGTGTTGTTATGATATAAATTCGTATGTTTAGGATTGTTATAATTGGAATATACTTTATAATAGCTGTTATTCATCCTATATGGGCAATTGATGAGGAGGGTGTAATTTTTTCCAGGTGAGTATGGCCAAGTCTGCCTCAGCCTCCAGCTATGATTTATAATATCACTATGATTAATAGTATATTTAGCTTGATGGATGGTGACATGTGATATAAAACTGATAGGGGTGCAATTTTGTCAGGCTGATAGCATCAGGCCTGCTGTTCATGGGATGCCTTGTGTGACTTCAGACACTCAGAAGCGAAATGGGGAAAGTCCTACTTTTGTGACAAGGGGCGATTGTCATGAGGGTGGATGCTGCTGGATTAAAGATTTTTGTTATTCTTTGTGTTCTTTGACCAGAGTATATTAGATTAATGATAATAGCCATTATAAGTAGTATTGATGTGGTGGATCGTTTTAGGAAATATTTGTTGAATGCTTCTGTAGCTTATGGGTTCATGTTTTTTATTAGAATGGGGATACCATTAACCAGTGTGAGCTTGTTATACAATTATATTTCCTGGGATAATAGTCAGTAGAATGATAGTAAAAACAATGAGAGTTTATTAGTACAGGAAGGATATACAACAACATTTTGGGGGTATGGGCCTGAAGCTTACTTAGAGAACCTTACTATATAGCATGTGGTGTAAAGTGGTAGCATGGAGAATGTAAAATTCTTAGGAAGAATTCAATTCCAGGAATAAGAGCATTGAAACCTCTATGATTTACTCTATCAAAGTAACTCTTTTGTCAGACATATTTCTTAAGTTTGTGGTGGGTTGCCTGGTATGATGACAGGTAGTGAAAACTCTCATATACATCAGGCTAATGTTAGTAGTAAAAAAACTTTTTATAAGAGATGTAGACATTGATCATATCAAAATTGTGGGTAGGATGCTCGAATTCATAGAAAGGAGATTGTTAGATGTGTTTTAATGATGACTTGGGCTGTATATAATTCTGGCACCTAGGGATTGTCCAATGCTCCTAAAAATAGATTGTTGTGGAAATGTTTATTATAAGGAAATTGACATATTCTCTAGGAAGGACGGGGTGAATGGGCCTGCTACATTTTCTACACTGAAGACATATACAGGTTTTGATTCTACTTCTGTTGAATCTAGTGTGGTTTCATTGGATTTCTGCTACTGCGGAGATAATCAAATTCTGGGTAGGGGTCAGGAGAAAATAAGTCATAGGTGTTCCTGTGTAATAATTACTGTTGAAAGTGTAAATGATCCATTTATCTGTGAGACTGAGAATAGAATAACTGTTACGTTACTTCATATGAGATAGTATGTTGTACTGTCTACTCACTAGGGCTCCAGTGAGTGAGTATTTTGAATGTGAAGCTCATCCAGATGAGAGGATGGAATAAATGGCTAGTTGTGATATGGCTAATATAAATAGTATGCCTACATTTACATCAATTAATGTATAAGATATGGGAAGAGGAATTCATGTTGTGTGAGACAGGGTTAAGGCTAGCATTGGGGAAATAATATACAAATTGATGATGTTGATGGACATAGTAGTTCTTTAATAAATAATGTGACTGCCTCAGCAATGGTTTGTAATAATCCATGGGGGTTGATGATTTTTGGCCCTTTCTGAATTTGTATATAGCCTAGAATTTTCCATTTAGTTAATATGAGAAATGCTCTGGTCAATTAAATTGGGTCATTTGTGAAAGAATGTTGATTATAAACATATTCTTAGGAAGAGGACATGAACCCATGCAGATAAAGGTTTAAATTTTACATAATTACTGGGCTCTGCCACCGAAACAAATCGTGTTCTACAATAGGGTATGTATAAATAAACTGAATGTAGATTATATCATCATTTAGTTTGCAGACATTTTGTAAAGTAAGCCGTATTGCTCTTGTCCTTTCCTACTGGAAGAATCTGCAATAGAGCAACATGACTCCAGTCTGAACTCAGATCACGTGAGACTTTAATCGTTGAACAAGACAATTAATAACAGTTATACCATTGAAATATCCTGATCCAGCATCAATGTCATAAACCATATGGATGATATGAACTCTAGAATAAAATTACACTGTTATACCTAGTAAAAGTTGTTCCGTTGATCAGTGTTTTAGAACAGGTGATAAAGCATTTTGACTACCTGGTCTAAATTTTAATCACTCAGAGATGGTTTTATTCTCCAAAAAATAAATGGCGCACGGACTCCAGGCAAACCAGCTTCAGGAGTTGTGGCATGCAGGTTCGGTAGTTGTGGCCCCTTGGCTTAGTTGCTCCGTGGCACGTGGGATCTTCCCGGACCGGGGATTGAACCCATGTCCCCTGCATTGGCAGGCGAATTCTTAACCACTGCATCACCAGGAAGTCCCAGAATCACAGTCTCCCTTTTAATATATGTTAAGCCCAAATAATCCATGGAAAATTGTTACAAAAAATAAGACAATAAAATATTATAAGGACTATAACAGAAGCATATACTACACAGTTCATATAGACACATCCCAAGCAGTTACAAAGTATATTAAAAGGGAGGCTGCAGTTTTAAAGAATAAGATAAATTACACCCACAAATTCCCAATCTTTCCTGAAACGTTGCAACCTGAAAGCCTATTGTAGGAAGCAGAAGATTCTAGGAGACATTCTACAAATGAAGGACTCTAAACCCTGTGGGTGGATAAGGAATTCTGGAAGGAAGGTATCCTCACCCAAGGAGAGAAGGTTCCTATACTTGGGTAACAGCACTTCCCTGTAACAATTCCCATTGATCTTGGTCTAGGCACTCCCAGAGCTCTTGAGAGAAATCTATGGGCACAACCTGGAATGTCAGCAGTCCCTGAAACTAAAAGTACACATATCGTGTGGCCAGGGGAAGAGTTCATAATGAGACCCAATAAGAAAACAGCAAGTTAAGAGAACTGGTTTTAATTTAGAAGAGTGTCTTGAATTATCCACTTTTATATATATATATATGTATGCAATTTTTTTACACAGTAAGTTTCTCTATCTTATTTCTTACTACAAGAAAAGAGGATGGCATGTGATCCACAAAACCAGTATAGAGACTATTATTATCTGGAAAAGAAATGATAAAATGATGGTTTCAACACAGGCATATGCATTTTTGAGTGTTTTATTTACATCAAATTGGATAAAATGTGTGAATCTCTCAGACAGAAAAGACATGTCAAGGTAGAAATGAAACTTTCAACTATTCATGGGTACACAAGTACACTGGGGAGACTTTAAAAGTTCAGATTCTGATTCAGTAGTTCTGGTGGACTTGAACTCCATTTTTTTAACAAGCTCATGTTTAACTAGTGATGCCACAGTCTATGATTCATTAACCACAATTGGGAATAGCAGAGACATAATAAGGAAAGGTAAGAATTCATAGTTAACTTTGAACTTAAAGTGTTTTATGGATTTTACACGTTTAATAGAATAGTAAGCACAGAAGCAACAATCATTTGTGAATATTTACTGTAGACCGTGTATCTTTCTAACATTTTGTTTAGGATTCCAGGAAAGAGGCCTGGGCTGCGGTCTCAGTGGGCGGGGCCCCCAGGCAGCACCGCCCCTCCAGGACCACCGACGGGGCCCTACGGTCCTAGCGGCTCCGTCCCCCGCCGCCCCCTTCTCTCCCGGAAGGCCTCGAAGAAGAGTGGTCCCACCCCCTGCGCCCAGAACGGAGCCCGCGTTTCCGCAGAGCTGGAATTCCCGCAGCTCGGGGTCTCTTCCCTCCGTCGTCACGGAGCTGGCCCGGAGCCCGAGGGGAGGGCGGCCTCACTGAGGCTTCCGGCTATGGAGCGGCCCCGGCGGCCGAAGCCGTGACAGTCGTGGGGACGGCGGGCCGGTAAGTGGGCGACGACCCTCCGCCTGGTCCGGTGCCCGGGCGACAGCGCAAGACCAGCTTCTGAGGGGCAGGTGTTCACTGCCACCCGGCGCTGCTGTGTAGAAAGAGCGGCCCCCAGCGTCTGGTCCTGTGGAACTTCGGTCCCTCCTCTCGCCCCTGTCCTTGGCGTGGCTCACGGGGCCTGGGGGGCGTGGGGAGGGGTCGGCCTGAGCGTCCTGAGGGAAAACGGGGCAAGGGAGGCGCACGGTCAGTCGTCAGCGCCCCTCCTCCTGACTGCGGGAAAAGCGGCTGAAAACTCCGGAGGCTCGCAAGGCCCCTTATTTAGCCGAGTACCTCTGCGCTCCTTCCTCCCTGAGCTAAAGTACCGGGGGGAGGGGACAGGGCAGGGGCCTGGCAAAGGTAATGGGGAACATCAAAAGGTGATTGTTAACTAAGGAAAACCAGCTCTCCCAAGGTGAGGAATGTAGCGCTTTTCTTTGTATGCGAAGATGCCAGAGTCAGGGGTCACTGAAATCCTTCCTTTGACGTGCACCCTCAGCTCTCTGGGGCCTGCATTCTGTATTTGCGTATCCTGAATTTCTCGGGGCCCGCGGCTCACACTGGAGGGCTGCAAGTGCTGATGACTGTGACATCCTTTGTTTACTGAGATGGCAAGAAATATTCCATTTCTCACAGGCTTGATTGGCTCAGAGTGTAAAAAGTAGGAGAATCTCACTCGGCATGTAATTTAGCTTATATACATATAATATTTATATTTAACTGTGCTAATAGAGGCTCTCAAGTCCAAGTAACTTGTACCACTGCCCTGTATATATTAATTTCATTAATATCATATGATAAATGCCCATAAAATTGACTTAACCCATTTAAACAGGATAATGATTTTTAAAGAAAACATAATAGAAATATAACAACAAAACCCTTACCACTGAAGGCTTTGTGTGGAACAACCTAAATAAATGTTCCGTTGTTAAAATATTGAAAGATGTATTCAGTACAAATATCAACAAAAATGAAAAGTAATACGGGCAGCGGAATGCTGAAGTGTTCTCTATCATTAAAGTGGCAGAAAATCATTTATTAGTAGGCACTGGGGGCACAGGATGCCTGATTTTATGTCTTTTTCATACTTGTGCAATTGTTTCAACGAGTAACTTAAAGACAAAATGGAAAAATGAGGAGGTTTGTGCCTGAGATCATGTTGATGCGAAACTAGGGATGGCCACCTTGTCCCAGGTGAGTTAAGTTTACCTGGCCAGGTAGACCGCAGAGCTCCTGGGAAGCCAGGCTGGAATTCTGCTGGGTGCCCCTTAGCTTCTGTGACTTGATTGATTGTGAGTCATGTTGAGGGAAACACCTGATCACGGGAAATGGGTGGAAATAGAGTGACTTGGGGAGCAGCTAAGGACATTCATCACAGCTCATGGCCTGATTGGATTTTAAAGAAACAGGAAAACAAATGCTTCTTATGGAATCAGAGATTGTGAGGGCTGGACAATCCCACAAAATGAGGAGCACCCGTCCCATTTTCCAGATGAGAAAACAGAGGCCCAGCAAGGTGAAATCCCTCACCCAAGTTGCACCCGTCTCTCCTCCCCACTACATGGTTCATGGAAGCAGGACTCTTCCTGTCGTGATCACTGCTGAACCCCCCAAATGCCCAGGTATTTAGCAGCTGCTCCAAAAATTTTGGTTGACTGTAGGAACAATGCTATTCCTTTCTTTCTCACTCTTATTCAGGATTGTGCCAAGAACTCCCCAGTTTTCATTGTAATTCGATAAATGTAAATATTAATTGAGTTTTGTTGTGATGAGGACTTAGGCTTTGAAGGTAACAGACTTGGTTCAGATCCTGGTTCTGCCACTCAATAGCTGTTTGGCTTTGGGAAAATTACGAAACCTCTCTGAGGTTATTTTCTCTGTAAAGTGGGGTTAAACTATCTGAGCCAGCAGAGCACCTGCATCAGGGATGTGCAGTAAGTTTTGGTCTTTCTCACTTTCCCACTCCTTTCTGTTCTTCCCAGAGAACATGTACAGAGGATATAGTACTTTTTAAAAAATTAATTTATTTTTGGCTGCGTTTTGTCTTCGTTGCTGCGCGTGGGCTTTCTCTAGTTGCAGCGAGCGGGGGTTACTCTTTGTTGTGGTGCACGGGCTTCTCATTGCGGTTGCTTCTCTTGTTGGGCTTGCTGTGGAGCATGGGCTCTAGGCACGTGGGCTTCAGTAGTTGTGGCCTGCAGGCTCAGTAGTTGTGGCGCATGGGCTTAGCTGCTCTGCGGCATGTGGGATCTTCCCTTACCAGGGCTTCAACCCATGTCCCCTGCCTTGGCAGGCAGATTCTTAACCACTGTGCCACCAGGGAAGTCCTACATAGTACTTTTTAAAAAGGGGTTTTAATTTATTTCAGAAAATATACATTTTTCTTGTAGAAAAGGTTATTTCACCATAGAAACATAAACACGCAAAACAACTACAAATACAGTATTATATGGGTTAGATATTATCAGTCACATTTTTTAAGTAACTGGGCAACTGCCAAAGCACTAGCAACTGGGGATTAAGAGGATTCAAATCTGGGGTGCTCCCACCCCAATTTCAAGGGCAGGGTGTGTTTTTCAAATCCATGTTTCATATGGTCTTTGTTTCTTATCCATCCTCGGTGTCTGCCTTTCTCGAGAAGGCTCAGATCCTCTGCTTTCACATCCTCCCGGCTGGCTGTGCCCCAGCTCCCGTCCTAGACCCTATGCATGCCTGGGTGTGCCCGCTCTCCCTGTGCATCACCAGCTTTGCCAGGGAGCTGCTGTATCGTGCACTGCTTGCTGTACCCCAGAGTACCTAGACCCTTCTGGTACATGAAGTATACCCTCATCACCATGAGTGCACGCCCATCCCCTTACCTTATATCCTGCATCTAAGGCAGGCTTGGGGGTGACTACAGTGTGCATTCAGCTATGTGAGCTGCTGGGATCAACGTGAAGTTCCCAACTTTTCAAGTTGCAGGCTTGAGGGGCACACAGTGATTTAAGTCGGGTCACCTGACTTAAAATGGGGCTGATTGATTTAAAGCCAGTGCACCTGACTTAAAGCCTGCGTCCCTCAGCTGCAGGACAAGACCAAATTTGGTGGTGCAAGCATTCGCTCCAAGCCAGCACTGCTGTTCAGGAAGAGCTACCAGCAGCACCTTAGTCCACGGGGACTTGGTCCATTGTCTTACCCCTGCCCTCAGAGGGGGGCCACCTGCTCTTCTTGAGCAGAATCAGGGAGGGGAAAGTACAGAGTCCCGGCTGGAGTTGCGGCACCCCTTGTCTGATGGCAGGTAAGGGGGGGCGGGGCTGTGTGGTGTCCTGGGGCTGGACTCACCAGGTCCACTCAGCCTCTCAGCCTCCTAATCTCCCCACACACACCCCGCAAGAGTTTCCAATAATATGTAATTGCGCCTTAGGTTCTCGGTCTTCAAACTAATACCCAGACTCCCAGGTCCCTTGATTCAGCCAATTCCTCTGTGCTCTTTCTTCTATTAGATACAGTCCCAGAGGGAGGGGCTGGGGGATGGGACTGGAGGGACCCCCACAGCACTGGCCTCAGCTGACTAAGGAGAACCGGGGCCTGTGCTTTCACATATGTCCGAGGACCCTTAAGGCGGAACCGAGGGGGCCAGTTAGAGGCAGTCCTTGCTGCCCCAAGTGAGTATGGATCACCATCAGATGGGGAGCACGCTGACCCCTGAGAAGTACTGTTAAGAGGATGTGTTCCTCCTTTGGCTTCAAGGACGTGGGTGGGCTTCAGGGCTCCAGTTCCCCTCCAGGCTTCCAGGTCCGACTGCACCCCAGCGGCCTTGCAGTCCTGCCTTCCTGTCCCAGAACATGTCAGGCTCCAGGAAGAATCCAGACTGCAGAGATGGTGCCTGAGCCTTCCAGCTTAAGAAGTGCTGTCCCTGGGGACCCAACAGTGGAGGGAGGAAGGGTGAAGGGAGTAGGGGGGTAGGGTAGGGAGGGGTAGCTGCCCTGGGAAACGTTGAGAGAGAAATATCGCCCCCCACACCCCCTGCCCCCTGCAACTGACCCATTGATGCCATAGGATCTCAGGGCCGTTTAGTCAGAGATGCCTCTGCTTCTTTACTCCTGTGTTCAAAACTATGCAAAACAAACTCTTCATCCTCTTGCTGCATTGCCAGGACTTTTAAAGCACTGTTCTTTTGAAGCAGTCGTTCCCTAAACTGCAGTTTGGAGCTGTCCCAGCTATTTAAAAGTGTTCTCCTTAAACTGTGCCTAAATCCTACTCTTTTGGAAAAACTACCTTCACGTCAGAGGAGATTGTCTTTTCTGCCTATTCCTTCCTTCTACTGCCCTCTTAAGAAGTCCTGTGCACAAACAGCTTGGTGATTTATTTTTTGCTTCATGTCAAAAAAATAAATAAAACTTTCCCATGCACCCCAAAAAGCTTTCCTGGAACATGGGTGTTTCAAAACCATGACAGTGTTTTCCAGTTAGTGTACACTGGGTAGACTGCCTAGCAATCCCTCTAAGAGCCAGAGGTGAGCAACTCCTTTACTTGTTTGATTGGATGCCCTCCAAATTTAGGAAGGTCACATTCTTATGACCCAGCAGATAAGACAGGAGCCCTGGATGGCTGTGGCTGTGATTATATAACTTCTGGTGATTTTATTTCCCTTACTGAGCTGCTGCTTCTAGGTTAAATTCTTTTTATTACCTGTCCATTTTTAAAGAAAGTGTGAAAAAGTCACTCTAATAAGTCAGGGGTCTGAGCTCAGGGTTGGTCAAAGTACTCACAGGGTTGAAGGTGGATAAAAATAGATGGGTAAAATAGGAGGGTTGGCAAGTACAGCCCGGACACCCGTGTTCATTATGCATACTAATAAAGGCCAGAATCTACTCATTTATTCTGGTGGGAAGTTCTGATGGTTTCACAGGATCAAACTCAATCATATTCAAACTAGGGGATATTCCCTGAGCATAAAAGGAAGTATCCACCCCTCGCAGGAGTCGCTGATGAGGAATAAAGATGCAGACATAGAGACTGGACTTGAGGACAAGGGGCGGGGGGAAGGGTAAGCTGGGACGAAGTGAGAGAGTGGCATGGACATGTATACCCTACCAAAGGTGAAATAGATAGCTAGAGGGAAGCAGCTGCATATAGTGCAGGGAGATCAGCTCGGTGCTTTGTAAGCACCTTGAGGGGTGGGATAGGGAGGGAGTGAGGGAGATGCAAGAGGGCAGGGATATGGGGATATATGTACACGAATAGCTGATTCACTTTGTTATGCAGCAGAAGCTAACACGACATGGTAAAGCAATTCTACTCCAATAAAGATGTTTACAACAACAACGAAAAAAACAAAATAAGTCAGCCACACCAAAGGAGACATTGTATGTGTTTACAGTTCAAGAAATCCAGAATAGAATACTTTACTCTGTATGCAATGAATTGTCCATTAGAAAAGAGAAAAACTTTATAAGATGTTGTTTTTCCATTTATCGTTCAGAATGTCATTTTTATACCTCTGCATGTCTATTCAGAGCCAAGTCACGTGAGTTAGAGGTAAGCAGCTGATTGATTTAAAGTTGCGTCGTGGGATTTAAAAACCAGTGGCAGCTGATTGATTAAATACAGTCATATGACATGACGAGTGGGTGCTAAAAACTGCTTTTTCATCTCTGGCTCAGAATATCCTATTTACCTTGGTTTTTCTTATGATTTAGAAAACTTGAGCTGTCTCCCCTTGGAATCATCAGGACAGAAATACAGTATTTCAGGTTCATTCTTGAAACCAGATTCTCACGGTTAAGGTGTATTGACTAAAAGATCCTCCTTCTTCAAGAGATTCCAAAGCTCTGTAGGACACTTCATTGTAATTGGAGAAAGACGAATGAAATCATGTCAGCAGCTGCAGGAGGCAAGGCAGTCCCCAGGACTAGGGGAGGAGGAGGAGAAAGGGCTGAGGGTTGCCATTAGAGCGGACAACCGCCAGATGGCGCTGAAGCACCGGCAGAGCCCACCTGCCACTCCCAGTTTGGCACTGCAGGGTCAGATTTGGGTTTGGAGATGGGGTTGTTGTAACCCCAAGGAGGTGAGCAGAGAGGAGGAGTTGATTACCGGTCTCCTCTGACTCTCTGGCCCAAATTGCCTGGCTTCACAGGGGGGACAGAGTTTTGCTTTCAGCAACTGATGGGGCACTTCCAGGCTGGGGGGGTTGCCCAGTGGCCCGACAGCCTGACAGGCTGACTGTGGTGTGACCGCCCTTTGTTTCTCCAGAATCTGTACATCAGGAGGTGCATGGCTGCGGGAGCCCATTCACCGACACCCGCCCAAGGGGGATGGCACCTTCCCTGGCTGTACCCTATGATCACCAGGTACTTGAAATGAATGCAAGATTTTTGACTTCAAGGTAAAGCTCACATAACCCCTTCTGCCTCGTAATGTGTGGGATTTACTATAATGGAAGGGCATTATAAAGAACGGGTAGAAAACTCACCTGTTGGTCTCCATGTAGGAGTTTATTTTGCACGAATCCCTCCTACACAAGTAGATAGCACAGGTTTATTTTTGTTCCCGTGTGTGTAGTTGTGGCAGAGGACTTAGGTATGGTAATTTGAAGCCCTTAAAGAAATATTCTCAGAACTCTCAAGACTTCTCTTGATTGGAACGGAGAGACCTGGAAAAGGAGGAAAAGAAAAGAAAGAGGGAGAAAGAATGACTGTTTCTCAGTAAATTCACCTTCTTAGTTGATTGTTCTGTCTTCTCATTTCTTTTAACTTCTATGTATGTCTAATGGAATAATGTAGAAAGGCTGATTTGTATGCTATAAAAGATTTTACATCACAAAGAGACTAGAAGTGGCTAAAAGAACTTATTCAACGTTGACAGAACTAATTCAAATCAATTTTAGATAGAGTCTTTGATATTAAATTTCTACACTAAAATTGGTTAATCCAAAGTTTCTCTTTCTTTTCGAGTGAATATTTGTTACATATTTTTGTAGATAATAATTTACCCTAGATATACAAAATTGTGAGAATGGGTAACATTTTTTACCACTTAAATCATATCTTTTAAATGAATAGATTGTACACTTTAAATGCCAATGTTATTTCTTACATGTTGTTTTTTATTTTCTTGATTTCCAAAACTTGTGTTTATTTAATTGATTTCTATCTAATAATCTGTGTCTCCCCTTTATTGTTTCTTAGTTTATATTTTATTGATCTATACTTAATTTACATTATTATATCAGTTTCAAAGGTACAACATAGTGATTCATAAATGTTTAGGTTCTTCTTCATTTATACTTATTATAAAAGAGTGTCTCTTATTCCCCATACTATACAGTACGTCACTGTAGATTATTGATTTTATACATAGTGGATTCTTCCTCAGAATCTCCTACCACTATTTTGCTCCTCCACAACACTGTCTCTCCCTGCTGGTAACCACTAGTCTGTTCTTTAATCTGTGAGTCTGTTGTATTGTTGTTGTTGTATTCAGTTGTTTAGATGCCACGTGTAAATGATATCATACCAGGCTTGTTTTCTCTGCGACATACTTTACTAAGCATGATATCCTCCAAGTCCATCCATGTTCTTGCAAATGGCAAAATTTCATTTTTTTGGAAGTCACCATAAAAAAATCTTTTTTTTAATCCAGTAACCTATTGACGAACACTTAGTTTGACTCTATATCTTGTCTATGGCAAATAACACTGTTTTGAACTTTGGGGTGCAGTTATTCTTTTGAAGTAGTGTTTTTGTTTTCTTCTGATATATACCCGAGTGAAATTGCTGGATATTATGGTAGTTCTATTTTTAGTTTTTTGTGGAACCTCATTCTGCTTTCCGCAGTAGCTGCACTAATTCACATTCACATCAACAGTGTACAAAAGTTTCCTTTTCTCCACATCCTCACTAACCTTTATTTGTGATCTTTTTGATGACAGCCATTCTGACAAAAGTGAGGTGATATCTCATAGTTTTGATTTGCATTTTACTGCCGATTAGCTATGTTTAGCATCTTTATGAGTTCTGGCTATATATCTGTATTTTTTCCTTGGAAAATGTCTATTTAGGTGTTCTAATTTTTTTAAAAAAGATTTTGGGTGTTTTTTGATATTGAATTGTATGTGCTGTTTCTGTATTTTAGATATTAACACTTCATTGGTCCACGTTTTGTGTTAACTTCTTATCATGTGCAAATATTGTTGCTCTTTCAGCACGTTGTCTTTTATATTGTCTTTGGTTTCCTTTGCTATGCAAAATCTTTTAAGTTTAGTGAAGTCCCATTTGTTTATTTTTGGCTTTGTTTCATTTGCCTTAGTAGACTGAACCTAAAACTGTTGCTATCATTTATGTTGAAGAATGTTCTATATTTTCCTCTAAGGGTTTTATGGTTTCTGTCTTGCATTTAGGTCTTTATTCACTTTTGAGTTTATTTTATATATGGTGGGCTAAAATACTCTAATTTTATTATTTTCCATGTAGCTGACCCGTTTTCCCAGTACCATTTATTGAACAGACAGTGTTTTCTCCATATTGCCTGCTTTGTCATAAATCAATTAAATATAAGTGTGTGAGTTTATTTCCGAGATCTCTATATCTCTATTCTATTCCAGTGATCTTTATGTCTGTTTTTGCTCCAGTACTATTCTCTTTGATTACTGTAGCTTTGTAGTATAGTCTGAAGTCAAGGTGCATGATGCCTCCAGCTCTGTTCTTTCTCAAGATTGTTTTGGCTATTTGGGGTCTTTGTGTTTCTATAGAAATTTTAAAATTATTTGTTCAAGTTCTGTGAAAATGCTTTGGTATCCTGATAGGGATTGCATTAAATCTGTAGATTGTCTTTGGTAGTACGGTTATTTTAACAGTATTATTCTTCCAGTCCATGCACCTGCTATATTTTCCCATCTTTTTCTGTTGCCTTCAACTTCTTTCACCAATGGCTGATAGATTTCTGAGTACATGTCTTTTACCTGCTTAGGTGTGTTTGTTCCTAGGTATCTTATTCTTTTTGGTGTAATTGCATATGGTATTGTTTTCTTAATTTTTGTTTCTGACAGCTTTGAGTTTTGTTTTTTCTTCTTTTTCTAATTCCTTCAGGTGTAATGTTAGGTTGTTTATTTGATATTTTTTCTTGTTTCCTAAGAATAAGCTTGTATCACTATAACTTCCCCCGTGAACTGTGTTGGCTGTGTCCTATAGGTTTCGGATCATTGTGTGTTCATTTTCATTTCTCTCTGGGTATTTTTAGAATCCCTAATTAATTTCTTCAGTGTTCCTTTCTTCCCCTTTTATTCCCTTCATCTGTGATATGAGGACTATCTTTAATATTATGTTTGGATTTCTTTCAGTTTTGTGTGTGTGTGTGTGTGTGTGTGTGTGTGTGAGAGAGAGAGAGAGAGAGAGAGAGAGACAGAGAGAGAGAGACAGAGAGAGAGATAATTTTAAGTTACTGAGCTCTTAATTTCAAATGGACATTAACAACCCTGCATTTTTACTCTCCTCCCCCACAGTTACTGAATTTGACCTTATATTTTACATCTACTTGTTTTGTGTGCCCCTTAACTTCTTATTGTGAATATAGATGATTTTATTAGTGTTTCCTTTCATCCTTCCTATTAGCTGTGTACATAGTTGATTTACTACCTTTATTGAATATTTGCCTTAACCAATGAGGTTTTTCCTTTAGTAAGTTTCCTTTCCTAATGTTTATGATTCAGTCGAGGCCTTTTCTCTTTCACTTAGAATAGCCCCTTTAAGAGATCTCATAAAGCTTGTTTGGCAATGCTGAGGTCTTAGTTTTACTTTAGAAACTTTAGATCTCTCCATCAAATCTGAAGGAGAGGCTTTCTGGGTAGAGTATTTTTGGTTATAGGATTTTCCCTTTCATGAGTTTGAATATACCATGCCACTCCCTTCTGGCATGCAGAGGTTATCCTGAAAAGTCAGCTGATAACTTTATGCAAGTTCCCACGTTTGCAACTTGACGCTTTTCCTTTGCTCCTTTTAATAGTGTCTTTTTATCTTTATTTTTTTGCTATTTTAATTACAATGGGTCTTGGTGTGGTCCTCTTTGGTTTGATCCTGTTTTGGCCTTACTGTGTTTACTGGACATGAATGTCTGTTTTCTTTCACAGGTTAGGGAAGTTTTCAGCTTTTATGTCTTCAAGTATGTTCTACACTGCTTTCTCTTTCCTTTTTGCTTCTGGGACCAGTATAATGCAAATGTTAGTATACTTGATGTTCATAGGTCTGTTCAACTTTCCTCATTTCATTTTAATCTATTGTTTTACCGTTCATCTTCAGTGATTGCCAGTACTCTGTCCTTTAGTTTTCTGATCCATTCCTCTGTATCGAGTCTACAGTAGTTTCCTTTAAGTGTAATTTTCATTTCAGTTATTGTATTCCTCCTCTCTGTTTGGTTGTTCTTAGGAGTGTAACTCTTTAAAAAAGCTTCTAACTTCTTGCTCTGGCCGTCCATTCTTCTCCTGAGTTCTTCGATCATCTTTACAGTCCTTACCTTGAACTCTTTGTTGAGGAGATTGCCTATCTCCACTTCACTTAGATCTTCTTCTGAGTTCTTATCTTGTTCCTTCATTTCGATCGTGTTTCTGTGTCATGTCATTTTTCTTAACTTGCTGTTTTTATTGCTATGTATGTAGTAGGCTCGTTACATTTGCTGACCTTGGAGAAGTGGCCTTTTGTAGGAGAGGTCCTATGTGTCCCAGCAGCCCACTGTCCCCTGGTCACTAGAACTATATGTTCTAGGTGTACCCCCTGTGTGGGCTGCTTGGGCTCTTCTGTTGCGGTGGGCTGACTACTGTGGGTGGTCTGGTAGGCTTGGCTGCCCCCAGAGTGCATGTTTGCCAGACTCTGCCTAGTATGGAGGCTGTCTGTGCTGCTTGGTGAGGCTAAATCATAAGGCAGCTGGCTGCACAACTCTGGGGGACACCAAATCTAGTGCTGGATCATTTATGGGTTGAATTGCAGTCCAGGTGATAGCAGGGCTAGTGCCCAGTCACTGGTCCTGGGGCTATGCTGGCTACTGGGAGGAAGACACAGGTCCTGAGTTCTGGCGGTAGGACCCAGGATTCTCAGAGTTGGTGTTGGATAACTGTCCCGGACACAGTTATCTGCAGGGTCTGGGGTATCCCTAATCTTGTATTGGCATTCTGATGGGCAGGGTCAGGAGCCAGCTGAGTCCCTGGCTGTTTCTGGCCTGCAAGTGAGTGGCCTGGTTACACAGGCTGCTGGGCTGTGGTATTCCTGGAGCTGGTGCGTGCCTGTTGGTGTATGAGGCTGATCCCACTGCTAGAGCAGGCTTGCTCTTGGGTAGGTCCAAGCTCCATCCAATCCCTGTGCAGTAATCACCTGACAAGAGTTGAGGCTGATTCCAAGGCCACTTGTCGGAGCAGGCTCACTTGTCAGAGTGGCCAGGGATCCTGAGGCTGGTGCCTGCCCACTGGTGGATGGAGTTTGGATCCAGGGTCTCTGCCTGAGGTGTCCTGGGCGTCTTGGATCTAGTGCCTGTGCACTGAGGTGTGGAGGCTGGTCCTGGGGCTTCTGTTGGCTGGGCCATGTCCAGGGGCAACCGTGCATTGAGAGGGTCTTAAGCCACCCGTTGGCTGGTGGGTGTGGCTGTGCCCCTGCTCAGTTAGCTGCTTGGCCTGCAGCCCCATAGTGCTTGTGTCTATAGTCTGGTGGAAATTGGTGGGGCTCTGTCCTGAGGCTGATGAGCTAGAGGGAGGATTCTGGAATTATGCTTGCTGCTACCAGTGGCTAGGAGGTAGAAGGAGCTCCCCAAAATGATGGTGCCAGGGTCTGTGTCCCTGAGAGTGTGCTGTAGTTGCCTGTTGCCTCTCTGGGAGACTCTCCAAGATCAGGAGGTAGCTGTGACCCAGGATCCTTTCAAATGACTGCTTCTGTTCTGATTCTCGGATCATGTGGGATTTTGTGAGCATCCTTCAAGAGTAGAATCTCTATTTCCCACAACCCTCTGGCCCTCTGGAAAATAAGCACTACTGGTGTTCAAAGCCCAACTTTCTAGGGACTCTTCTTCCCAGCACAGGATCCCTGGGCTTGGGAGCCTGATGTTGGGTTCATACCCCTCGCTACCAGGGAGCACCTCTGAAATTGTAATTATTCTCCCATGTGTCGGCCACGCACCTGGTGGTATGGGTCTTGAGTATATTGAGACTTTTCCCCTTCCTTCTTGTCTTGTCGTGGTGCCTTCCTTATGTCTTTAGCTGTAAAACATCTTTTATGGTAGGTCCCGGCCTTTTTCATCAGTTACTGTTCTGTAAATATTTGTGACTTTGGTGTGCCCATGAGAGGCATCAAGCTCTGGGTCTTTCTATGCTACCACCTAGGACCATCTCTCCACTTCATTCCTAAATCATATTATTTAACTTTTCTTAGTATCTTATTTGATTTGTGGCAGTTTGAAATTCATATGACTCATGTTCACTTCGCCTGTTTTAATAAATTGAATAGTGCATTCATTCATGTTGAAATGGAGATAGTGACCTGTGAATTTCCATAGCTCAAAATTCAGGAATAGGACAAAAGCCTTTTCTACCTGTGTTACCCTCAAACTCTGCTCCCCACCCCAGCCTGGGGATTAACCTCTTGCACCCATGCTCACCTTCTGTTTTGGGACCGTTAACCATCATTCCATCTGTATGTGTGTTGACAAAGTGAACTATAGTCTTTCCAGTTTCTGTTTTATGGTTTTTGGTTTATGGAACAGTCCTACTATAAATATACATTTACTGGTCTGCTGAAGTTCATATATAAACCTGTCAAGCACATTACCAGAATTGGAATTGCTTGTATATACACTTTGATAAATTTTAGAGAAAATGGTAGAACAGAAGTAAATTGTATTTCACATAACACAGTATTCTCACACCATGAAAACCCTTCCCTTTTTAATATATTTGTGTGTAGTTTATCTTTATGCTCATACTATATTTCCCAGAGATGGGTAAGTGTTATGTTTCTTGCTAAAAAGTTTACTGTATTGTTCAGGCAGGTTTTTAGTGGTTTTAGCATGATCACATTTCCCTGAACTCACAAATACAGGAGCTTCTCTCACACTGTCTTTTACGCCCTCCTCATATATATTGCCCTATTAATTCTCAGTCCTGGTTTTTCTTTATGTACTTCATCAACCTGGATACGTTACACTATTTCCTCCCTTATCCAAGACTAATGGAATAGAATAGAGCTCCCACAAATAAACCCTGATATATGGCCAAATGATTTTTGAAAACTTGCCAAGACTTTTCAATGTAGGAAGGATAGTATTTTCAACAAATGGTGCTGAGAAGTCTGTTGTCAACATGCAAAAGAAGGAAGATGGACCCTTACCTAACATCATAGGCAAAAATGAATGAAAATGTATTAAGAAACTAAATATACGGCCTAATAAAATAAAAAGTCTTTGAAGAAGACACATGACCAGAGCTTCATGACATTGGAGTTGGCAGTGTTTCCTCAGTATGAAATGAAGGAAAAACACATGCACAGCTAACAAAAAAATAAACAATTTTCAGTACATGATTTTTTTAAAAAACGTGTATCAGAGAAGTGGAAACAGTAAAATGGCAACCCACAAGATGGGAGAAAATATTTGAAAGCCACCTATCTGACAAGAGATTTCTATTCAGAATAGAGAGAGAACTCCTACAACTCAACAAAAAGCAAACATCCTGATTCAAAAATGGATACAAGACTTGAATAGATGGTTCTTCAAAAAGATGTACAAATGACTAAGCACTTGAAAAGATACTGCATATCACTAAATGCATGTTTATATATTTGCGTGCATGCATACACACACAAGCACACAGACACATACACAAGCAGAAAACAAGTATTGGTGAGGATGTGAGGGAGTTGGAAGCATTGTGCTATGTCAGTGGGAATGTAGAATGATACAGCTGCTTTGCAAAAGAGTATGGCAAGTTCTCAGATATTGAAAAATAGAATTACTACATGATCCAGGAATTGTACTATGAGGTATACCCAAAGGAATTGAAATCAGGGTCTTAAAGAAATATTTGTACTCCAGTGTTTAGAGCAGTAATAATCACAATAGCTAAAATATGAAAGCAACCTATGTGTTCATCCACTAATTCCTGGATAAACAAAATGTAGTATACCCATATAATACAATATTATTCAGACTTAAGAAGGAAAAGATCTAGGAATATGCTACAAGATGGAGGGATCTTAAGGAAATTTAGCTACCAAAAATGCCATTTTTGTGTCGTTTAATGAGTCATAACAATACAACTACTTATTTCACCTATGTGGGGTACTTAGTGTAGTCAAAAGCATAGAAATTGAGAGGGTAATGATGCTTTTCAGGTGGTTATGGAAGAAAAAGGAAAGTTATGTTTAAAGGATATTGAGTTTCAGTTTTAAAAGATAGAAAAGAATTAGAAAGTAAATGGTGATATTGGTTGCCCAATAATATGAATGTATTTAATAACACTGAATGGTGCACTTTATAATAACTAACATGTTGTATTTTATGTTATTTGATTTTACCAACATACAAAATTGGGAAAGAATGTAATATCAGGAAAAGGAGTGGACCTGGGATGGAGCAGAGAGTAGTCAGAAGGGTGAGACACTGCATATTTTGAAGAAGAGGTGAGAGTCTTCATTGGCCAGAAGAGAGTTTATAAAAAAAAATTAAAAATTACTCTGAGGGTGTATTAAATAGATATCTATGGGTGTACTGCTATCTCCTGTGAGTTATCTTAAAGAGTCTTTAATAAAGTCCATAACGCTTGCTGAGGCTTTTTTAAAAACTGAATTCCCTAGAAGATAATTAGAGGGTGGTACTTAACTCTATGTCTAGGTTGACAGATTTTTGCAGGGAAGACGAACTTGAGAACAGTGGAGGTCCTGAGAGTGTAAGTACATGGAAAGTAGAAAAAAAATAATAAAGGGAATTAGGAAAACTTTGGACTTTGAAGGTCATGGATTGCTGAGTCAGACCTTTGATTTCTAAGAGTTATATACGCAGTTGCTATTCGGAATGCTTGTTGATAAAGATAAGTGGAAAAAGTAGAGTTGTTTCCAAGTGTAGGTAAGATATAATGGGATAATGGAGGTGGAACGTAGAGAGGCCCAGAGAAAAGTGGGAAGGTCATATTGGGCCACGATGGTGGTAATATCCTGCAGAACAGATGGTAGGGCAGACTATGGATTCATCTTTCTTATTTCGGTTCCCCACCTCATCCTTAATAATTCTTCGGGAATATTTCATTGCTCTGCGATGCAGGTACAGAATTCGAGTGAGGAGACTACACCCTCAGAGTCCAGCTATCTGAGTCCTCAGTGTGTTTCAAATGATGGAGAGTTATTGCTTCTTTATGAGAAGAGTTAGTACCTCATAGTTAAGCTGAAGCTGGAGATTATGCAATATTGATTCCATTTTATATATACTGTTGGCATGGAGGTTCCTCCTCCTCTTTCCTCGACCATTATGAAATGAATCTATATTTCTCAATATTTGGGTATATCAGATAAATACATTAAGTAAAGGAATCCTATATATTGCTCCCTGCATAGTTTGCCTCTTTCTTCTTTCTCTTTTACCTTTACTAAATTAGCACAGGGAGAGATCTTGAAATGGTCTAATCAGGAGAGATTAGAACATCATATTTCTAGAGAGGTTGGTTGGACAGAGCAGGGGTCCCATTGAGAATCAAAGCTTGTTTCTACTTGGAAGGGTAGATGGCTCCAGGAAACCGCCTAGAATATTCCAATGTCCCTGAAGGAGTTCATTAAGAGAGGCAGGATCTGATACCAGATCAGTGTACTATGACATGTTTGTTAGTCATCTGATGTGAGATTCTTAGAGCCAATCCCATATGGTAGAGATGACTGCAGAGTGATGTAGAACCTGTGAAAGCCTTTGATTGCATGTTAAAGATGAAGCTCTGATTTCAGGGAGAATTTTCTTGTCTGACTGAATGTCATCCTTTTGTGGGTATGAGATTCTGTGTTTTTCCTCTTCTGATGACCACTGACTGAATATCATTAGAGGATCATGTCTAGACAGCATTATTTATTTAATTTCTTAAAGAAGAAAACATGGAAAACATTTTTATCCACTTTCAAATTGTGGACAAAGGGGAATGACATCAGTGAAAATGTCTGAGTAGGGAGCTCTGGCTTGTGTCCATCCCCAGAAACACTGACATACGTGGTAAAACCTGTCAAAATTATCTTATCAACACATATAAGTTTTCTTTTCTTTTTGCCATGTAGATTTATCATTCATTGAAACTTTACTTACTACAGGATGTGGAGAATAAACAAGGAAGTAGAAACTGTGTTTCCTGATGAGAGAATCACTAAGTCAAATTAGCTGTTTTGAGCTATGTCTTACTCATCATGACCGTAATTAAACAAACAAAACACTTTGTGTTTTTTTTTGTAAGTCAGTTCCGACATTTCATAGTTAAAGACAAGGTAACAGATAGAGGCTTAGATTTACCAGAATGTACACCAGAATGAGTGTAATTTTACACTCATTGTGTAAAATTACACCAGAATGAGTGTAATTTTGATTGTACCTGTGTTGAATATATGAGCATGACCTGCTACAAAACTTCATTATACTTATTGCCACAACTGACAAATTCCATTTTTCCACTCCTGATATGTTGCATGTAAGGAATGCATAGGTCACTAACCCCAGTTGGTCACAGGTAAACTCTGCCACATGGATTACTGCATGTTTTCCTGCTGAAAGACGCTACATTCTCGAGTATCATGCCCGCAGAGTATCTGGGCTCTTCTTTTTTTTTGCTAAAGGTTTGATAATCACCTAATTTTATGAGAAATATATAAATTGTATTTGCATATTCTTCAGGTTTTTATTTATCCATTCTCTTTCAAGTCCTAAGTGCAAATATTAAAGTGATTTCCAAGAGCGTGATAAATAAGACAGCTACATTTATGCTCCAAAGTTAGCAATAAATCATAATACAATTGTAAATGCATTATTGTGTGATTAATATGTAGATAGTTATATAAATACAATTTTAGTAATTCTTTGTGGAGAGCTTCAGAATGTAGGTATTAGAAAAAAAAGGAGTTCCTGAAACAATCAGGAAATTATAGAGAAGTCTTTGTTTCTATAATTATCAATCTGATATAATGCATTATCTCAGAAATAAACTAGGCATAAAATTGCAGGAAAAAGCTAAATGAAATGAATCAACATGTGCGATGGCCATACAAGAAAAATAATATTCTCAGAGAATAATGAACAGTGTGGAGTTCAGAAGAAGGGTAATACAGATTCAGAGAGTAAATCTTTGGAGAGCCTAATTATATGAGTTCCTCATATTTCATCTTTGGAGAGACGGTAGTCATTTGAAATATGATGTTATAGGTGATATTAACATACTCTAATACTTTCGTTTAGAATGACCACTTAGAACCAGAATAAATGAAACACAAAATTACGTTTTTGTTGATTGTTAAAGACAACAGGTGAGTGTTGATAATTTAAAAATACATGATGTCTTGAGTAAAGTTGCCTGGAATTTGAGATCTGTAAAAAAGCATTTCTTTTCTGTAATGCTAGGATGCTAATTGGATATTTTTGCAAGAAAGAGATTTCAGGATGCAAATCTCGTGTCTCTAAGGTTCAAGTCAGTTCGTGGCGGAACCTTCTATTAAACCTGTGTGACTGGAGAAATATTTCTTTGGAAGGAAGAGGTCACGAATCCGTTTTTAATAAAGTTAGTGGTTTATAGTATACAAAATGAGCAAAATGGCTACTTCTGAACTTTACGAAAAAAATAATATAGTTTTTCTGCATTTATATTATAAAGCTGATGTAAAATATCAAAAATTCTTTATTTTGGAAAACAATGTAATCAATTTGACATAATTTATATATTGAACCTGTGGTACGCACACACAATAAAATTAATTTAAAAAACTTTTTGCATTTAAAAAATATTTTCAAGTGTAGTTGATTTACAATGTTGTGGGTTTTTAAAAAATACATGTTTATTGGAGTATAATTGCTTCATAACATTGTGTTAGTTTCTGCTTTAAAACAAAGTGAATCAGCTCTATGTATACATATATTCCCCATATCCCCCGCTCTTGAGCCTCCCTCCACCTTCCCTATCCCACCCCTCTAGGGGGACACAAAGCACCGAGCTGATCTCCCTATACTATGCGGCAGCTTACCACTAGCTATTTTACATTTGTTAGTGTATATATGTCAGTGCTACTCTCTTACTATGTCCCCGTCTCCCTTTCCCCCCCGTGTCCTTAAGTCTGTTCTCTAAATCTGTGTCTTTAGTCCTGCCCTGTCACTAGGTTCATCAGTACCATTTTTCTAGATTCCATATATATGTGTTAGCATAGGGTATTTGTTTTTCTCTTTCTGACTTACTTCACTCTGTATGACAGACTCTAGGTCCAGCCACCTCACTACAAATAACTCAATTTTGTTCCTTTTTATGGCTGAGTAAAACTCCATTGTATATATGTGCCACATCTTCTTTATATATTCATCTGTCGATGGACATTTAGGTTGCTTCTATGTCCTGGCTATTGTAAATAGTGCTACAGTGAACCTTGTGGTATATGTATCTTTTTGAATTATGGTTTACTCTGGGTATATGCCCAGTAGTGGGATTGCTGGGTCATATGGTAGTTCTATTTGTAGTTTTTTAAGGAACCTCCATACTGTTCTCCATAGTGGTTGTGCCAGTTTACATTTCCATCAACAGTGCAGGAGGGTTCCCTTCTCTCCACACCCCCTCCAGCATTTGTTAATTGTAGATTTTTTTAATGATGGCCATTCTGATCAGTGTGAAGTGGTACCTCATTGTAATTTGGATTTGCATTTCTCTAATAATTAGTGATGATGAGCATCTTTTCATGTGCCTATTGGCTATCTGTATGTCTTCTTTGGAGAAATGTTTCTTTAGGTTTTCTACCCATTTTTCCATTGAGTTATTTGTTATTTTGTTATTGAGCTGTATGAGCTGTTTGTATATTTTGGAAATTAAGCCCTTGTCAGCCTCATCATTTGCTACTATTTTCTCCCAGTCCATAGGTTGTATTTCCACTTTGATTATGGTTTCCTTTGCTGTGCAAATCTTATAAGTTTGATTAGCTCCTCTTTCTTTTTTGCTTTTACAGTAAGTCCCCTACATATGAACAAGTTCTGTTCCAAGAGTGCGTTTGTAAGTACAATTTGTTTGTAAGTCCAATAAAGTTAGCCTAGGTACCCAACTTACACAGTCGGCTATATGTTACTGTACTATAATAAGTTCATAATACTCTTCACACAAATAATACATAAAAAACAACACAAAAATAAAGAAAACATTTTTAATCTTACAGTACAGTAACTTGAAAAGTACAGTAATACAGTACAACAGCTGGGATACTTGGGCTGGCATCGAGGGAACAGGCAAGAAGAGTTATTGATTGGAGGAGGGAGAGGAGGTGGGAGATGGTAGAGGTGAAGGATTATCAGCAGTAGGAGACAGAGGGCAAACTGCCATTTCACTCATGCCTGACGTTGATGGCACAGGTTCTGGTTCCTTGCTGGATTTAATTCTATCTACCCTCTTGAAAAAATGATCCATTGATGTGTGGGTAGTAGCTCTTTTTTTCTCATCATAGATGACAAGGTAGCACTGGATTGCATTCTGAATGGCTGCTGCAACTTTGGGTACCATTTTATGTTCGGGTCCTTTACCTCAAAAACTAACAGTGCCTCCTCAAATAAAGAAAATCCCCTTGCCATTTTCTGTGTCGTGAATCTCTTCAGTTCTTCAGTTACTTCTTCTTCTTCCTCCTGTCCTCTTCATCCTTTCTCTGGGACTCCAATTCCATCACATCTTAATTAGTAAGCTCCTCATGTTGCACAGCAAGGTCTTCAATGAAATGGTCCTCTTGCAGATTTAACTCCAGCTTCTCGCTGAGGGTGACTATGTTGGGGAAGACGTCTTCGGACTTCTCATCTACCTTCTCAAATCCATAAAAATCATGAACAAACTGTGGGCAAGGTTCTTCCAAACCCCATTCATGGTGACCGCCATACCCTCACACCAAGCAAAGTCAATGTTTTTTATGGCCTTGTAGATGTTATAGTTCTTCCAAAATTGTCCCTAGATTGTTCCTGATTTGTGACTTACCTTTACTGCCTAACAAAAAGTGTGACATAAATAATATTTCTTGAAAGTCGCTATAACTCCCTGGTCTGCAGGTTGCATGAGCAACGTAGTATTCAGTGGCAGATGCACTACTTTGACGTTGGGATGAAAGTCATCCATGAATGGGGTGTGGCCCAGAGCGCTGTCAAGCAGCAAAAGAATGTTTTGTTGGGACGTGCTTCTCCAAGCAGTATTTCTCTACATCTGGGATAAACTGGTGGAAAAATCAGTCCTGGGAAATGGCCTGTGTATTCCAGGCTTTGGGGTTATGCTTCCACACAACAGGAAGAGAGCCCTTGGCTATGTTTTTAAGGGTTCTTGGGTTCTCTGATTGATAAACTAAGAGAGGCTTCAGCTTCATATCACCAGAAGCATTGCCACCAAACAACAGTTAGCCTATCCTTTGCTGCTTTATAGCCAGGCATAAACTTTTCCTCCTTACAGATGTAACTTCCGTCTGGCATCCTCTTCCAGTACTGTTGTGTCTCATTGACATTAAAAACCTGCTTCGGTAAATACACACCATCATCAATAATTTCTCAAATTGTTTCATGCAGTTCCTGGACAGCTATGCTGTCTGCACTTGCTGCCTCTCCACTTACTTTTGCATTTTGAAGGTTGGCTCTAGCCTTGAATCGATGAAACCAGCCATGGCTGACATTAAAAGACGTGCCCTCTGATTCTTTGTTGTGTTTCTTCTTCAAGTCTTCATAAAGGCTTTTTAGCTTTCTCTTGAATCAGCATAAGCTGAGCAGGATGTTGATCCTACATCCATACACTGAGAAGTTTCTGCATCTCCATCAGTTTTCCATGCTTCTTTGATATTTTGTCAAAATCATCGGCACGGCAGACTTCACATGTTCCATGGTCTTGTCCTTGTTCTTTAGAATCGTGCCAATGGTTGAATGATTCATGTTATAAGAATGAGCGAGGTATAACATCTCTTTACCTCGCTCCACTCTCTCAATTACTTTCACTTTTGTTTCCATCATTATCCTGTGGCGCTTCTTAGCAGTACCTGCTACCTCATCGTAGCTTTTACTCTTTCCTCCAGACATCTTGGGCTTGAAATAAAGGTACTGTACTACTGTACTCTACACAGTACTGTAAACTGCACAAAAGCACAACCACTTATAGAGGATGCACACACATGACAATTTATGCCAGCCAGACATGTGAGGTAACTTACATGATTGGACAAGCGAATGCACGTTTGCATCTTTGAAAGTTTGCTACTTGAAGGTTCATATGTAGGTGACTTACTGTATTTGTACTGCCCTAGGAGATCTACCTAGGAAAACTTTGGTATGATGTATGTCAGAGAATGTTTTGCTTATGTTCTCTTCTAGGAGTTTTAAGGTTTCCTATCTTATATTTAAGCATTTAAGCTGTTTTGAGTTTATTGCTGTGTATGGTGTGATGGTATGTTCTGACTTCACTGATTTGCATACGGCTGTCCAACTTTCAAAACACCACTTGCTGAAGAGACTGTCTTTTCCCCATTGTATATTCTTGCCTCCTTTGTCGAAGGTTAATTGACCATAGGTGTGTGGGTTTATTTCTGGGCTCTCTATTCTAGTCCATTGATCCATATATCTCCTTCTGTGCCAATACCTTGTGGTTTTGCTTACTGTAACTTTGTAGTATTGTCTGAAGTCAGGGAGGGTTATGCCTCCTGCTTTGTTCTTTTTCCTCAGGATTGTGTTGACAATTCTGGCTTTTTATGATTCCGTATACAGTTTAGGATTATTTGTTCTTGTTCTGGAGAAAATGTCATGGGTAATTTGATAGGGATCACATTAAACCTGTAGATTGCCCTGGGTAGTATGGCCATTTTAACACTATTATATCTTGCTGTCCAAGAACGTGGGATGTCTTTCCATTTCTTTGAATCATCTTCAATTTACTTTACTAATGTTTTGTAGTTCTTAGCACGTAAGTCTTTCACCTCCTTGGTGAGGTTTACTCCTAAGTATTTTATTTTTTTGATGCCATTTTAAAAGGGATTGCTTGTTTACGTTCGCTTCCTGATATTTCATTGTTAGTGTAAAGAAATGCAACCAGGGACTTCCCTGGTGGCTCCATGGTTGAGAATCCACCTGCAAATACAGGGGACATGGGTTCGAGCCCTGGTCCAGGAAGATCCCACATGCTGTAGAGCAACTAAACCTGTGCACCACAACTACTTAGCCTGCACTCTAGAGCCCGTGAGCCATAACTACTGAGCCCGTGTGCCACAACTACTGAAGCCCGCCTGCCTAGAGCCTGTGCTCTGCAACAAGAGAAGCCACTGCAATGAGAAGCCTGCACACTGCAAGGAAGAGTAGCCCCCACTGGCCACAACTAGAGAAAGCCCGTGCACAGCAATGAAGACCCAATGCAGCCAAAATAAATTTTTTTAAAAAAGAAAGAAATGCAACCAATTTATGTATATTCATCTTGTATCCTGCTACTTTGCTGAATTCGTTTATCAGTTCTAGTTGTTTTTGTGTGGAATTCTTAGGGTTTCCTTTATATGTATTATCATGTAATCTGCATATAGTGTCAATTTTACCTCTTCCCTTTCAATTTGGTTAGAATTTATTTCTTTTTCTTGTCTGACTGTTGTGGCTAGGATTTCCAATACTGTGTTGAAGAGAAGAGGTGAGAGTGGGCATACTTGTCTTGTTCCAGATTTTAGCAAGAAGGCTTTCAGCTTATGAACATTGAGTATTATATTGGCTGTGGGTTTGTCATAAATAGTTTTTCTTATGTTGAGATATGTTCCCTCTATACCCCCTTTGGTAAGCGTTTTTTACCATGAATAGCTGTTGAAGTTTTTCAAATGCTTTTTTCGGCCTCTATTGAGATGATCTTTTGGTTTTTTGTTTTTACTTTGTTGATGGGGTGTATCACTTTGATTGATTTGCATATGTTGAAACAACTTTGTGACCCTGGGGTGAATCAAATTTGGTCATGGCGTATGATCTTGTTATGTATTGTCAGATTCGTTTTTCTAATACTCTGTTGATAATTTTTGCATCTATATTTATCAAAGGTATTGGCCTGTAATTTTCTTTTTTGGTAGTGTCTTTCTCTGTGTTTTTTTAAAGTCTTTATTGAATTTGTTACAATATTGCTTCTGTTTTATGTTTTGGCTTCTTGTTTGTGAGGTATATGGGATTGAACCCGCAACCCCTGCACTGGAAGGCGAAATCTTAACTGCTGGACTGCCAGAAAAGTCCCCATATGTTTTTGTTTGTTTGTTTGTTTTTTAATAAATTTATTTATTTATTTATTTTTGGCTGCATTGTGTGTCCGTTGCTGTGCCTGGGCTTTCTCTAGTTGCGGCGAGCGAGGGCTACTCTTCGTTGTGGTGCATGGGCTTCTCATTTTGGTGGCTTCTCTTGTTGCCGAGCATGGGCTCTAGGCACGTGGGCTTCAGTAGTTGTGGCTCTCAGGCTCAGTAGTTGTGGCTCCCGAGCTCAAGAGCACAGGCTCAGTAGTTGTGGCGCACAGGCTTAGTTGCTAACCTGCATATGGGATCTTCAGAAGCAGGGCTGGAACCTGTGTATCCTGCATTGGCAGGTGGATTCTTAACCACTGTGCCATCAGGGATGTCCACCCCGTAAGGTTTTGATAGCAGGGTGATGGTGACTTCATAGAATGTCTTTGGAAGTATTCCTTACTCTTCAATCTTTTGGAAGAGTTTGAGAAGAATCAGTGTAAGTTCTTCTTTGTATATTTGGTAGAATTTGCCTGTGAAACCAGATGATCCTGGACTTATGTTGGTAGGGAGTTTTTTAAAATTACAGATTCTATTTCACTTTTAGTGATCAGTCTGTTCAAGTTATCTATTTCTTCTTGACTCAGTTTTTGTTGGCTGTAAGAAAACAACATACATTTTTAGATTATGTTAGCACCTAAATACTTGCCATGTATTAGACCACAAGAAAGCAAAGAAAAAAGTATTAAAATATTTTTTCATATAGAAAAAGTACTGAAATATTATTTAAGACATTGGGATAATAATACTAATTATAATAATGACAAACTGTTCTAAACTTAAAGACTACTTTATCTAAGATGCATACTATATGCTAATTGTTTTATTGTTTTTAAATCCATGGAATGTATTCTCCTTTTTAATTTAATTCTTTTATTTTACCTGTATATTGTTAAAAACAGTTTAGTTGCACATAATATAAAAAAATTACACTTTAATAGGAGATATTAATCCGTTTACATTTAGTACAGTACTGAAACTACTTAGGTTTAGAGTTACTATGTTATTTTGTGCTCTCTTTTATTTATTTATTTTTTTATGATTTAATTTTCCTTTTTTTAAAAATAAATTATTTATGTATTTTTAATGTCTTTATTGGAGTGTAATTACTTTACAATGGTGTGTTAGTTTCTGCTTTATAACAAAGAAAATCAGCTATACATATACATATATCCTCATATTTCCTCCCTCTTGCGTCTCCCTCCCACCCTCCCTGTCCCACCTCTCTAGTTGGTGACAAAGCACCAAGCTGATCTCCCTGTGCTATGTGGCTGTTTCCCACTACCTATCTGTTTTACATTTGGTAGTATATATAAGTCCATACCACTCTCTCACTTCATTCCAGCTTACCCTTACACCTCCCCGTGTCCTCAAGTCCATTCTCTACGTCTGCGTCTTTATTCCTGTCCTGCCCCTAGGTTCTTCACGACCATTTTCTTTTCATTTTTTTAGATTCCGTATGTATGTGTTAGCATACAGTATTTGTTTTTCTCTTTCTGACTTACTTCATTCTGTAAGACAGACTCTAGGTCCATCCACCACACTACAAATAACTCAATTTCATTTCTTTTTATGGCTAAGTAATGTTCCATTGTATATTGGAGATGTGCAACATCTTCTTTATCCATTCATCGGTTGATGGACACTTAGGTGGCTTCCATGTCTGGGCTATTGTAAATAGAGCAGCAATGAACATTGTGGAACATGACTCTTTTTGAATTATGGTTTCTCAATGTATATGCCCAGTAGTAGGATTGCTGGGTCATATGGTAGCTCTATTTTTAGATTTTAGGGAACCTCCATACTGTTCTCCATAGTGGCTGTATCAATTTACATTCCCACCAACAGTGCAAGAGTGTTCCCTTTTCTCCACACCTCTGCAGCATTTATAGTTTGTAGATTTTTTTTATGATGGCCATTCTTATCTGTGTGAGATGATATCTCATTGTAGTTTTGATTTGCATTTCTCTAATGATTAGTGATGTTGAGCATTCTTTCATGCATTTGTTGGCAATCTGTATATCTTCTTTGGAGAAACGTCTATGTAGTTCTTCTGCCCATTTATGGATTGAGTTGTTTGTTTTTTTGATATTGAGCTGCATGAGCTGCTTGTAAAGTTTGGAGATTAATCCTTTGTCAGTTGCTTCATTGGCAAATATTTTCTCCTATTCTGAGTGTTGTCTTTTTGTCTTTTTTTTGTTTTCCTTTTGCTGTGCAAAAGCATTTAAGTTTCATTAGGTCCCATTTTTTAAGTTTTGTTTTTATTTCCATTTCTCTAGGAGGTGGGTCAAAAATGATCTTGCTCTGATTGATGTCATAGAGTGTTCTGCTTATGTTTTCCTGTAAGATTTTTATAGTGTCTGGCCTTACATTTAGGTTCTAGTCCATTTTGAGTTTATATTTGTGTATGGTGTTAGGGCGTCTTCTAATTTCATTCTCTTTGTAGCTGCCCAGTTTCCCCAGAACCACTTATTGAAGAGGCTGTCTTTTCTCCATTGTATATTCTTGCCTCCTTTATCAAAACTAAGGTGACCATATGTGCGTGGGTTTATCTCTGGGCTTTCTCTCCTGTTCCATTGATCTATATTTCTGTTTTTGTGCCAGTGCCGTACTGTCTTGATTACTGCAGCTTTGTAGTATAGTCTGAAGTCAGGGAGCCTGATTCCTCCAGCTCTGTTTTTCTTCTCAAGACTGCTTTGTCTATTCGTGGTCTTCTGTGTTTCCATACAAATTGTGAAATTTTTTGTTCTGTTTCTCTGAAAAATGCCATTGGTTGTTTGATAGGGATTGCATTGAACCTGTAGATTGCTTTGAGTAGTATAGTCATTTTCACAATGTTGATTTTTCCAATCCAAGAACATGGTATATCTCTCCAGCTTTTTGTGTCATCTATGATTTTTTCCATCAGTGTCTTATAGTTTTCTGAGTACAGGTCTTTTGTCTCCTTATGTAGGTTTATTCCTAGGTATTTTATTCTTTTTGTTGCAGTGGTAAGTGGGAGTGTTTCTGTAATTTCTGTTTCAAATTTTTCTTTTTTAGTGTATAGGAATGAAAGAGATATCTGTGCATTAATGTTGTATCCTGCTACTTTACCTAATTCATTGATTGGCTCCAGTAGTTTTCTGGTAGCCTCTTTAGGATTATCTATGTATAGTATCATGTCATCTGCAAACAGTGAGAGCTTAACTTCTTCTTTTCCGATTTGGATTCCTTTTATTTCTTTTTCTTCTCTGATTCCTGTGACTAAAACTTCCAAAACTGTGTTGAATTTTAGTGGTGAGAGTGGGAAACCTTGTCTTGGTCCTGATCTTGGTGGAAATGGTTTCAGGTTTTCACCATTGAGAATGATGTTGGCTGTGGGTTTGTCATATATGGCCTGTATTGTGTTGAGTAGAGTTCCCTCTATGCCTACTTTCTGTAGGGTTTTTTTTTTTATCATAAATGGGTGTTTAATTTTGTCAAAAGCTTTTTGTCAAGAGCATTTAATCCATTTACATTTAAGGTAATTATCGATATGTATGTTCCTATTATCATTTTCTTAATTGTTCTGGGTTTGTTATTGTATTTTCCTTGTGTTTTCTGCCTAGAGAAGTTCCTGTAGCATTTGTTGTATAACTGGTTTGTTGGTGCTGAATTCTCTTAGCTTTTGCTTGTCTGTAAAGTTTTTAATTTCTCCGTCAAATCTGAATGAGATCCTTGCTTGGTAAGTAATCCTGGTTGTAGTTTTTTTCCTTTCATCACTTTAAATATGTCCTGCCAGTCCCTTCTGGCTTGCAGAGTTTCTGCTGAAAGATCAGCTGTTAGCCTTATGGGGATTCCCTTGTATGTTATTTGTTGTTTTTCCCTTGCTGCTTTTAATATTCTTTCTTTGTATTTAATTTTTGATAGTTTGATTAATATGTGTCTTGGCATATTTCTCCTTGGATTTATCCTGTATGGGACTCTCTGAGTTTCCTGGACTTGATTAACTCTTTTCTTTCCCATATTAGGGAAGTTTTCAACTATAATCTCTTCCAATACTTTCTCAGTCCCTTTCTTTTTCTCTTCTTCTCCTGGGACCCCTATAATTCGAATGTTGTTGCATTTAATGTTGTCCCAGGGGTGTCTCAGATTGTCCTCAATTCTTTTCATTCTTTTTTCTTCATTCTTCTCTACGATAGTTATTTCCACTATTTTATCTTCCGGGTCACTTATCCATTCTTCTGCCTCAGTTATTCTGGTATTGTTTCCTTCTGGAAAATATTTAATTCCACTATTGTGTTGTTCATCATTGTTTTCTTTTTCGTTCTTCTGGGTCCTTGTTAAACATTTCTTGTATCTTCTCCATTCTAGTTCCAAGATCTGGGATCATCTTTACTATCATAACTCTGAATTCTTTTTCAGGTAGACTGCCTATTTCCTCTTCATTTTTTTGGTATGGTGGGTTTTTACCTTGCTCCTTCATCTGCTGTGTGTTTCTCTGTCTTCCCATTTTGCTTACCTTACTGTGTTTGGGGCCTCCTTTTTGCAGGCTGCTGGTTCGTAGTGTCCCGTTGTTTTCGGTGTCTGCCTTCAGTGGCAAAGTTTGGTTCAGTGGGTTGTGTAAGCTTCCTGGTGGAGGGTACTCGTGCCTGTTCTTTTGGGTTGGGCTGGATCTTGTCTTTCTGGTGGGCAGGTCCGCATCCGGTTGTGTGTTTTGGGGTGTCTGTGATCTTATTATGATCTTAGGCAGCCTCTCTGATAATGAGTGGGGCTGTGTTCCTGTATTGCTAGCTGTTTGCCATAGGGTGTCCACCACAGGAGCTTGTTGGTCTTTGAGGGGAGCTGGGTTTTTGAATTGAGATGGAGATCGCTGGGAGAGCTTTCGCCTTTTGATATTTCATGGCACCGGAGGTCTCTGGTACACCAATATTCTGAACTTGGCTCTCCCACCCTAGAGGCACAGGTCTGACACCCGGCTGGAGCACCAAGACCCTTCAGCCACACGGCTGGAGCTGAGAGCAAGAGGTAACTTTCGTACATCTCAAAGACCACCAATGGGATTCACTGACCATTTTCTCTCCAGATGTGAAGGAAACAACATTCAGTCTTTGGCTAGTCAGCCACTTTGGTCGCCAGCCTCCAAGATGGCCCTAATCATCCCCTAAGTATCTCCTAATCTTCATGCACCTGTGAGGCCCCTGGCACATGATAATTGTTGAGTGTTTAACTATTAAGACATTGCAGAAAAGACAAAGTGCAGCTTCCAAAGGTGGGTCATAAAAGACATCGCAGCTTCTGATTTGTTTTCTGCTAGATCGCTCATCCTGGGGTAAGCCAGCTGCCATGTCATGGGGACACTGAAGCAGCCCTAAGGAGAGATCCATGTGGCAAGAAACTGAGGCCTCCAACTGCAGCCACGTTAGTAAGTCATCTCATAAGTCAAAAGATTTAATTTTATTTATTTTTCATTGCATTGGGTCTTCGTTGCTGCACAGGGCTTTCTCTAGTTGTCTCGAGCGGGGGCTATTCATCATTGCGGTACATGGGCTTCTCCTTGCGGTGGTTTCTCTTCTTGTGGAGTATGGGCTGTAGGTGCATGGGCTTCAGTAGTTGTGTCATGCAGGCTCAATAGTTGTGGCTTGCGGGCTCTAGAGCACAGGGTCAGTAGTTGTGGCACATGGGCTTAGTTGCTCTGCAGCATGTGGGATCTTCCCAGACCAGGGTTCGAACCCCTGTCCCCTGCATTGGCAGGCAGATTCTTATCCACTGTGCCACCAAGGAAGTCCAGTGTGCTCCTTTTTAAACCTAGTCTGTTTTCTTTATTTTCTGTCTTAACTATTCTGTATTAAATTAAGAAAATAATGCTCCTTTCTACCCCTCCTCTTTGAGTATTATATATGAAGAAGTATGTCTTATTTATTAATCTCAAATTTTCAGCTTACTTTTAAGACGTAATCACAATGTCAGTGTTTAATATCTTTCACTTCCACCTTGAAAAGCATGGATATTAAAGTGCTAATATAAGTACCTTCCCTAGTCTATATTTTTTACTTTTTGTTATGTATAAAAAACAACTAAAAACATGCACGGTTTGTAAGAAAATGACAAATTTCAGAAAATTCAGAATCTGAATACACTCTATACCTAGCTTCTAGATAAAGACACAGAAAATTTCCAGACACTCAGAGGCCCCCTGGCCCCATTCTAGTGGCTCCCCTTAAGGTTTACAATTGTTCTGGTATGTAACAAAAAGATCACTTTACCTGTATTTTGCATTTTGTATAAATGTTATGACACAGTATAAACACATTTGGACAGGGCTTTTTTATTCCTTATGTTGTTTGTGAACATACCTATATGGTTGCCTGTTGTGATCATGTATTGACACTGTTGCATAGGATTCCATAGTGTAAACATTTAACTACTAAGTAATTTATCCCAATGTGTATTAAAATATGAGTGATTTTTAGTTTGTGTCTGTTGAGAATAGCACTGGTATGTAAATTCTAGAACTTGAGCTTTGGTGGTATGTGTATAAATTATTGTTCAGTATACATGTAGTAGTAAAATTTTCGAGTCATAGCTTTCATGTGTTTATCTTTTTTTTTTTTTTGCGGTATGCGGGCGTCTCACTGTTCTGACCTCTCCCGTTGCGGAGCACAGGCTCCGGACGCGCAGGTTCAGAGGCCATGGCTCACGGGCCTAGCCGCTCCGCGGCATGTGGGATCTTCCAGGACCCGGGCACGAACCCGTATTCCCTGCGTCGGCAGGTGGACTCTCAACCAGTGTGCCACCGGGGAAGCCCTTATGTGTTTATCTTTTTAGGTACTTCTAAATATTTTCAAAACTTTTTTATGGATTTTCATGCTCAGCAGCAGTGAATGAGATTCAAGAATTACACACATTCTTGTCAAACTTGATAATACCTGTCATTTTCATTTGAACTTTCTGGTTTGTGAGTGATAATTCCAAGGATTGCTTTTGTTTCATTTAATTGACTACTAAGAAGCCAAGCATCTTTTGATATGTTTACTTAACATTCTGTACCCTCTTTTTTGAAATATCTTTTGGTATATTTTCCCCATTTTTGCTCTTACATTATCTTCTTATTGAAGACTTTTTTTTTAAACATCTTAAGACTTCTTATTTAGGAGTTTTTTATATATGCTTGATATGAGTTCTTCTCTCTTTCTGTCACTCCTTCTCTTTCTTTAGATGATTGTCAGTTTTTAATGTTAATAACATCTAATTTGTTATTTTCCTCTTTATTTACTTACTTAGTCATATTTCTATTTATGTAGTCTTCTTATCTGTAGCAGAGCACACTATTTATTCTAAACCAGAAAGATGTTTTCGTTTCTTCAATAAATATAATTATTAAGCTTTAAATTTAAGTTAACTTTGTAAACGAAATATGTTGTATCATAGTGAAAATTAATTTTTTCTCGGACAGCTGAAAGGTTACATTTATTCATAAAATGTTGTATTCAACTTTCATTTGCTCCTACCTCTCATTGATTCACAGAGGTAAACATCACTTCATCCATTGATCTGACTTTTCTCTCATGTCTCATGGTCATTCTCACCAATTCTTCTTACCTCCTGAAATCGTTAGAAATTCCATTATTCCCCAAAGGCAAAAACCTTCCTTGGGCCTTTTTCCTCAGAAGATTGATTATTCCCACATTTTAAATGGGAGATTGCAGTAAGTTAGGAGAAAATGCCACAAGTGTCTCTCTTTTTTTTTCACACCTTTTATCAGCCTTTGCTTGCACTCTGTTCAAAGATATTTGTACAACACATTGATGGAAGATGCCAGTTGTTTCTCTCCTTGGGGCAAAAGACAGATTAAGTACCTGACAAATAAATAAAGACAGTGTCTTGCTCTGTTCAAATGTTGGACAGGATTGTTTGCATCCTACTTTAAAAGTTTCAGGTGACTGAAGCTTAAGATTCCTAAGCTTTAATCCATACTTACAGGTGCACAGCATCCAACAGGACTACTTTACATCACCCCATGAGACTTTTGTGTGCAAGTGGAACAGATAAAAATATAAAACTATTGCTGTCTGTGCCATAAAAAATTTTTTTTGTCTCATTTAAAATATTTTTTTGTAAAATCCAAAAACGTGACAGGCTAAAATATTGGAATTTCAAATGTGGTAAAATCTAAGACCCTTCAAATTTCTTTCCAGTATTGGTGATGATGGGTGCCATGCAAGATATGACTTCATTAAACAGAATAGGTAAGATTCCTTCATAGGACTGATTGGAGAATATGAAAATAATCCCTGGAAAAATTCGGACATTCGCTAGTTCTCCAGTATTGGGTAAGATGGTAGTGAGGGCCCCTCATTGTCCTATATGTGAATGCAGATCAATTGTGAGAGGTGGGGATAAAACAAGAAGCCTGAATATCCTTTATATTTGTTTGTCGTACTACTAGTAGAAAGAGGACGGGTCAACATATCACCATGGTTGATATAGGAAATAAGCTGCTGAAACTACACAGAAATGTACCTGCTTGTATTTTCTGTGCAGTTACCCTCTCTTTTGGTGTGCCCTGATACCTCCCTCAACTTAGGTACCAACTCCAGCAGCATTAAGCAGAAATCCAAAGAAATCTATTCTTTGGAATTATGAGGAAGGGAAGACACGAAAATTTTATAGCATGTTTTATACAAATATACACGTCACCATCTTTTTCTATATGATGCCGTGCATGGAAGGTCAGGAGGTTCAGGGGATTCTGGAAGCACCAAGGTCTGTGGGGTCCATCACGGGTGCATTCATGGGCAAGAAAAGAGAAGGGCCTTACCTTGCTCACTTTCTCAATGCTAGTAGCTACAAAAAGAAGAGGACAGCAGACATCTTAGGGAGAAGGGGCAACATTAAATGAAATGTCCTAATTACTCTAGGCAACCTCTCATGATAGCCTCACATACCTCCTTGAATCCCTATATAGTTGCACAAGGGATAGTGTAATATTACTGGAGCATGTGACTCCAGATTCACCTTATTGTTGTTGAAAAAAATAAAAACAGGTTCAAGTGATAGGGTTTGAAAAGGTTTCACAGTGCGAGGGAATCTATTGTAACAATGTGGACAGAACCCTTTGGATGATTTCATCATGTTTTTATTTTTATTTTTTGCTGCTTCAGAATCTGGAGTAGTGATTGGTGTGTTCCATGATGCAGTGCCGCTTCTTATAAGTTTTATGTGGAATAGCCCATTAGGAAGAAATGCACGTAAGGAAGGTTAGTGAGTCAAACTCCTCTGCCCTCTGTCAGCAGTGGGTGCAAAACGATAGAGACCAAGTGCTATCATCCTTTGATGTGCAAAGTTTTCACTATATGAATGATGGTTTTTTTTGTTTGCAGGTCAGGAGCCTTGGTCTCAATATATCCTTGTTTAAAAAGTGTCATCACATGTCTGCCAGAAAGAATAGCTGATGACACTGGAAAAAACTGAGAGTTATCCTTAACAATTAAGGGTTTCTCAGCAACGTGGATGGACTTAGAGATTGTTATACTGAGTGAAGCAAGTCAGACACAGAAAGACAGATATCATATGATATTGCTTACATGCGGAATCTAAAAGAAAAAGATAGAAAATAACTTATTTACAAAACAGAAATAGAGTCATGGATATAGAAAATAAATTTATGGTTACCAGGGGATAAGTGGGGGAGGGATAAATTGGGAGAATGGGACTGACATATACACACTACTATATATAAAATAGATAAGTATTGGTATGGACCTGCTGTATAGCACAGGGAACTCTAGTCAGTGCTCTGTACTGGCCTATATGGGAAAAGAATCTTGAGAAAAAGAAGGGTTTCAAGATTATATAATAAATATATATGTGCAAAACCTTTAACATGAAAGGGAAAATAAATTAACCGTGTGGTCCCTATTATGCTATAAACATTTTGTGCCTCTATTTTCAAATTTTGAAAACCAGCTCCCTTGTTGATGGTATTAGGAGGTGGGGCTTTTGGGAGGTGATTAGGTCATGAGGCCAGAGACCTAAAATATGGGATTAGTGACCTAATAAATGTAGCACACAAAAGATCTTATGCCCATTACATCATTTAATTGCAGAACCAGAAGACCCACATTATAAACCAGAAATTTGGCCCTCACCAGGCACTAAGTCAGACGGCAACTTGTTTTTTTAAAATTTAATTAATTAATTAATCAATTAATTGGCTGCCTTGGGTTTGGTTGCGGTGCGCAGGCTACTCATTGGGTGGCTTCTCTTGTTGCCGAACACACGCGCTGGTATGCGGGCTTCAGTAGTTGTGGCACGTGGGCTCAGTAGTTGTGGCTTGCCAGCTCGAGAATGCTGGCTCAGTGTTTGTGGCGCACGGGCATAGTGGCTCTGCGGCATGTGGGATCTTTTCGGACCAGGACTTGAACCTGTTTCCCCTGATTGGCTGGTGAATTATTAACCACTGCGCCATCAGGGAAGCCCTAAATGTGTGACTCCATTTCTCTTCTTTAATTAGTTCATGTGTAGCCATTTTTAGATTCCACCTCTAAGTGATATCTTATGATAAGTCTCTTTTTCCGTCTGACTTATGTCACTTAGAATGATCGTCCCAAAGTCCACCCGAGTTGCTGCAGCTGGCCTTATTTCATTGATTTCATGGCTGATTAACTTTCCACTGTACATAAGTACCACATCTTCTTTATCCGTTTTTCCTTCCAGGTACAATTAGTTTGTATCCAAGTCGAGGCTCCTGTAAACAAAGATGCACTAAAAGTTGGGTTCTCTGTGTCCTGTCAAATTTTGTTTTTCCCAAGATATACGCCCACGAGTGGAAGTGCCATATGCTCTGTAGCTCTTTTTTTTAGATTTTTTAGGAGACACAATACATTTCTCCAGAGTTGCCGTTGGAAATTTACGTTCCTAGCGTCAGCGAAACAGGGCTCCCTTTTCTCCATGCCCTGTCCTGCTTTTCTGGTTTTTACACTTTGTGATGATGGCCGATCTGACTGATACGAAGTGTGGATTTTCATTGCCTGCCTGTTTGGTTGGCAAAAAAGGGCATATGCATTTTTCCTGAATATATTCAGAAAAAATGCATATGCCCTTTTTGGCCAAATGGATCATTGGCGTAGGTCAGCTGCTTTTCATGTGCTTTAACTGCGAGTCCAATCTACCTCTTGAAATCCCGTTCCTGCAATTCTGCCTTGCTTTCAAGTCCTTTTTCGTGACTTACCTCAAGGCATTTTTCCATGTTAGGTATCTTTTACAATGCTGCAGGATTGTGAATTGCAGTGCCCCTGAGCTCCATTTTTCAACTTGTTTCTTTGGGAACTGGCCACCAAACAGCAGTGTTGCTTCAAGCCCTATTCTGGTTCCAAGGGCAAGCTGAGCCTTTGGTCAATTCCTCTTCCTCATTGGAAATTAGAGTGACATGTGCCTGTCCAAACACCTAGGCATTGTCTCTCATTGTTCCCCCTGTTCCAGTTCATCCTCCGGACAAATTCCAAAGTGTGCGAAAGAGGGTGTTGAAGGTGCTGACTTCCCCAAGTGGGGCGATTGCCAGGAAAGAGGCTGGAGGTGGGAACCCGACCACTAGGAGATGAGGAGATGAAGCGGTTTTCTCAAACTATTCCCGATCTGATGGTGTACCATCCTCTGGGTGTCCCATGCATGTTTTAGCTGTATGAAGGGTGGCCTGCATCTGGAGATTTGGGACCCATGGAATCAGGACCAGGCAGTATTACTCTAAAGGGGCTGCATTTGCTGACTTATGCTCACCAAGCCTCTCAGCCCCACGAATGTCCAGCCTTAGGTCCCATCCAGCTGTGTGTTTAAATATGCTCGATCCAGCTTGCATCCCAGCCCATGAACGAATTCTGTAGGAATTTATCTCTTACTCAGTGTCTTTTTTTAAAATTTATTTTTATAAGAGGGTGTAGCTGATTTTCAGTGCTGTTTCTTGCTGCTGTACATCCACTTGATTCACTTACAGAGAGACATCGATAAATTCTTTTTCAGATTCTTACCCGTCGTATATAATCTTTTCCAGTGTGTAGATTGTGCTGAGTCCAGTCCTTTGAGCTTTAGAATAAGTCTTGTTGATTCCCTATTTGGTCTATGGAATGGTATCTGCTCATTTCAAACTCCTGGTTTATGCCTCACCTCAACTGACATTTGCACTCTAGCAATCGTAAGTGTGTTTTCTAAATGTGTGATTCTGTGTCTCTTTTTTCCTTTAGTTCATGTGTAGCGATGTTGATATTCCACCTATAACTGATATCTTATGATAAGTCTCTTTTTCTGTCTGACTTATGTCACTGAGAATGTTCGTACCTAAGTACACCTGAGTTGCTGCAACTGGCCTTATTTCATTGATTTCATTGCTGAGTTATATTCCATTGTACATAAGTATCACATCTTCGTTATCCATGTTTTCCTTCCAAGGAGATTTCGGTTGTATCCATGTCGAGGCTCTTGTAAACAGACCAGCACTAAACGTTGTGGTGCCTCTGTCCTGTCGAGTGTTGCTTTTCCCAAGATATATGCCCATGAGTGGAAGTGCCATATGCTCTGTAGCTTTGTTTCTGAGATTTTTTTTGGGAAACACAATACACTTCTCCAGAGTGCCATTGGCAATTTACCGTCCCACAATCACCGTGAAAAGGCTCCCTTTTCTCCATGCCCTATGCTGCATTTCTGGTTTTTACACTTTGTGAGGATGGCCTTCGGAGTGATGTGAAGTGATCTCTCTTTGTAGTGTTGATTTGCACTGCGCGCCTCTTTGGTTGTCGAAAAGGCGCATATGCATTTTTCCTGAATATGTTCAGGAAAAATGCATACGCCCATTTTGGCCAATGGCATCGTTGAAGAAGTTCTATCCCTTTCCATTTGCTTTCATGGCGAGTGCAATCTACCTCTTGAAAGCCCCTTCCTGCAATTCTGCCTTGTTTTCTTGTCCTTTTTCGTGACTTACCTCAAGGCATTTTTCCAGGATTGCTTCCAGCCCTATTCTGGTTTCAGTGGCAAGCTGAGCCTTTGGTCAATTCCTCTTCCTGATTTGAAATTAGAGTGGCATGTCCCTGTTCAGACACCTCGGGCTTGTCTCTCATGGTTCCCCCTCTTCCCCTTCATCCTCCAGACGAATTCCAAACTGTGAGAAACAGGATGTTGAAGGTGCTGACTTCCCCTGGTGAGTAGATTGTTAGAAAAGAGGCTGGAGCTGGGACCCGAACACCAGGAGATGAGGAGATGAGGTGCCTTCTCCAAACTCTTCCCGATCAGACGGTGTACCATCGTCTGTGTGTCCCATGCATATTTTAGCTCTAGGAAGGTTCCCCTGCACCTGGAGATTTGGGACCCTTGGAATGGGGCCAGGCAGTATTATTCTAAAGGTGCTGCATTTGCTGGCCCATCCTCACCAATTTTCTCACTCCATGAGTGTCCATCCTTAAGTCCCATCTGTCTGTGGGTCTAGATGTAGTCAATCCAGGTTGCATCAGAGACCCTGAAGGAATTCTGTAGGAATTTCTCTCTCTCTCACTGTCTTTTAAAAAAATTTTTTGGAACTTATTTTTATAATGGGGTACAGCTGATTTTCAGTGTAGTGTTTCTTGTTGCTGTACATCTTCTTGATTCACTTACTGAGAGACCTCAATAAATTCTTTTTTAGATCCTTACCAGTCATATATATTCTTTTCCGGTGACTAGAGTGTTGTGAGTCCAGTTCTTTGAGCTACAGAGTGGGTCTTGTCGATTAGCTATTTGGTTTGGAACCATATCTGTGCTCATTTCAACCTCATGGTTTGTGCCTCACCCCACCCCACCTTTCACCTTTAGCAGCCATAAGTGTGGTTTCTAAATGTGTGACTGTTTCTGTTTTGTAATTTAGTTCATGTGTAGCCATTTTTAGATTCCACCTGTAAGTGATATCTCATGATAAGTCTCTTTTTCTGTCTGACTTATGTCACTTAGAATGATTGTACCTAAGTCCACACGAGTTGCTCCAACTGGCCTTATTTCATTGATTACCTGGCTGAGGTATATTCCATTGTCTGTAAATACCACTTCTTCTTTAACCATTTTTCTTCCCCAAGGACATTTATGTTGTATCCAGTTCGAGGCTCTTGTAAACAGAGCAGCACTAAACTTTGGGGTGCTTGTGTCCTGTAGATTTTTGGTTTTCACAGGATATACGCGCATGAGCGCAAGTGTCGTATGCTCTGTATCTCTGTTTTTTAATTTTGTAGGAAACACAATACACTTCTGAAGCCTGGCCATTGGCAATTTACATTCCCACCATCAGTGTAGCAGGGTTCCATTTTCTCCAAGCCCTGTCCTGCATTTCTGGTTTTTACATTTTGTGAGGATAGCCCTTCTGACTGATACGAATTGTTACATCTTTGTAGTGTTGATTTGCATTGCCAGCCCTTTTTGGCCAATTGCGTTATTGGTGAAGTTCAGCCGCTTTTTCATGTGCTTTAATGGCTAGTTCAATCTACCTCTTGAAATTCCTTTCCTGCAGTTCTGCCTTTCGTTAAAATCCTTTTCCATGGCTTACGTGAAGACATTTTTCGATGATAGGTATCATTTTAAACCCTGCAGGTTTGTGAATTGCAGTGCTCCTGACCTCCATTTTTCAACTTGTTTCTTTGAGATCTAGCAACAAAACAGCAGGATTGCTTCAAGCCCTATTCTGGTTCTGGGGCAAGGTGAACCTTTGGTTAATTCCTCTTACTAAATGGAAATTAAAGTGGCATTTTCCTGTCCAAACAGCTAGGGCTTGTCTCTCATGGATCTCCCCCTTCCCCTTCATCCTCCGGACAAATTCCAAACTGTGCGAAACTGGATGTTGAAGGTGCTGACTTCGTTAAGTGGGGAGATTGTTCGGAAAGAGGCTGGTGGGGGGAACCCGAGCACCAGGAGATGAGGAGATGAGATGCCTTTTCCAAACTCTTCCTGATCAGACGGTGTACCATCCTCTGGGTGTGACAGGCATGTTTCAGCAGTAGGAAGGGTCCCCTGCAAGTAAGGGGCACACCAGGGATCTTTCCAAATCCGTGTCTCCCAGAACGCCAAAACTGGGGAAGTTTTAAGCTATGGGTACATGCATGTATGTTCATGAAGGGCCTTGGGCAGCAGGCAGAGTCCAAGCTTTAGATGATTGAGGGTCAGAGGTGGTCACCATTGGCCTCCCTTAAGTTACATTTTATCTGGCCTTGGTAGATGATGTAGATATAGGTCTCTATTTTTTCCAGATTCTTTCCCTTTATAGGTTATTACAAAATATTAAGTGTAGTTCCCTGTGCTATATAGTAGGCCCTTGTTGATTATCCATTTTATACATAGCATTGTGTATGTGTTAATCCTAAAATCTTAAATTATCCCTCCCCGCCCCTTTCCCCTTTGGTAACAATAAGTTACAAGATTTTATATTCCTCAGAAATGGGGGAGCTGAAAGAATGGTATCATTTTCAATGTAAAAGCATTCAAAAGAAGATTGAAGCTTCAGCCAAGACCATTAGATGTACATCCTTGGAAAACAATCACTTAATTTCTCTAAACTTGACCTGACAAATAAGACAGTGACCCTCCGCTGACCTTGCTTATAATAAAGTGATGGAAATAACAAATGGGATTGTTAGAAATATCTTATTTTACACGAGCCTTACACAATGCTCTTCATTCCTTACAGTTTGGTTCACACATCTGTTCACTGAAGTTACAATGTTCTCAAATTTTCTTACTGATCCTCGAGAGTGGGCCCCAACAAGGGTCCCCCTGCCCAGTGTCATTGGAGTCAACAGATCAAGACTGAGTTTGGTTCCGAAGCAAAGGAAACTTTATATTTTGATCAGAGAATGGAGAGGTGAGAGCCTGCGCTCCCCCGCGGGCTGTGGGCCGGGCTGCTGTGTAGGGATCCCATAAGCATCAGTGGGAGGGAGGGGACGGAGCGCTCGAGGGCCAGGTTAGCTGCAGCTCAGGCTCTATGTCGCGGAGTCTGCACAGGGCCCCGTGAGCTGAGGTGTGGGCCCCGCCATTCTGCACTAGGAAATCGGGTCTGAAGTGCCGGGTGTGGGACCTCTGCATGCGGGACCCTAGGAGCAAGTGAAATTAGACAAAGCACAAAGGAAAAAAAGGTTAGACTTTATTTTATTGCCCAGATTCTATTTTTATCTCCCAAGAATTTTTCAAGGGCTTTGCTGGGGACAAACCCCTCCTCTGCCTTTTGTCCTGTTCCTCATTCTTGGGGCTCTGAGGGTGCAGAGCTGAGTGCTGCACCCTCATGCTGAGTTGGGAGTCCTCATACCCGGGGTGGGGAGGGTCAGAACTTCTCCCCAGCAGCCTCCAGGTGAGGTTGATTGTCCCCAGGCCTCCTGCCTCACTGCTTGTCCGCCTGAGCACCAGCATTGGAAGTCTTATAGATTCCAATGACCTTTAAGGGTCCAGGAAAGAGATGCACAGAGACGCTGGGGGGTCCGGTTTTACCCCGTTCCACATTTGTTCGTCCACCTTAGGCTGACGGTTTCTGCCAGCCTAGATGCTCTGACCACTAGTCTTCACTTTCTTCAATTAGGGCCCTGAATTAACGTACAAACAGCACCAGGTGTCAAATCCCTGCCCGCTCAACTCCCAGAGAGTCCAGGGCCGGTGGTGATCCAGGACCATGACAGCCACTGAGTCAACGGCTTTTTGAAGTAGCCAGGAGTCCAGCGGGTCTCATTGGCCGCCATCACCGCGGTGTCTGTAGGCTTTTCTATGGTGAAAGCATTATCGACGGTTCCACCGCCAAGCTTATTAGTTCCCCTCCGGGTGCAGTAAGTCCTGCAAGCAGTAGTCTGCTCTTTTGGGACACACTGTTGTTGTTTTCTGAGAGAGGCTCCAGGTCAAGTGATGCTCACGCGAGTCGTCATGGGGGCCCGTTACCCCTGGTTGTCTCTCTGAAGGTTGGAGTTGGAGGGCCTCCTCACTCGAGGTCGGTGTGCCCACGGAGCGAACCCTGCAACTTCAGGGCATGGTTGGTCGTTAGGATCACCACGTGGGGTCGTTTTCCCTTAGGAGGGAGCTGGCCTTGCGGGCTGCTGATTTCCAGGTTTTTAGATACCCCCAGTATCCTGGCCGGATGGGGCGTCTGGCCAAGCCCTTGGTGACCATAGCTTTTCCTACCTGGACGGCATACTTGAGTTGTTCCAGTTCTAGTGGTCCCAGTTTTTGCACTAATACTCCAAGGGCAATTCACCTTCTACTGGGAATGTAAAGGTGAAAGGTTTTAGCTAAATTACGGAGGTCCAGGGCAAGGATCTGAATTAACTGCTCTTTCCATTCTTGAAAGACCACTTCTGGATTCTATTCGAAAGGATCATCATCTTTTCCTTTCAATGTTTCATATAGAGGCCCAGCTATTAGACTGTAGTTTGGGATCCAGATGCGCCAAACTCCAACCTCCCCAGGAACCCCTAAGCTGTCTTCTAGGTTTAGAAGGGGTAAGGCTGCAAATGGCTTCTTCCCTTTCCTGGGATGGGCTTCTCCAACTTTCTGTGAGAATGGAGCCCAGGCAGGTCACCGCAGTCTGTGATATTTGAGCCTTTTTCTTGGATACCTTCTATCCTTTATTGGCTAGGTGGTTCAGAGGCCTCCTTAGTAGGACTGGCGATCAGAATGTTGTCTGCGTATTGAAGGAGGGTTCCCTTCTCCAGAGGTAGATCTTTTAGGTTTTAGTTAACTTTCCCCAAAGGTGGTGTGGGAATTTTTGAGCCCTTGGGGCAGGACGGCCCCAGCAGTATTGTCTTTGTTGTATGTTGAGTCCTGCCAATCACAAGCCAAATTTTCTTGTGACTCTGACTCTAATGATATACAGAAGAAGGCATCATCTAACTCGAATACAGAATACCATGTCTTGGTGGATGGTAGAATGACCAGCAGGGTCTACGAATTAGGAACAACTGGATGTATATCCTCGATGGCTTCACTGACTGTCCTGACCGTGCTTTACCAGGTCCCCAGTAGCCCACGGGGCTCTCGTGGCCAGGCCAATCCCAAGATTTGGAGCTGGCCGGGCAGGTACCCAGCAGCCCACGGGGCTCTCGTGGCCAGGCCACTCCCAGGATACAGAGCTACCCTTGCAGGTACCGTGGCAGGGCTGGGCACACAGGAACCGTGCACATAGCCCTTATTGCAGAGCACCCCCAGCTCACCTGTCGCTCAGAGCTGACACAGAGCACCTCAGAGCAGGACTTGAACTAACAAACAGCAGCTCCGACAGGTCTGTGACCCTGGGCATCACTCTGTGCGGCCTCCCTCCACCTGGTCTTCCAGAGACTTCCACTGCACCCGGGGCACCAGGCCTCTGTTCCCACCCACCACCCCTCCTCTCCCTGACACTGGGGTCCTCTCATTAGCAGAGGGCCTTCTTGAAGTTGTCTCCCACTCATGGGCCAGATAAAATGATGAGAAAACAAGCCAAAGCTGCAGCCCCTTGTCTATCCTCTCTGGAGCCCACACCTGTTCCTTGGACCTGGCCGGTTCAGCAAGTTCCATTTTCTGCAACTGTGAGCCCCTGAGGGGTGATGATTGGCTGACCTGGGCAGCCTTACCGTGCCGGCCAGCCCTCCCCAGGTGTGCCTGGGTTGAGATCAATATAAATACCACTCCAGGCAGCAAGAGCCCCTGCAGCTGTGTCTGACGCCATTTTCTCTGCCCTGTCAGCAGTCTCGGGGCTGGGCTGGTGGGAGGGAGTGAGAGGCCACGGCTTTGTGGGTGGCCCAGTGTGAGTGGGGCTCTGCTGGACTTTCTGCAGCAGTTGCCAGGCTGCCACCTGCTAAAGAAGAGGATGTGTCACCCATACCTGCTGCTGGAATTTCTCCCTGGGCAGAGGTGAGGAAGGAAAAAAGCAGTGGGGGCAGGGACAGGACGGGTATCTCAGGCAGGGAAATGGAAATCTTCCAGAAGAGCACCCAGGGCCAGGACCATCCTGGCTGGCCTGCAGGCACCAAGTCAGCTGGCATGCTGTCACTCGTGTGGCGCCATGGCCCTTCCTCTAGGCTTTCAAGTCCTTGTATATATTCAGGTGTTTTACCTGGGAAGGGTGGGAACAGTTCAGCAGCAACTGGCCTGGGGCTAAGCTCACGTTTACTCACAGATGCCTCGGCACGGTGCCCCAGCTTTGCAATGAGGACGCTTGTTGTGTGGGGGCTGCTGGCTGAATGGGAGACGATTCCCCACCACTGACCAACTTCAGAATTGTTTACAACTGGAGCAAGTGCCCTGATACGGTTTTCCTCTGAGTAACTGGTGGGTTCTGTTTTTTTTTCTCTTTTTCGTTTTTGGTTCAAGGTAGATTTTATTCCTCTTTTTTGATTTACAGATATAAGCATGGAAATAATTTATTCATATAAATACATGTATGTGAAGGGAATAATTGTTTTTTCTGTTTTATTTTTTAAATTTTATTTCTTTTTAATTTTGAATTTTATTTTATATTTTTATACAGCAGGTTCTTATTGGTTATCTATTTTATACATATAAATGTTTACATGCCAATCCCAATCTCTCAACTCCTCCCACCACCACCCCCCCAAGAACTTTCCCCCCTTGTTGTCCATACGATTGTTGTCTACATCTGTTGCTCTATTTATGCCTTGCAAAACGGTTAATCTGTACAGTTTTTCTAGGTTCCACATATATGCATGAATATACAAGATTTGTTTTTCTCTTTCTGACTTCACTCTGTATGACAGTCTCTAGATCCATCGACGTCTCTACAAATGACCCAATTTCATTCCTTTCATGGCTTAGTAATATTCCATTTTATATATGTACCACATCTTTATGCATTCGTCTGTCTGTGGGCATTTAGGTTGCTTCCATTACCTCGATATTGTAAATAGTGATGCAATGAACATTGCGGTGAATGACTCTTTTTGATTTATGGTTTTGTCTGGGTATATGTCCAGTACTGGGATTGCTGTATCATATGGTAATTCTATTGTTAGTTTCTTAAGAAATTCCATATTGTTCTCCATAATGACTGTATCAATTTATATTCCCAACAATAGTGGAAGAGGGTTCCTTTTCTCCACACCCTTTCCAGCATTTTTTGTTTGTAGATTTTCAATGATGCCTATTCTACCAGGTGTGAGGTGATACCTCATTGTTGAATCCATTTCGTTGAGCAAGGGGTAGCTCTTGTCTATTACATATTTGGCTTATGGAACGGTATCTGTGCTAATTTCAAACTCTGCTTTTATGCAGCACCCCAACTCACCTTCCCCCTTAAGCAGGCATAAATTGGTTTTCTAAACTTGAGACCCTGTTCTGTTTTGTAATTCAGTTCATGTGTAGCCAAGTTCACATTCCGTGTATTAGTGATACCTTATGATGTTTCTTTTTCTGTGTGACTTATTTCACTTAGAATCATCGCACCTGAATCCACTCATTATGCTGCTACGGGCCTGATGACATAGATTTCATTGCTGAGTGATATTGCATTGTACGTAAGTACCACAACTTCTTTATCCATTTTTTGCTTTCTGCGATATTGAACTTGTACCGTAAACGAGGTTCTTGTAAACAGAGCCGTCCCAAACTTTGGGGTGGCTGTGTCTTTTTGATTTTAATTTCCCTAAGCTATAGGACCATAAGTGGAAGTGCCCTAGGCTCTGTTGCTTTGTTTTTTAGATGTTTCAGGAAACACCATACACTTCTCCCGAGTGTCTGTTGGCAATTTACATCACGCCCATCAGCATAACAAGGCTCCCAGTTCTCCATGGCCTGTCCTGCCTTTCTGGATTTTACACTTTCTTCAGATGGCCCTTTTGACCGGGGGGAAGTGAGACTTCATTGCAGTGCTGATTTCCTTTGCAAGTTTGCTTGGTTGGCCAAAAAGGGCGTATGCGTTTTTTCCGGAATATATTCAGGAAAAAACGCATACGCCCTTTTTGGCCAAGTGCATCATTGTGGACTTTCAGCCTCTTTTCCTTTGTTTACATGCATTTCCAGTCTACCTCCTGAAATCGGTTTCCTGCAATTCTGCCCCGCTTTCAAGTCCTCTTGGCAGCCTTACTTCAATATATTTTTGGACGATAGCTGTCATTTATAACTCTGCAGGTTTGTGAATTACAGTGCCCCTGAGCTCCTTTCTTCAACTCGCTTTCTTGTGAGCTGGCCTCAACACCGCAGGATTGCTTCAGGCCCTAGTGTGGTTCCGGCACGGCACGCTGAGCCTTTGGTTAATTCCTCTTCCTGGTGGGAAATGAGAGTTAAATTTGCCCGTCCAGACACCTCCAGCTAGTCTCTCATTGGTTCTCCCTATTCCTGTTCATTTTCCGCAGAAATTGCAAACTGGGCCAAACAGGAGGTTAAAGGGACTGACTCTGCAAGTGGGGAGAGTGTTAGTAAAGTGTCTGGAATGTTGCACCCTAGTAGCAGGAGACGAAAACTGAGACACATTTGAACACGTTTCCCGATCGCATGGTGGATCATACTCTGGGTTCCACATGCATGTTTTAGCTGAAGGAAGAATCCCTTAAACCTGGAGAGTTGAGACCCATGGAATGGGTACCATGCAATATGACTTCAAAGGGTCTGCATTTGCTCACCGAACCTCACCAATCCTATCACTGCTGCCTTTATGACGCTGTACACATGCTTGATTCTCTTTCGGAGACATATAAATCCATAGGTTTTAAGATTCTTACTAGTCAGGTATATTCTCAGGCGTTTAATATGGGGTGTTGAGTCCACTTCGTTGAGCAAGCAGTAGCTCTTGTCTATTACATATTTGGCTTATGGAACGGTATCTGTGCTAATTTCAAGCTCTGGTTTTATGCAGCACCCCAACTCACCTTTCCCCTTAAGCAAGCATAAGTTGGTTCTACATTTGAGACCCTGTTCTGGTTTGTGATTCAGTTCCTGTGTAGCCAAGTTTACATTCCGTGTATTAGTGATATCTTATGATGTTTCTTTTTCTGTGTCACTTATTTCACTTAGAATCATCGTGCCTCAATCCACTCATTATGCTGGTACAGGCCTGGTGACACAGATTTCATTGCTGAGTGGTATTCTGTTGTACGTAAGTACCGCAACTTCTTTATCAATTATTTGTTCTCTGGGATATTTAACTTGTACCGTAGAAGAGGTTCCTGTAAACAGAGCCGTCCCAAATTTTGGGGTGGCTGTGTCTTTTTGATTTTAATTTCCCTAAGCTATAGGACCATAAGTGGAAATGCCCTAGACTCTGTTGCTTTGTTTTTCAGATGTATCAGGAAACACCATACACTTCTCCAGAGTGGCTGTTGGCAATTTACATCCCGCCCATCAGCATAACAAGGCTCCTTTTTCCCCATGGCCTGTCTTGCCTTTCTGGATTTTACACTTTTTTCAGATGACCCTTTAGACCGGGGGGAAGTGACACTTCATAGTTGTTCGGATTTCCATTGCAAGCTTGCTTGGTTTGCCAAAAAGGGCGTATGTGTTTGTTCCTGAATATATTCAGGAACAAACTCATACGCCCTTTTTTGCCAAGTGCATCATTGTCAATGTTCTGCCTCTTTTCCTATGCTTTAAATGCAAATCCAGTCTACCTCCTGTAATCGGTTTCCTGCAATTCTGCCCCGCTTTCAAGTCCTCTTGGCAGCCTTACTTCAATATATTTTTGGACGTTAGCTGTCATTTATAACTGTAGGTTTGTGAATTACAGGGCCCCTGAGCTCCTTTCTTCAACTCGCTTTCTTGTGAGCTGGCCGCAAACCCGCAAGACTGCTTCAGGCCCTAATCTGCTTCTGGCAGGGCATGCTGAGCCTTTGGTTAATTCCTCTTCCTGGTGGGAAATGAGTGTTAAATATGCCCGTCCAGACACCTACCTCACTCTCAACCCCTTGGTGATGTGGGTCCTCTGGTTTGTGGCCACCTTTGCTGGCTTCCTCACCTTTCGATGATGTGGCCCCACTAGTGTGAGGACACTCCTGCCTGGTTCTCATCCACGTGGTTATGTGGACCCCCTGGTGAGAGTCTTTTCCTGGCTGTGTTCCTCACCCTTCTGTGAGGGAGACCCTCTGCTGATAGGTCACTCCTGCATGGCTGGCACACATTGCCTTGGTGAAGTCAGCCGTGTGGTGGCAGTAGGAGTGTGCTGGGAATCTCCTCGCCCCGGTGATGAGGGCCCTCTTGCGTCAGGCCCTACTGCTGGGCTCACCAACTTTTCTTAGTGAGCCCAATGATGCTTGGGCACTCCTCTTAGGATCCCATCTCCATGGGGATGTGGGCCTTCTGCTCTGAGGTACCAACGGCTGGGTTGTTCACATTTTCATGATGTGGGCTCTCTGCTGTTAGTTCACTCCTGCCTGCATCCCATAGCTTCTGTGCTCTCGGCCGCCTGCTGGGAGGTTCCAACTGCTGGATTCCTCCCCTTTCTTATTCTTTGGGCCCTCTGTTTTTAGGCTACTCCTGCCTGCCTCACTCCCATTCCCTTTGTGATATGTGTCCTCTGATTTGAGGCCACATGTGCTGGGTTCCGCACCTTTCGATGATGTGGCCCCACTGGAGGGAAGACAGTCCTGACTGGTTCCCATCCCCTTGCTGATGTGGGCCCTCAGGTGAGAGTCTGATCCTGGCTGGGTTCCTCACCCTTCTGTGAGGTGGGCCCTCTGCTGTGAGGTCAATCATGCCTGTCTGGCACACGTCACCTTGGCGACGTGGGCCCTCTGGTGGCAGTTGGAGTGTGCTGGGATCCTCCTCCCCTCGGTGATGAGGGCCCTCTTGCCTTAGGCCATAACTGCTGGGCTCCCCACATTTTCTGATGTGTGCCAAGTGAGTGAGGACACTCTTGCCAGGTTCCCATCCCCATGGGGATATGGGCCTTCTGCTCTGAGGTCAAAACGGCTGGCTTGCTCACAGTACCATGATGTGGGCCCTCTGCTGTGAGTTCACTCCGGCAAGGATCCCTTATCATCGGTGCTCTGAGCCGCCTGCTGGGAGGTTCCAACTGCTGGATTCCTCAACTTTTTTATTCTATGTGCCCTCTGTTGTGAGGCTCCTCCTGCCTGCCTCACTGCCAGCCCCTTGATGATGACTGTCCTATGGCTTGAGGCCACATGTGCTGCGTTCCTCACCTTTCGATGATGTGGCCCCACTCGTGTGAGGACACTCCTGCCTGGTTCCCATCCCCTTGGTGAGGTGGGGCCTCTGGCGAGAGTCTGATCCTGGCTGGGTTCCTCACCCTTCTGTGAGGTGGGCCCTCTGCTGTGAGGTCACTCCTGCCTGGCTGGCACACGTCACCTTGGAGACGTGAGCCCTCTGGTGGCAGTTGGAGCGTGCAGGGTGCCTCCTCCTCTCGGTGATGACGGCCCTCTGGCATCAGGCCCTAAATGGTGGGCTCCCCCCATTTTCTGATGTGCGCCCAGTGGTGCGAGGACACTCCAGCCAGGTTCCCATTCCCATGGGGATGTGGGCCTTCTGCGCTGAGGTCCCAACGCCTGGGTTGCTCACAGTTTTATGATGTGGGCCCTCTGCTGTGAGTTCACTGCGGCCTGGATCCCATAGCCTCGGTGTTCTGAGCCGCCTGCTGGAAGGTCTAAATGCTGGAATCCTCACGTTTTTTATATTATGTGCCCTGTGTTGTGAGGCTACTCTTGCCTGCCTCACTCCAAGGCCCTTGGTGATGTGGGTCCTCTGGTTTGAGGACACATGTGCTGGGTTCCTCACCTTAAGATGATGAGGCCCCACTGGTGTGAGGATAATCCTGACTGGTTCCCATCCCCTTTGTGATGTGGGCCCACTGGTGAGAGTCTGATCCTGGCTGGGTTCCTCACCCATCTGTGAGGTGGGCCCTCTACTATCAGGTAACTCTTGCCTGGCTTGCTCACCTCGCCTTGTTGACATGAGCCCTCTGGTGGCACTTGGACCCTGCTGGGAGCCTCCTCACCTCTGTGATGAGGGCCCTCTGACGTCAGGCCCTAACTGCTGGGCTCCCCAACTTTTCTTAGTGAGCCCAGTGATGCTCGGGCACTCCTCTTAGGTTCCCATCTCCATGGGGATGTGGGCCTTCTGCTCTGAGGTTCCAACGGCTGGGTTGATCACAATTTCATGATGTGGGCTCTCTGGTGTTAGTTCACTGTGGCCTGGATCCCATAGCCTCTGTGCTCTTGGCCGCCTGCTGGGAGGTTCCAACTGCTGGATTCCTCACTTTTTTAATTTTTTAGGCCCTCTGTTGTGAGGATCCTCCTGCCTGCCTCACTCCCAGCCCCTTCGTGATGTGTGTCGTCTGGTTTGAGGCCACATGTGCTGGGTTCCTCACCTTTCGATGATGTGGGACCAATGGTCTTAGGAGACTCCTGCCTGGTTCACATCCCCTTGGTGATGTGGGCCCTCTGTTGAGAGTCTGATCCTGGCTGGGTTCCTCACCCTTCTGTGAGGTGGGCCGTCTGCTGTGAGGTCACTCCTGCCTGGCTTGCCTACCTCGCCTTGTGGACATGAGCCCTCTGGTGGCACTTGGAGCCTGCTGGGAGCCTCCTCCCCTCGGTGATGAGGGCCCTCTGGCGTCAGGCCCTAACGGCTGGGCTCCCCACATTTTGTGATGTGCGCCCAGTGGTTCGAAGACACTCCATCCAGGTTCACATCCCCATTGGGATGTGGGCCTTCTGCTCTGAGGTCCCAACGGCTGGGCTGCTCACAGGTTCATGATGTGGGCCCTCTGCTGTGAGTTCACTGCGGCCTGGATCCCATAGCCTCGGTGCTCTGGGCCGCTTGCTGGGAGGTTCCAACTGCTGGATTCCTCAACTTTTATATTCTATGGACCCTGTGTTGTGAGGCCGGTCCTGCCAGCCTCATTCCGAACCCCTTGGTGATGTGGTTCCTCTGGTTTGAGGCTACATGTGCTGGGATCCTCACCTTTCGATGATGTTGTCCCACTGGTGTGGGGACACTCCTGCCTGGTTCCCATCCCCTTGGTGATGTGGGCCCTCTGGTGAGAGTCTGATCCTGGCTGTGTTCCTCACCCTTCTGTGAGGTGGGCCCTCTGCTGTGAGGTCACTCCTGCCGGGCTGGCACACATCGCCTTGGTGACGTTGGCCCTCTGGTGGCAGCTGGAGCCTGCTGGGAGCCTCCTCCCCTCGGTGATGAGTGCAGTCTAGCGTCAGGCCCTAACTTCTGAGCACCCCACGTTTTCTGATGTGAGCCCAGTGATGCCAGGACACTCCTGTCATGTTCCCATCACCATGGGGATGTGGGCCTTCTGCTCTGAGGTCCCAATGTCTGGGTTGCTCACAGTTTCATGATGTGGGCTGTCTGGTGTTACTTCACTCTGGCCTGGATCCCCTAGCCTCTGTGCTCTGGGCCGCCTGCTGGGAGGTTCCAACTGCTGGATTCCTCACCTTTCTTATTTTTGGGCCCTCTGTTGTGAGGCTCCTCCTGCCTGCCTCACTCCCAGCCCCTTGGTGATGGGTGTCCTATGGTTTGAAGCCACATGTTCTGGGTTCCTCACCTTTAGATGATGTGGCCCTACTCATGTGAGGACACTCCTGCCTGGTTCCAATCCATTTGGTGATGTGGGCCCTCTGGTGCGAGTCTGATCCTGACTGGGTTCGTCACACTTCTCTGAGGTGGGCCCTCTGCTGTGAGGTCATTCGTGCCTGGTTGGCACACATCGCCTTGGCGACGTCAGCCCTCTGGTGGCAGTTGGAGCCTGCTGGGAGCCTCCTTCCCTTGGTGATGAGGGTCCTCTGGCATCAGGCCCTAACTGCTGGTCTCCCAAAATTTTCTGATACGTTCTCAGTGGTGCGAGGACACTCCTACCAGATTTATATCCCCATGGGGATGTGGGCCTCCTGCTCTGAGGTCCCAATGGCTGGGTTGCTCAGTTTCATGACATGGGCCCTCTTCTGTGAGTTCACTGTGGCCTGGATCCCATAGCCTCGGTGCTCTGGGCCGCCTGCTGAGAGGTTCCAACTGCTGGATTCCTCACTTTTTTATTCTATGGGCCCAGTGTTGTGAGGCTACTCCTGCCTGCCTCACTCCGAGGCCCTTGGTGATGTGGGTCCTCTGGTTTGAGGACACATGTGCTGAGTACCTCACCTTTTGATGGTGTGGCCCCACTGGTGTGAAGACACTCCTGCCTGGTTCCCATCCCCTTGGTGATGTGGGCCCTCTGGTGAGAGTCTGATGTTGGCTGGGTTTCTCACCCTTCTGTGAGGTGGGACCTCTGCTGTGAGGTAACTCCTGCCTGGCTTGCTCACGTTGCCTTGGCAACGTGAGCCCTCAGGTGGCAGTTGGAGCCTGCTGGGAATCTCCTCCCCTCGGTTATGAGAGCTCTGGATAAAACACATATGCCCTTTTTTGCCAAGTGCATTATTTTCCAAGTTCTATCTCTTTTCCTATGCTTTAAGAGTGACACCCGTGTACCTTCTGAAATCGGTTTCCAGCAATTCTGCCCCGCATTCAAGTCCTCTTCGCAGCCTTACTTCAGTATAATTTTGGATGATACCTGTCATTTATAACTATGCAGGTTTGTGAATTACAGTGTCCCTGAGCTCCTTTCTTCAACTCGCTTTCTTGTGAGCTGGCCGCAACACCGCAGGATGGATTCAGGCCCTAGTGTGGTTCCGGCATGGCACGCTGAGCCTTTGGTTAATTCCACTTCCTGGTGGGAAATGAGAGTTAAATTTGCCCGTCCAGACACCTCCAGCTAGTCTCTCATTGGTTCTCCCTATTCCTGTTCATTTTCCGCAGAAATTGCAAACTGGGCCAAACAGGAGGTTAAAGGGACTGACTCTCCAAGTGGGGAGAGTGTTAGTAAAGCGTCTGGAATGTTGCACCCGAGTACCAGGGGACGAAAACTGAGACACATTTGAACACGTTTCCCGATCACACGGTTGATCATACTCTGGGTTCCACATGCATGTTTTAGCTGAAGGAAGAATCCCTTAAACCTGGAGAGTTGAGACCCATGGAATGGGTACCATGCAATATGACTTCAAAGGGTCTGCATTTGCTCACTGAACCTCACCAATCCTATCACTGCTGTGCTTATGCCACTGTACACACGCTGGATTCTCTTTTGGAGACATAGCAATCCATAGGTTTTAAGATACTTACTAGTCAGGTACATTCTTAGGCGTTTAATATGGGGTGTTGAGTCCATTTCGTTGAGCAAGGAGTAGCTCTTGTCTATTCCATATTTGGCTTAAGGAACTTTATCTGTGCTCATTTCAATCTCTGGTTTTATGCAGCACCCCAACTCACCTTTCCCCTTAAGCAAGCATAAGTTGGTTTTCTAAATTTGAGACCCTGTTCTGTTTTGGAATTCAGTTCCTGTGTAGCCAAGTTTACATTCCGTGTATTAGTGATATCTTATGATGTTTCTTTTTCTGTGTGACTTATTTCAGTTAGAATCATCGTACCTGAATCCACTCACTATGCTGCTACGGGCCTGATGACATAGATTTCATTGCTGAGTGATACTGCATTGTACGTAAGTACCACAAGTTCTTTATCCATTTTTCACTTTCTGTGATATTGAACTTGTACGGTAAACGAGGTTCTTGTAAACAGAGGCGTCCCAAACTTTGGGGTGGCTGTGTCTTTTTGATTTTAATTTCCCTAAGCTATAGGACCATAAGTGGAAGTGCCCTAGGCTCTGTTGCTTTGTTTTTTAGATGTTTCAGCAAACACCATACACTTCTCCGGAGTGTGTGTTGGCAATTTACATCCCGCCCATCAGCATAACAAGGCTCCCAGTTCTCCATGGCCTGTCCTGCCTTTCTGGATTTTACACTTTTTTCAGATGGCCCTTTTGACCAGGGGGAAGTGAGACTTCATTGTAGTGCAGATTTCCTTTGCAAGTTTGCTTGGTTGGCCAAAAAGGGCGTATGCGTTTTTTCCTGAATATATTCAGGAAAAAACGCATACGCCCTTTTTGGCCAAGTGCATCATTGTGGACGTTCTGCCTCTTTTCCTATGCTTTCAATGCAATTCCAGTCTACCTCCTGAAATCGGTTTCCTGCAATTCTGCCCCGCTTTCAAGTCCTCTTGGCAGCCTTACTTCAGTATATTTTTGGACGATAGCTGTCATTTATAACTCTGCAGGTTTGTGAAATACAGTGTCCCTGAGCTCCTTTCTTCAACTCGCTTTCTTGTGACCTGCCCGCAACACCGCAGGATGGCTTCAGGCCCTAATCTGGTTCCGGCACGGCACGCTGAGCCTTTGGTTATTTCCTCTTCCTGGTGGGAAATGAGAGTTAAATTTGCCCGTCCAGACACCTCCAGCTAGTCTCTCATTGGTTCTCCCTATTCCTGTTCATCTTCCGCAGAAATTGTAAACTGGTCCAAACAGGAGGTTAAAGGCGCTGACTCTCCAAGTGGGGAGAGTGTTAGTAAAGCGTCTGGAATGTTGCACCCGAGTACCAGGGGAGGAAAACTGAGACATATTTGAACACGTCTCCCGTTCACACGGTTGATCATACTCTGGGTTCCACATGCATGTTTTAGCTGAAGGAAGAATACCTTAAACCTGGAGAGTTGAGACCCGTGTAATGGGTACCATGCAATATGACTTCAAAGGGTCTTCATTTGCTCACCGAACCTCTCCAATCCTATCACTGCTGCGTTTATGCCCCTGTACACACGCTTGATTCTCTTTTGGAGACATAGCAATCCATAGGTTTTAAGATACTTACTAGTCAGGTACATTCTTAGGCGTTTAATATGCGGTGTTGAATCCATTTCGTTGAGCAAGGAGTAGCTCTTGTCTATTCCATATTTGGCTTAAGGAACTTTATCTGTGCTCATTTCAATCTCTGGTTTTATGCAGCACCCCAACTCACCTTTCCCCTTAAGCAAGCATAAGTTGGTTTTCTAAATTTGAGACCCTGTTCTGTTTTGGAATTCAGTTCCTGTGTAGCCAAGTTTACATTCCGTGTATTACTGATATCTGATGATGTTTCTTTTTCTGTGTGACTTATTTCAGTTAGAATCATCGTACCTGAATCCGCTCATTATGCTGCTACGGGCCTGATGACATAGATTTCATTGCTGAGTGATACTGCATTGTACGTAAGTACCACAAGTTCTTTATCCATTTTTCACTTTCTGTGATATTGAACTTGTACGGTAAACGAGGTTCTTGTAAACAGAGGCGTCCCAAACTTTGGGGTGGCTGTGTCTTTTTGATTTTAATTTCCCTAAGCTATAGGACCATAAGTGGCAGTGCCCTAGGCTCTGTTGCTTTGTTTTATAGATGTTTCAGGAAACACCATACACTTCTCCCGAGTGGTTGTTGGCAATTTACATCCCGCCCATCAGCATAACAAGGCTCCCAGTTCTCCATGGCCTGTCCTGCCTTTCTGGATTTTACACTTTTTTCAGATGGCCCTTTTGACCGGGGGGAAGTGAGCCTTCATTGTAGTGCAGATTTCCTTTGCAAGCTTGCTTGGTTGGCCAAAAAGGGCGTATGCGTTTTTTCCTGAATATATTCAGGAAAAAACGCATACGCCCTTTTTGGCCAAGTGCATCATTGTGGACGTTCTGCCTCTTTTCCTATGCTTTCAATGCAATTCCAGTCTACCTCCTGAAATCGGTTTCCTGCAATTCTGCCCCGCTTTCAAGTCCTCTTGGCAGCCTTACTTCAGTCTATTTTTGGACGATAGCTGTCATTTATAACTCTGCAGGTTTGTGAATTACAGTGCCCCTGAGCTCCTTTCTTCAACTCGCTTTCTTGTGAGCTGGCCGCAACACCGCAGGATGGCTTCAGGCCCTAATCTGGTTCCGGCACGGCACGCTGAGCCTTTGGTTATTTCCTCTTCCTGGTGGGAAATGAGAGTTAAATTTGCCCGTTCAGACACCTCCAGCTAGTCTCTCATTGGTTCTCGCTATTCCTGTTCATCTTCCGCAGAAATTGCAAACTGGGCCAAACAGGAGGTTAAAGGCGCTGACTCTCTAAGTGGGGAGAGTGTTAGTAAAGCGTCTGGAATGTTGCACCCGAGTAGCAGGGTAAGAAAACTGAGACATATTTGAACACGTCTCCCGATCACATGGTTGATCATACTCTAGGTTCCACATGCATGTTTTAGCTGAAGGAAGAATACCTTAAACCTGGGTAGTTGAGACCCGTGGAATGGGTACCATGCAATATGACTTCAAAGGGTCTTCATTTGCTCACCGAACCTCTCCAATCCTATCACTGCTGCGTTTATGCCCCTGTACACATGCTTGATTCTCTTTCGGAGACATAGGAATCCATAGGTTTTAAGATACTTACTAGTCAGGTACATTCTTAGGCGTTTAATATGCGGTGTTGAGTCCATTTCGTTGAGCAAGGAGTAGCTCTTGTCTATTCCATATTTGACTTAAGGAACTTTATCTGTGCTCATTTCAATCTCTGGTTTTATGCAGCACCCCAACTCACCTTTAACCTTAAGCAAGCATAAGTTGGTTTTCTAAATTTGAGACCCTGTTCTGTTCTGTAATTCAGTTCCTGTGTAGCCAAGTTTACATTCCGTGTATTACTGATATCTTATGATGTTTCTTTTTCTGTGTGACTTACTTCAGTTAGAATCATCATACCTGAATCCACTCATTGTGCTGCTAAGGGCCTGATGACACAGATTTCATTGCTGAGTGATATTGCTTTGTAAGTAAATACCACAACTTCTTTATCCATTTTTCACTTTCTGCGATGTTGAACTTGTACTGTAAACGAGGTTCTTGTAAACAGAGGCGTCCCAAACTTTGGGGTGGCTGTGTCTTTTTGATTTTAATTTCCCTAAGCTATAGGACCATAAGTGGCAGTGCCCTAGGCTCTGTTGCTTTGTTTTTTAGATGTTTCAGGAAACACCATACAGTTCTCCCGAGTGTCTGTTGGCAATTTACATCCCGCCCATCAGCATAACAAGGCTCCCAGTTCTCCATGGCCTGTCCTGCCTTTCTGGATTTTACACTTTTTTCAGATGGCCCTTTTGACCGGGGGGAAGTGAGACTTCATTGTAGTGCAGATTTCCTTTGCAAGCTTGCTTGGTTGGCCAAAAAGGGCGTATGCGTTTTTTCCTGAATATATTCAGGAAAAAACGCATACGCCCTTTTTGGCCAAGTGCATCATTGTGGACGTTCTGCCTCTTTTCCTATGCTTTCAATGCAATTCCAGTCTACCTCCTGAAATCGGTTTCCTGCAATTCTGCCCCGCTTTCAAGTCCTCTTGGCAGCCTTACTTCAGTCTATTTTTGGACGATAGCTGTCATTTATAACTCTGCAGGTTTGTGAATTACAGTGCCCCTGAGCTCCTTTCTTCAACTCGCTTTCTTGTGACCTGGCCGCAACACCGCAGGATGGCTTCAGGCCCTAATCTGGTTCTGGCATGGCACGCTGAGCCTTTGGTTAATTCCTCTTCCTGGTAGGAAATGAGAGTTAAATTTGCCCGTCCAGACACCTCCAGCTAGTCTCCATTGGTTCTCGCTATTCCTGTTCATCTTCCGCAGAAATTGCAAACTGGGCCAAACAGGAGGTTAAAGGGACTGACTCTCCAAGTTGGGAGAGTGTTAGTAAAGCGTCTGGAATGTTGCACCCGAGTACCAGGGGAGGAAAACTGAGACATATTTGAACACGTCTCCCGATCACATGGTTGATCATACTCTAGGTTCCACATGCATGTTTTAGCTGAAGGACGAATACCTTAAACCTGGGTAGTTGAAACCCGTGGAATGGGTACCATGCAATATGACTTCAAAGGGTCTTCATTTGCTCACCGAACCTCTCCAATCCTATCACTGCTGCGTTTATGCCCCTGTACACATGCTTGATTCTCTTTTGGAGACATAGCAATCCATAGGTTTTAAGATACTTACAAGTCAGGTACATTCTTAGGTGTTTAATATGCGGTGTTGAGTCCATTTCGTTGAGCAAGGAGTAGCTCTTGTCTATTCCATATTTGGCTTAAGGAACTTTATCTGTGCTCATTTCAATCTCTGGTTTTATGCAGCACCCCAACTCACCTTTACCCTTAAGCAAGCATAAGTTGTTTTTCTAAATTTGAGTCCCTGTTCTGTTCTGTAATTCAGTTCCTGTGTAGCCAAGTTTACATTCCGTGTATTACTGATATCTTATGATGTTTCTTTTTCTGTGTGACTTACTTCAGTTAGAATCATCATACCTGAATCCACTCATTGTGCTGCTAAGGGCCTGATGACACAGATTTCATTGCTGAGTGATATTGCTTTGTAAGTAAATACCACAACTTCTTTATCCATTTTTCACTTTCTGCGATGTTGAACTTGTACTGTAAACGAGGTTCTTGTAAACAGAGCCGTTCCAAACTTTGGGGTGGCTGTGTCTTTTTGATTTTAATTTCCCTAAGCTATAGGACCATAAGTGGAAGTGCCCTAGGTTCTGTTGCTTTGTTTTTTAGATGTTTCAGGAAACAGCATACACTTCTCCCGAGTGGTTGTTGGCAATTTACATCCCGCCCATCAGCATAACAAGGCTCCCAGTTCTCCATGGCCTGTCCTGCCTTTCTGGATTTTACACTTTTTTCAGATGGCCCTTTTGACCGGGGGGAAGTGAGACTTCATTGTAGTGCAGATTTCCTTTGCAAGCTTGCTTGGTTGGCCAAAAAGGGCGTATGCGTTTTTTCCTGAATATATTCAGGAAAAAACGCATACGCCCTTTTTGGCCAAGTGCATCATTGTGGACGTTCTGCCTCTTTTCCTATGCTTTCAATGCAATTCCAGTCTACCTCCTGAAATCGGTTTCCTGCAATTCTGCCCCGCTTTCAAGTCCTCTTGGCAGCCTTACTTCAGTCTATTTTTGGACGATAGCTGTCATTTATAACTCTGCAGGTTTGTGAATTACAGTGCCCCTGAGCTCCTTTCTTCAACTCGCTTTCTTTTGAGCTGGCCGCAACACCGCAGGATGGCTTCAGGCCCTAATCTGGTTCTGGCATGGCACGCTGAGCCTTTCGTTAATTCCTCTTCCTGGTAGGAAATGAGAGTTAAATTTGCCCGTCCAGACCCCTCAGCTAGTCTCCATTGGTTCTCGCTATTCCTGTTCATCTTCCGCAGAAATTGCAAACTGGGCCAAACAGGAGGTTAAAGGCGCTGACTCTCCAAGTCGGGAGAGTGTTAGTAAAGCGTCTGGAATGTTGCACCCGAGTACCAGGGTACGAAAACTGAGACATATTTGAACACGTCTCCCGATCACATGGTTGATCATACTCTAGGTTCCACATGCATGTTTTAGCTGAAGGAAGAATACCTTAAACCTGGGTAGTTGAAACCCGTGGAATGGGTACCATGCAATATGACTTCAAAGGGTCTTCATTTGCTCACAGAACCTCTCCAATCCTATCACTGCTGCGTTTATGCCCCTGTACACATGCTTGATTCTCTTTTGGAGACATAGCAATCCATAGGTTTTAAGATACTTACAACTCAGGTACATTCTTAGGCGTTTAATATGCGGTGTTGAGTCCATTTCGTTGAGCAAGGAGTAGCTCTTGTCTATTCCATATTTGGCTTAAGGAACTTTATCTGTGCTCATTTCAATCTCTGGTTTTATGCAGCACCCCAACTCACCTTTACCCTTAAGCAAGCATAAGTTGGTTTTCTAAATTTGAGACCCTGTTCTGTTCTGTAATTCAGTTCCTGTGTAGCCAAGTTTCCATTCCGTGTATTACTGATATCTTATGATGTTTCTTTTTCTGTGTGACTTATTTCAGTTAGAATCATCATACCTGAATCCACTCATTGTGCTGCTAAGGGCCTGATGACACAGATTTCATTGCTGAGTGATATTGCTTTGTAAGTAAATACCACAACTTCTTTATCCATTTTTCACTTTCTGCGATGTTGAACTTGTACTGTAAACGAGGTTCTTGTAAACAGAGCCGTTCGAAAATTTGGGGTGGCTGTGTCTTTTTGATTTTAAATTCCCTAAGCTATAGGACCATAAGTGGCAGTGCCCTAGGCTCTGTTGCTTTGTTTTTTAGATGTTTCAGGAAACAGCATACACTTCTCCCGAGTGGTTGTTGGCAATTTACATCCCGCCCATCAGCATAACAAGGCTCCCAGTTCTCCATGGTCTGTCCTGCCTTTCTGGATTTTACACTTTTTTCAGATGGCCCTTTTGACCGGGGGGAAGTGAGACTTCATTGTAGTGCAGATTTCCTTTGCAAGCTTGCTTGGTTGGCCAAAAAGGGCGTATGCGTTTTTTCCTGAATATATTCAGGAAAAAACGCATACGGCCTTTTTGGCCAAGTGCATCATTGTGGACGTTCTGCCTCTTTTCCTATGCTTTCAATGCAATTCCAGTCTACCTCCTGAAATCGGTTTCCTGCAATTCTGCCCCGCTTTCAAGTCCTCTTGGCAGCCTTACTTCAGTCTATTTTTGGACGATAGCTGTCATTTATAACTCTGCAGGTTTGTGAATTACAGTGCCCCTGAGCTCCTTTCTTCAACTTGCTTTCTTGTGACCTGGCCGCAACACCGCAGGATGGCTTCAGGCCCTAATCTGGTTCCGGCACGGCACGCTGAGCCTTTGGTTATTTCCTCTTCCTGGTGGGAAATGAGAGTTAAATTTGCCCGTCCAGGCACCTCCAGCTAGCCTCTCATTGGTTCTCGCTATTCCTGTTCATCTTCCGCAGAAATTGCAAACTGGGCCAAACAGGAGGTTAAAGGCGCTGACTCTCCAGGTGGGGAGAGTGTTAGTAAAGCGTCTGGAATGTTGCACCCGAGTACCAGGGGAGGAAAACTGAGACATATTTGAACACGTCTCCCGTTCACATGGTTGATCATACTTGGGTTCCACATGCATGTTTTAGCTGAAGGAAGAATACCTTAAACCTGGAGAGTTGAGACCCGTGTAATCGGTACCATGCAATATGACTTCAAAGGGTCTTCATTTGCTCACCGAACCTCTCCAATCCTATCACTGCTGCGTTTATGCCCCTGTACACATGCTTGATTCTCTTTTGGAGACATAGCAATCCATAGGTTTTACGATACTTACTAGTCAGGTACATTCTTAGGCGTTTAATATGCGGTGTTGAGTCCATTTCGTTGAGCAAGGAGTAGCTCTTGTCTATTCCATATTTGACTTAAGGAACTTTATCTGTGCTCATTTCAATCTCTGGTTTTATGCAGCACCCCAACTCACCTTTACCCTTAAGCAAGCATAAGTTGGTTTTCTAAATTTGAGACCCTGTTCTGTTCTGTAATTCAGTTCCTGTGTAGCCAAGTTGACATTCCGTGTATTACTGATATCTTACGATGTTTCTTTTTCTGTGTGACTTATTTCAGTTAGAATCATCATACCTGAATCCACTCATTGTGATGCTAAGGGCCTGATGACATAGATTTCATTGCTGAGTGATATTGCTTTGTAAGTAAATACCACAACTTCTTTATCCATTTTTCACTTTCTGCGATGTTGAACTTGTACTGTAAACGAGGTTCTTGTAAACAGAGGCGTCCCAAACTTTGGGGTGGCTGTGTCTTTTTGATTTTAATTTCCCTAAGCTATAGGACCATAAGTGGCAGTGCCCTAGGCTCTGTTGCTTTGTTTTTTAGATGTTTCAGGAAACACCATACACTTCTCCCGAGTGTCTGTTGGCAATTTACATCCCGCCCATCAGCATAACAAGGCTCCCAGTTCTCCATGGCCTGTCCTGCCTTTCTGGATTTTACACTTTTTTCAGATGGCCCTTTTGACCGGGGGGAAGTGAGACTTCATTGTAGTGCAGATTTCCTTTGCAAGCTTGCTTGGTTGGCTAAAAAGGGCGTATGCGTTTTTTACTGAATATATTCAGGAAAAAACGCATACGGCCTTTTTGGCCAAGTGCATCATTGTGGACGTTCTGCCTCTTTTCCTATGCTTTCAATGCAATTCCAGTCTACCTCCTGAAATCGGTTTCCTGCAATTCTGCCCCGCTTTCAAGTCCTCTTGGCAGCCTTACTTCAGTCTATTTTTGGACGATAGCTGTCATTTATAACTCTGCAGGTTTGTGAATTACAGTGCCCCTGAGCTCCTTTCTTCAACTCGCTTTCTTTTGAGCTGGCCGCAACACCGCAGGATGGCTTCAGGCCCTAATCTGGTTCCGGCCCGGCACGCTGAGCCTTTGGTTATTTCCTCTTCCTGGTGGGAAATGAGAGTTAAATTTGCCCGTCCAGACACCTCCAGCTAGCCTCTCATTGGTTCTCGCTATTCCTGTTCATCTTCCGCAGAAATTGCAAACTGTGCCAAACAGGAGGTTAAAGGCGCTGACTCTCCAAGTGGGGAGAGTGTTAGTAAAGCGTCTGGAATGTTGCACCCGAGTACCAGGGGAGGAAAACTGAGACATATTTGAACACGTCTCCCGATCACATGGTTGATCATACTCTAGGTTCCACATGCATGTTTTAGCTGAAGGAAGAATACCTAAAACCTGGGTAGTTGAAACCCGTGGAATGGGTACCATGCAATATGACTTCAAAGGGTCTTCATTTGCTCACCGAACCTCTCCAATCCTATCACTGCTGCGTTTATGCCCCTGTACACATGCTTGATTCTCTTTCGGAGACATAGCAATCCATAGGTTTTAAGATACTTACTAGTCAGGTACATTCTTAGGCGTTTAATATGCGGTGTTGAGTCCATTTCGTTGAGCAAGGAGTAGCTCTTGTCTATTCCATATTTGGCTTAAGGAACTTTATCTGTGCTCATTTCAATCTCTGGTTTTATGCAGCACCCCAACTCACCTTTCCCCTTAAGCAAGCATAAGATGTTTTTCTAAATTTGAGACCCTGTTCTGTTTTGGAATGCAGTTCCTGTGTAGCCAAGTTTACATTCCGTGTATTAGTGATATCTTATGATGTTTCTTTTTCTGTGTGACTTATTTCAGTTAGAATCATCGTACCTGAATCCACTCATTATGCTGCTACGGGCCTGATGACATAGATTTCATTGCTGAGTGATACTGCATTGTACATAAGTACCACAACTTCTTTATCCATTTTTCACTTTCTGCGATGTTGAACTTGTACTGTAAACGAGGTTCTTGTAAACAGAGGCGTCCCAAACTTTGGGGTGGCTGTGTCTTTTTGATTTTAATTTCCCTAAGCTATAGGACCATAAGTGGCAGTGCCCTAGGCTCTGTTGCTTTGTTTTTTAGATGT